>NC_092816.1:40637500-40937500 GCF_023375885.2 Dermacentor andersoni
ATGTACATATATATATTTCTAGACCCCTGCATTTTTCGAAAAACGAAAAAAAAAACTTGAACATGACTCATCTTTAGTTACCGTAAGCTCGGCTGCCAAAGCTCGCTAGTCGATGCCACAAGTCGCATCCTCTTCGGGAATGTCCAGAGAAGTCGTCCTCGGTGTCGTCGAGCGCGTTCGGTACGTAGCATTCCTTGCGGCCAGAGCCTGGACGATCTCCAGACTGGCTTTACGACGGGTGCGACGGAGGAACTCCGTTAGTTCGGTACTTTTACTAGCTTTGTTCACGGGCATGTGTGATTGGTTACGTGCCGCCCCTTAAGGAACTAATTTTTTTTTTTCAATTAATAAACGTCTTTTCTTTTTTTTCTCTCTAACACTAACTTGGGTCACTGGGTGGGTATGTACCACAATATATGTGCTGCCCTTGGGTCTCTGGGTATGCGCCACTGGGTAACTTGCACTCCTAAATGAATGTATTTTACGTCAACTTGGCGTCTCTCGGTATGTGTCTCTGGGTGTGTGCCGCTCTTCAATGAATCGCTATGATTACACCTTTGGTCACTTGGTGTGTGCCACTAAATATGAACCGCGCTGCAATGATTAAGAAGTTATTTAAATTTCTTTCGCGCTGGGCAGAGTCTAACTCGCGTCATGCATATTCGGACAACCTTGCCTGAATGGGTATATATTCACAAACGGGCCTCTCGGAAACTTCGCTGCGGCGGCGCCAGATGGCGCAGCGTGCGCAAAGGTACGCGGGAAAGAAGGGGGCCCCTCTTTCTGCATACACGCCTCATACGTGACGCGTTTGGGCGGTCACATTACGGTGTGTCGATGGAGTGCGTCACTGCAAATCGCGTTAACGTCGACATTCACCGCGAGATGGGTTCTGCCGAATTTTTCTTCTTCCGCAGTGGTGGGGAGAGCATGGAGCGGGAGCTACCAATAGCTATACTATGAGCTGAACACCGCCAGGAGAGTCCGGCAACCATGTGCAGGACATCTTGCAAAGAGACATCGCACTGATGGCGTCCAAATGGACGGGAAGGGGCGGGAAGGGGCAATCCCGCGTCAAAGCTAGATTGCCTCGCCGAGGCCAGCTGCCCGATACGCCATGCTCTCTGTTGTGTTGTTGTTGTGCAGTTGGTTTGGTTTCTAGTTTCGGTTTTGTTGTTACGTCATACATGACGTCATAGTGGCAATAAAAAGGCTGGTGCTGTCAAGGAGCACGTAGAGAGAAGTGAGACGTGATCGCAGACGATTTTAGTCGTGGTTGTTCTTCTGGAATGGAGGGCCCCCGAATGTGGCTCGGTGCGTCTGGCCACCTGACCTAGTTACCCTGCACCTTACGATACAACACTCTCTTCTATAGTTTCTCTCTTCACGACTTCGAATAGCCGATTGGATGCCCTTGGCGTGACGTCAGTGCCATATGCATGGATAACAAGGTGGCTGGATGAAGTTTCACTAAGAAGACACCACGCCGACAGCGTTCAGTCCCACAGAAGAGGGGGAAGAAGAAAAGCCGCGTGGGCTTACGGTGGCAACTGCTTCTCGCTTTCGCACCACTGGGTTTTCTGTGAAAGCGAACCGCGTTACAGCCCCGCATCGGAGCCATTCATCGAAACATGTCACCTGTCGAATACTTCGGTCACGTGCAAAGTGGAAGCGGAGAAGACAACCACGCTTCCCAAAGGTGAGCCCGCTCCAGTCGTCGTTTCGTCGAGATCTAGCCGTTATCAATGAAAAGTGCCGTTGTTTTCATCCTTGTGAGACGTCTCTGCTTCAGGTATGCAGGCTTTGATTTATGCGGGGAGCATCACGCGGCAGAATAGTGCCACGTACGTTAGGGAACATTCCCGCGACGTTATGGACGCCATGGTGGGCTACCACAGCTTCCACAGTGCTATTGGTGACAAGCGGATCGAGATATCGCCCGCAGCTTTTCCCGTATTCTAGCTGAAGAATGTTGCGGAAAGTGTGGTCAGACAATTGAATAGAGCCAAGCGATGGGTGGTGTTCCTTCCATGTTGTCAAAATAATTGCTGATTTTTTGCAAAGTACGAGCCAATAAGCTCACCTGACAACCATCGCACACTGAATTCGGATTCATGTGAATTGGACGCAGAACTTGAAACTGCATTGAATCAATGACATTCTGATTTCCCGTTGTTTCTGTAGACATTGTTCATTGCTTACCGTAGTGTAGAGCATAAATTTACGGACAGGAGAGACAAAAAAAAGAAGGAACGCGACACGTGGCTGTGTTGTGAGACGTCGATCACTTGCGCCATTTGTCGCGTTGCATCTTCCTTGCTGTCTCTGTGAACTTAAGCTCTGTACGCTGCAGTATTCCTGCGCCAACTAGCGCAGACGAAACCGTTTTTGTTCATCCTCAGCTGGCCACGCAGGTTCCAGCCGGACCTGGAGCTTGTGAACGCCACCGTGACGCGCGCCCGGGGCACAGTAACCGGGGACCACTACAGGTCTGCACGTCAACAGGATGTCTTCCTGCGCGAGCACACTCCGCCGTCCCGACGCGACAACTCGTCGCGCGTTGTCTCGTCCGAGATGGCGACGTTTTCGGGGGTTTGTCGCTCGAGCCAGGACGAGGAAGGTCGGTCCTCGCGTGCTACAAGAAAGTACAAGGCTGTTCCACTGCGTCCTGCTGATGATGTCCTGGTGGTAGCCGAACGCCACGTTCGACGCCGTCCTGGCTTTCTCGCTGATCGTGTCTTTCAATGATCACCCGGAATCGCCATTCGGAAGGCACTCGATGCCTCCGGCTACCTCTGCGCGTTATGTGCGGGTCACGTGTGCGTGCTAAGCACCATTCGAATAGACTTGCATTGCACGACGTAAGCTGTACGGGCATATTTTATGAAAATATAGACTCTTTTATACCAAAAAATATTGCAGTTGCTCCTCCTTGTCTCTAGTGCGGGGCCTATACTGTTCGAGAGAACACGAGCTTAGGCCACGCGCGAACTTTTCCTTCTGACAAGTGGAATCGCCCGGCCTTGCATCAAACAACTGGCGGTTGGTGGCGCTGGCGCCTTTCTAAAAACATTTTCCTACGCATTATAGCATTGGAGGTGGGCGAAAACCGAATGTTTCGAATTCGAATCAAATACGAATATGTATCTAATATTGAATCGAATACCGAATATTCAAACGCAGATGCACAAATTTACAACAAGAACATTTGCCCCCATATAATTAGATACCACGCTTGTACTCACTAGTGAAAAAGAAAAGACAGCTGCCTATCAGGTACAATTAGGAAGAAGAAGAAGAAGAAGTTTATTTCACCACATAAGTACACTGATATATACAAGCGGTAGGGATGGCAGGATAAAAGCTGCATAACGGCAGCTTGACTAGTCCCACCTCCCCATGAACAACAGGCAGCAACATGGCAAGATATTCGTAGCATATACTTGTGGCAGAGTCAATATATACACATTCACAGACGCATATATATACACACATTTATACATATATATATACATACACACATGCATATAGGCATACATGTATGCAAGAAAACCAGAAATGACAACTTAGAAATAGCAAAGAAATACTTTTCAACTGACAAACCAAAAAGTTAATTATTCACAGAAATTTTTGCAGTAATGTGCTCTTGGATATATGGCGTATGTTTACATCATTTAGACTATATTTGTTAAGTGTAGAGGGAAGACAGTAGGAGAGTGCTTGAAGGCCATAGTTAGTCCGAGGGCGCGGGACTTCCCACTGTTCCGTATATCGATTTAGGCGATAGGAAGGGTTCCGCTGCAAGTTCGCGATGTTTATGGTATGATTAGTACCCTTAATCATGTCACGTTTAAATGAACACATAAGTTGATACTCGTAAAGGTGGTCTACACGTAAAATCTTGAACTTCCGGAATATGTCACGCGTATGTCCATTGTAAGGTAAGTCTGAAATAGCACGTAAGGCATTCTTTTGAACTGAAACTAAATTACCTAATGATTTCTTAGTACTATTTGACCAGACCAGGTTACAATAGCGCAGGTGAGAAGCAAATGGTGCGTTATAAACCATAAGTTTCTGTGGTATTGGTAGTAGCCTCTGGCATCTGCGCAACATACCTAACGCTTTACTAAGTTTATTTCGTAAGTAATCGGTGTGGTGGTCCCATAGCATCAATTCATGAAAGATAACACCCAATGTTTTTGCTGTAGCGGAAAGTTCTATATTTGTGTCATTGAGTGTGAGGCATTGGGTGAGATCACAAGGCGTGGACTTCGCTCTAAAGAGGACCGCTTTTGTCTTCGAGCAGTTTAACTGGAGAGAATTTTTTACAGACCAGTTATATATCTTGTGAAGTATTTCATTTGCAAAATTGATGAGTTGATCCCCCTTAGTTCCTGAGAAGAATAAACTAGTATCATCTGCGTAAATGATATAGTTAATCGAAACATTAATATTAACAATGTCATTTATATAAATGATAAATAGAAGTGGTCCCAATATGCTACCTTGAGGCACACCTTGCTTAATAAGTTTAAACGAAGATAATTTTCTATTTATTGATACGCATTGCTTTCTGTTGGTTATGTAACTTCTAATTAAATCTAAAACTATTCCGCGTGTACCATAACAATTCAATGGATCAGTTTTAAACACAAGATTAGTACTTACCAATGAAAATAACTGCAGGAATAGTCTCCCAACGTCTTTAAAGTGTGGTTGCAAACAAGCTATAAGCTTTAAAATAATGAATGGCTGTTGCATGTACATACATACATACATACATACATACATACATACATACATACATACATACATACATACATACATACATACATACATACATACATACATACATGCATACATACATACGTACATACGTACGTACGTACCTACATACATACATACATACATACATACATACATACATACATACATACATACATACATACATACATACATACATACATACATACATACATACATACATACATACATACATACATACATGGTGTCCCAGCTACCTTTAGCCAGAGTTTAAAGATATGCGAATGCCACGTAGCTGTACAAAACCAAGGTAATAATGTTTGTCGTCGCTTGGAGATACTCAACTTATCTTTTTTTCATTCCGCCTAGTTAGATAATTATTCTTAATAAACCACGTTCTCAAATATTATAATAAGATGAAAAGTATCAATGAAAAAATTGTAGAGCGACATGAAAAACTCCCGATAAAGCTTTATGTTGCTCAATACGTGCTATGTACATAACAGTATTTTTCCGAGCGTGAAACATGCCCGAAAATGCACGCAAAATTGCCGCGCGACTGGCCGCTCGAGGCACTTTGCGTGTATTCGCGGGCTTCTTGGCGCATCATAGTTAGGACACCCTGTATATATTTATGACCTCTGCATGCAAGCAGTGATGTTTCGATCCCTAATAAATGTTACAAACCTTTAGGAGAGCTTTTTTTGTTGTTTTTAGGTTAAGAGACCTAAGAGTCCTAAGTATTACTGGAAAGAGAAGCAATACTGAGACAAATATCATTCACGTGAATTTCACACGCCGTTGATAAAAGAGTCTGCCGAAGGGGTCACTGAAGCCTGCAGGCTTTCTTTCAGGGTCAAAACAAAAAAAAAAGCACGCAAAGCAACTTAAGGCGAGGTGAGCATACAACAACATATTCATTCTTTAGACATAGGCGATCCATACCTTTACAAATAATTCTTAATTGGCTACCTCCTTCTCTTTCAAAAATATATTAAACGTTGTCCTGTGTATATATTTAAATTTATTCTGTTTCAGTTTCAGTTTCAGTTTCAGTTTATTATTCATTCATAACAATTTGTTACAACATATGGTATACAGACAAGGGTCCCAAAGTCAGAGACTGCACCGGGACCCTTGGATCAGAAGTTATACAAAAAAAATTAAGCGGAATACAGAGCAGAGAAACAAATAAGTACATGGTGTTTACAGTGGAAATTTGAAATAGCACTGAAGTGAGAAAACACGGATGAGGCAGCCGCCGCTGGTGCGTCTAATGCGCTTGTTCTCCTATTTTCAGGGTTTGCAGAAATAAAGGGCAAGTATGAACTAAATGCCGTGTACTTCCACGCCAACAGTGATGCAGTAAGCTAGCAGCCACAATAAAATTTAAAGCGAAAGGTCCCGAGGCAACTTAAAAGAAACCTTAAATCATGTGGGTGACAAAACTCTGATAATGACACTTTAGGTGGCGGGGGGACAAGGTAACCTTCGGCATCGCCGGGAGGGGGGGGGGGGCGCAGCCTCCCCCCCTAGTTAGTGCTTATGGGCTATTGTATGACTAACTTTCCCAAATCACCAAATAAATGTTTGCCGAAAAAAGATAAGAGCTTGTGAAAAAAAAAAGCAAAAGCTGCTGAAGGACCTGTCTGCCGACAGAGACATCTAATACAAGGAAGACATCCCTGGTCGTAGCGTAAAAGATAAAACTGCTACATTACTAGACTACCATAAGCACTAAATGAGAGACTGTACAAGAAAAAAAATCACAGGTTGTCAATGCAGACTTCCGCCACGAAACCTAAAACAAGATTGCATTAGTCATTTTGTTTCTGTATTGCTTCGAAAACATTTGTCTTTGTTTTACTTCGAACGTATTGTGATACTTCGTTTAGCCGACGGGAAACAGTTGCCGGACCTTAAGAAATGGTTTTAGTGAAATGTTTGGTTGGTTTCGATATTCGAATATACAGAATAGCTCATTTTGGAATACAAATACGTATAGTTAGAGCGCAATATTCTATAAGAACGTTAATTCAATTCGTTTTCGAAACTTAGACTATTTATCTTTACTTTAGTTATTCGGTTACTCTTTCAGGTGTAGGAAATATACATTTCTGGAGCCTAAAAAATATGCGGACGAGAAATCATAAAGAAAAAAGCAAGAAACACTATTTGCAATCGCGAAAAAATTGGCAAAATACGCAATCATTCAATTCATTTGTGCTTTGTTCGTCTTCTCTGTAGCGAATTTCTTTGTTCTCTCTGTCAAAATCTTAGCTCTCCCTCCCCATCCCTCACCGACCAACTGTTCTATATCTCCACTCTTTCCACGCTCTTTTCCGTCGACACTGCTGCTGAGGGATCCACCGTCGAGTGAGACAGTTGATGCTGATTCATTCAATCACGGCACAGTTAACGGTACTTTCTTGTCATCCAGTAATCACCCATCTCCCCCATCCCTTCCTCGACCGCTCTCCCCCGCTCTTTAGTACATGTCTCTTTCTCTCTCTGTGGATTCTGCGCCCATTTCAAGCGCACCACCCGGGCATAGCGTGCTATCAGCTGGCGCAAGACAGGGGTATTTGCAGGTTGCTCGGAGTAGCATTGTTCCTGCAGTTACCATAAGATATGATAGTGATAATGATCCAAATAGTTACGTCATCATCATTCTCAAGAAATAAATGAAATTACAACATTTGTATGCTAAGGAGAGAAATTAAAAAAAATAATTGAGCTTAAAACCTGAGTTGCCTTTTCGTCAACCTTTCTTTTGTAATCATTATTGCTTTAATTTTTTTTTCATTTCTTCTTGTTTTCCAAGGTTGGCTGTATTACACATTACTTTATTTGATCTATGGTCGGTCTCTCTCTCATTCTGAATTATATTTTTGTTATAATATCAGCAGCCTCGTTGCTTACTATGGACGACTGTCCCGGTATGCAGACTGTGCACGTAACATACTCTCCGGGCAGCTCTTTGGGAGACAGTAACGACTGCTGCAGACGAACTCTTACCGCGCAGATACACGTACATACTCGCACACTGCAAACTGAAGAGAAGAATCGATACACCGCCACACCCGAAGCTCTCGAAAGAGAACGCGACAACTTGCGGACTACAAACCGACACTTTCCCACAGGGCGCAAAACACCATTGCAATCGCCCCACACTTTCAGAATACAATGCAAGTTCTGCCACACGCCAAACACCCTGCACCACATGGTATGAGAATGCGACCGAAACACCGACATCCTCCTTATTCCCCACCCTACAGCGGAGCAGTGGGAGAGCCAGCTCACCAGCTTAAAATCCCGACGACCAGCGTCAGCTGGTGAACAGGACAAAGAACGGGGTCAGGTCACATGGCTTCCTGGAGCGAGGAAGCCACCCGCAAGGAAGGCGACCAATCAACTACTACTGCTCTAAATAAAGTTCGACCATCATCATCATCATCATACCACCTGGTTCTTGACCTTTCCCACAAACACAAAGCATTAATAAAGGGAAAACGAAACATCCACCCAAATGTAGTGAATTGCTACAAAGGAAACCCATACGGTTTCTTTGAAAGAAAAAGCCTCGTAGCTAAGAAAAATTCGACTTGGTCCGGGACTCGAACCCGGGACCACCATCTTAACGGGCCAGCCGCTCTACCATCTGAGCTAACCAGGCGGCTAGCAGACGGCAGGGCGAAGTCGAATCCATCAACAACTCGAAGCAACCACGATGCTTTTTGTTTCGAGGAATCCGTATGGGTTTCCTTTGTAGTGTTACGTTTTGCCTACGACGCGCGGTATAGCCGGCGCGGATGCAACGGACGCCGGGGCTTCATTCAAAGCGGCGGACATTTTGGCCCGTTCAGCGCCGCCGATACGCCTCCCCGCCAAGCGCGTCCAGGCATGTTTCAATGCCACGTGTCTTCAAGTGTGCGTGTGTGTGTGTGTGCATGTTGGTGCCCACGCTTGTCAAAGCGCGGCAGCCGGGGAGAGGAGCTCCCCAAGTGTGAAGCGAGGAGGTCTGACCGGCGCCGGCCCGGCGGATGCGTCACTACACTCGTCTCAACATGTCTCTCAGCCTGTCCGTGCCCCGCATCACGTGCGCCTCTGACGAGGCGTTCCTCCTTCCCCTCAACTGCGAGAGTATAAAAGCAGCTGCCCCCGGACGCCAAGAGAGAGGCTCCGATTTCTTCCGTCGAGAAGCGTGCTCTCCCGTCTCTCCACTTCGGTCGACCTGACCGCCCGCTCTTTTGCGATGCTAGAATAAACAAGTTGTTCTGTTACCAGTCGACTCATGCTTTGCCGGGACCTTCGGATGCTTCCAGTTGTGCCCCAGGCCGCCAGGCCAACGCTACCCTTGGGGCTTGCGACCCAGTTGCAACAACTCGTGCCAGCGGCCCATTTGCAACAACGGGTGTCAACGCTGAGATTCCAACAGTAGCAATTCGCCACATTTGGGTGGATGTCTCATATTCCCTTTATTAATTACTTCTCTCCACCTTGCTGGTTTCCGCGTAACTATTACGTCAAGGAAGGAAGGAAGGAAATAAACTTTATTCGAGGACCTGCAGGCCTCGAGAGCTTTGGGCTCTCATGGAGTGGGCGTCTCCCACGACGGAACCGGGAGGTTCCGTCGGGAGGTTGCGTCATTGTTGAAGCAATCATCATTATCGTAAAGCACGCACTTCGCGCGTCTCGTTCTCACCGCGTGTCGGCCGTCACGGGAGTCGTTCACGGTCGCTCGCTGCCAGCCCAGATCGGCCCATCCGAACATTCTGACTTGTTCCGCTTCGCTGCCAGCGCAACTGCCATGGGAAGGAGGGCCAGCAGAGACGCCAGGCGTACCTCTCTCAGCGGTGAGATCATGCCCTGATGCGACACGGAAGCCGCCATTACGGCCCCTTCGAATGGTCGTTGCAGATAGATCTACGTTCGCGTCGCGGTCGCTCGTGTAGCGCGGTTTTCACGTCTTAACCGCGAGCAGTGCGGGACCTCGTAGGGTTAGTCTGGCTCTATCATTCCTACTGACGCACAGTTAGCCCCGTGATAAAATTATGTGACACATTTCACTGGTCCTTCCCGAGTCAATCCTGTATGGCCTCAAAGGCCATTTCGTGCATCCATACCGCGACAGTGTAAGGACGCTCATATAGCGTGAACAATGTCAGAATAATGCTACTGAAGTGATCTGAATATGTCGGGCAGTTGCACTGTTGTCTTGCACGACCGCCAGGATGCTCCGAAACGACCAAACGAAGATGAAACTAAACGTACTACTCGTAGCACGGGACGTGGCGTGCTCTTTATGGAGTCGTCAGCAGAGTTGATACGTATGCTATTTATTTTTAACCGTGAGGTGCCAGCGCCGTTTTGAAAACAAAAGCTGAAGGGTGCAGGGGCCTGCCACCTTCGCGGATAATATGTCCTAGGTCGCGATCGGTTGCCATCTGCTCCTGCGAATAACCTTTAGCGTCATAGCTTTTTTCCCCCTAAATATTGGCACTTATCTTCTGAACCACCGTCGTCGGCCGCCATCGGCTGTGCAGAGCTGGCAAAGCGATGGAGCTGGAGCCGGGCAGACACACCGAAGCGCGACACGTCGGGTATGCTCACCTACCTGATGCCGTTCTACCTGTGCCCCGTGCTCTACCCCGGCACCAAGGTTCGTTACCACGTGATAGGAGAAGCTGGTATTACACAATTAGGTGCGTTAGTCTGTTGGCTGTTGGCTGTAGGTAAGCGGGGGACTAGGCATTAGTGTATCGCTGTTGTAAGAATGGCGTATTGAAATCGTAAAACGTGTGTGTGTTTCTTTCGTGTCCTTTGGCTCGTTTCGGTGCCGTCTGCTTTGCATATACTTGCCGCGTGTCTGCAACAAACGTTCAGCTGAAATACAGCGCTTCTTACCGTGCGTTCTGTTCCTGTCTGTTCTTGGCGCCGCGCTACACCACAAATGGCCGGAACTGGGCGATGCAGGAAAGCAAGTGCTTCTACTGCGTCCTGCTGATGATGTCCTGGTGGCAAGTTCGCCCCATTCCCAGGCCAGTCCTGGCCTTCCTGCCGGCTATCGCGTTGCCCCTGCTCGGCATCATGGGACACGACCAAGTCGCCACCAATTATTTCTCGGTGCGTTGAGAGATCGAAGGACGAACACAACGTAACGCTGCGTTAAGTCATCACATTGACAGGTGTGTGGTGATCTATAAATCTGCGTTAAAATAACGAACAGATGATAATCGGAGAAGGGGTGTTGGACGAGGCATAGGTAATGCGTCGAACAGATAATGGGTGATCTATACTAGGGAGAGACAGAACGGACACCTGCGTCCACAACTTGTACTCTTCCAGCAAGTTACTAATGCGCTATGTGTGTACGTGTTCATTTTTCACAAAGTGCAAGTGCATCTGTAACTTCAGTATTCTCGTTAAACTTGATTGTGCAAACTCTCAATCGCGCAAGAAGCCATCTTTCCGGCGCTTCGTCCTTCCGATCACTACAAAAGTGACATCAAAGCGGTTGGTTACAATGTGCTCGCCGAAAACACGTGGCACGATGCTGCATACAACGTATTTGTCGCACCGACAACCATGTCCAACACGTAGCGTCGCACGTCATATCGGACTCCACGCTGCAGGATGTGTCTCCTGCAGGCATATGCGCCAAAATCGTACGATCCGTCGGACGATGTGTCAGGAATATTGGCTGTGCTTCCACTACTGGGCCCCTTCGATGATTCCTCCCTGGTAGACCCTGACCACGGTGTGCCTGACATCCCGAGGCGGTGCTTTCAGCCAATCAGCGTTGCGTGTGCAGCGTCTCGGTCAACCCTGGACAGTCCGGGACGACAAATCAAAGAGGACCACTGTTGAAGCACGTTAGGAAACGTTTGAACTCGAATGCGTCGTGTTGTGGCCTCCTTGATTGTAAAATTGGTACAGTGCAACATAGAAAGGAAGAAACAAGCCGAGCCGACGAGATGAAAGGATACAGCGCTCTATTCTGGCCGGCTCCTCGGTTTGTTTCTTCATTTCTATGTTAGGCTGTACCAATTTTAGAATGCAATACCAACTCGCCCAATCCTCACCCCTAGTGAACTCTTTCATTGGGCGGCGCGTCCTTTTGTCTTTTTGCTTCTCGCGGTCAGGTGGACGTTCTGACGACCATGCTCCTGCTTTGGCTCGTGCTGGTGAGCGACGAAACGTCGACCGTCGGTCGGCTCACCTACGCACTCGTGGGCCGCTTCGGAAGCCGCGCCGGGCCAGTGCTCGTGCTGCTGACGGTATCGACGTTCGTGGCGTCGCTGGTGCTGCCGCAAAGCCTCGTGACCGTGTTCGTCACGTGTCTCGTGGAGCGCCTCTGCAACTTCGTGCGCAAGGAAGGCCTGCAGGACGCGCAGCGCTGCCTCGACCGCGCCGTCGCCGAAGACACCACGGGCCGACCGTGCGATGTGCGTGCGTGGCTCTGAGAGCAGCTAGTTTACCGAGATCTTCCAAACGATGCACCAACAAACAAAAATACACGCAAAAGCGGACAAACACCGGCGCTTCTCCTAAATAGCAAAGATTTGGTGACAGAAACCGCACATATTATACGCGAAAAGGTACGAGTGCGCATTCGTTTATAATACAGCACGTAAAAAGAATGTGCAGCCTTCGTCAAAAGTATACGGCCTACTCAGCGCTTTCATCACACAAATGTCATTGGGATGTGGGGTACAGTTCCCGTGGCGCTCCTGCCACTCCGGACGTATGGATGGCGAGCGCGCGAGTAAAGCTGGAAATTGGGCTAGTTGGTGTTCGTCAATTTTGTATTGCGCTGAGTACAACTGAGTAAAACTGGTAACCAGGATGGGACACCACAGAAAAAGGCGACAAAGCACAATCTACGAGCTGGTTTACTGTCAATGAAATCTGGTCTATATACTTGTTCTTTTGATTCCCCTGGGTGTTGGAGCTTACATGGCGTACCCCCAAAACACCATTCAACAGCCTGTGTAGTCAGCCTGCGGTCGCAGGCTGTTTCAGTGCCAGTCTGCAGCGGAACAGCTTGTTTTGCCAGCAAATCGATTTATCAACGTCAAATTATTCTGTGAGCAGACCAACGCGAAATGCTGGCCGAGCGCATATTACAGTATAAGGTGTTGGATGCGCACAAAGACATGTGAAACAAAGGATTTGATGCGAGTCCTTTGGAGATCAAATTTAATCACTGTGAGGCAAATCTGAGTGTAGATCTAGCTGAGATAAAGAATGCTGAATTCAGTGGGTTTGGGCAAGTCGCATAGTTTGTAGAAGAGAGAATAAACTTTTATTAAAGTTCAGCTTCTGTAGTCCGGAGTGCTTGCTGCGGAATTCATTTTGCCTACAAGGTGCACAAACTAAAACCGAATTCTGGGCTTCTACGTGCCACACTCACGACCTGATTATGAAGTATGGCGCAAATATTAATTTTGACCGCCAAGTGTTATCGGATCTTACAGCGCATTACGGACGAGCTGAGCTAGAGCCCGGAGTACGAGATAAATGTAGGGTTAAGAATTAGCTGGGGATTGAGAGGTGGAATGCAGTGCCATGTGGCATAGTATTAATAACATCGTTTTAATTGCCAACACTTCTCGTAAACCAACCCGTCCATGAAGGAGTTACAAGAGTACCGGACGCGTAGATGCTACCGGCTGAAGTTTGTCCTGAATTTTGATGTGAAGTTTGGCCTAAAATACAGCATATATGATAATCCGTTCAAGGAGGTCTCAATTCACTCTTTGACTATAGGACCCCCTCCTGTATACCTTGACCTGTGAAATATGTTGTGAAACAATACATTGATTGATTGATTGATTGATTGATTGATTGATTGATTGATTGATTGATTGATTGATTGATTGATTGATTGATTGATTGATTGATTGATTGATTGATTGAAGCACATGACAGCATAAAAGCATCAGTGCGCTCGCATATGTACAAAAAGGAAGCATCGCAGCTCGCACAGCGGTTTAATCGCATTTAGATATTTTTTTTTACAAATAGCTTTTTTTAAATCTGCCTTTTAGCCGCGCCCTGTTTGCTCGTGTCTTTTGTAACTTTCGCCAGCAATCTGTTAATCGATACCGTGCGACGGCCAGCACAGGCATGGGCGTATACGCCGTAAGATAATTTACAAACCTTTAAAGTAACTAAGGGTGTGAATGGATTTATAACTCTCGCTCTTGCATTCAAGAAGGATGTGAGTTATAGGCTCATTTATACCCTTATTCACTTTGGAGGGCGTAAATTATCTAAGAGCGTAAGGCCTGTTCTCAGAGGAGTGTCTGGTGCTACTAGTGCCACACAGCACTGCCTCTGTCTTAATAACTGCGACAGTTGTACCGTCTATACTCGTATATATAGCCCCAAGTGCCGTGATTAAAGTCATGTCGGCATGACAGAGCTGGTTCTGTCATAGAGAGGGCAATTCTCGCCGAATTTTATGACAGGTTGCTGTCGTAACATGGGACACCCTTCATCTCATCAGCAATGTCTGTTGCGGGGTCTGGGTGTTCCCGTCCGGGGGACAACGTTCGCTCTCTGGCAACGACAGCAATTCGTGCCGTTCGCTACATGGTGGCTTGCTGGATCACCGATGTATGGTTTACTAAATTTCCTCGAAGGCCGGGCTTGGTCATCTAAAGCAAACATGGCGGGATCCGAAAACGTCAAGCGGGTATCACTATAAGTTTGGGAAACACGGCGACTTGTCGAAACGTTGGCTCCCGCTTTTGCCTTGTTCTCGTTTTGCTCATCGTATATATAAGTTAGACATCTAGTTGCAGCCAATCGCAGCCGCAGCTTGTATTCGTAGTCTGCAGGCGTACTCCAGCCGTAGCTAATACTCGCACATGCAAGAGTGGCCCATATCGGCATACTCGGAGAGAAGAATCAAACGCTGCCAGTAATGCGAGTTGAGGATCTTAACTCCTTCTTGAGCGAACTTGTGCCGATAAAGACGAGGCGCCCCGAGATTACGATAACGGCGAACGCAGTCGACGGCAGTCGAATATTAATCTCACAGGTCGACTTCGTCAGCTGATTATACGTGTTTCTCGGTATAGGCATATTTATGCGCTTCGGGGCAGCAGTGTGTTCAGGACCCCAGAGAACTTCATGTCCTGCATTTTTGACAGTAAATTTAGTCAAGAAATAAAAAAGATTATTTGTCGCATGATATACTGTAGGCAGATATTCTTGATGTGCTTTCCGATATAGGGAACGTGCACTATACGTCGAGCTTGTTTTTGTTTTACTTGGCGGTATAATTCACTTGTCGAACGCTCCAACTCTACAGAAAAACTGTCGCCTGCCGGAAGACTCTTTATGAATTTACAGGCTTTTGTAAGTGTTCTTCCAGACGGCTTAACAGGAAGTCTTCTGAGAACTTTGTTTGTAGGCATAAAAAAGATCGCCATAGTGCTCGTGTGCATTAGATAATGCACATTTTGGCCGCAAGAGACCAGAAGTCGTGGACACGTGTAGGCGCGTCTTGCGCAGAGCAACAACTTGATGAGAACAAAGCTTGCAAACAGTGAAACGACGCTTGGCAATACTGACACACACTCGACGGCGCAGGTGGACACACTGATGCTTTACGAGGAGCTGGCCGTGGCCCTGTGGAAACGTCACCGCATGGGCCTCGCCGACCAGGACTCGGTCGAGTGTTGGGACGCCGACAAGCGCGGCACGGATAGCCCGGATTCCAGGGTATACATAAGTGGAAGCGTCCAGGGCCTCGGAGATCATGCGCGTGTACCGCTTTTGCGTCTCGGGTCTTGGAGTCCACGGTTATGCGTAGAGAGCCTTTGCGGGCGGCGGCGTCCGAATACTTCGGGTCGCATTGTCGTCGGCTCTCTACCGTAACGGAACCTATTCTAAGAATTAAATGCTTAAGGGAATTCAATTTTCAGCACGTGAACTGTCTGGGGTTGAGAGCGTCTTTGGCACAAGAGTGTAATTGAGGACGAGATTTCAAGGAGTACTCCATCGTCTTACTGTGTGTACCTTGCCCCTATAACTGTACGCCCCTTGCTGTCGTCTTCCTTCTCTCTTTCTCTTTTCCTAGATTCGTATACGCAGTAGCAAGCGAGAGATTAATGCCTCAGACTGACCTCTCGGTTTCCTTCTCAGTAAACTCAAAAGGAAGCTTCGTGAAAATAAAGTTTCATGTCACCAACCTAAGAGTAACCCAAAGCTACAAAGAAAGCTGATGAAACAAGAGCTTTATTTATTTACGGTAAGGCTACGAGATACCATTTCTTTATAACCTACATAGTGTCTCAAGGTACTTACATAGATTATTCTACAATATTTCTTAAATCGTAATGTCCTGAAAAAAAATCTTATGTGACGCAATGCAATTGTACACCGAGCATAAACCTTTTTATTTAACTTGCGCTTGAAAAAAAATGTGTACCGTTTATCGCTAATACAAAATGAAATAAAGGTCAGCCAGGCGCTACCGGTAACCACCGTTGAACAATACGTTTTCATTTCTGCATTATGTCGTATACAGCGTTTGTTTCTTTTAATAAATTTGCTCACTCGTGCACTCATGACGTAGCGTCGCAGCCATGGGTTATTTAGGTGCCGTTTCGCTGCTGCACACGCCTGATGCCAGCTTTTTCGTTCAATGAGCCATTTGACGCTTTCGCATCGATGTGTACTGGTCAGGGGATTGAAGGTGGTATTATAATGCCCTTCCGGGGCGGTCGCTCTACAATTTGAGCTTAACTCTAGGAGGAGGCTGTAGCACATCTCATCGCGAGGCCGAGCGGTGAACTATCTAAGCAAACTATGTTCCTCTCATCCCATTCTTACCCCAAGGACAAGACACTTATCTTCCTCCCTTTAAGTTAATTTCGGCTGCCTCGGTAGGCGGGTCCGTAGTACTTGCGGCTGATCGAGTGCGACCCGATTTCCTTCGACTGACAAGGCGAGACCAACGACTACACGGCACCCCTCTTTCGTCCCACCTTCACTTCTGCAGCGCCGCAGCCGCCCGATCAAAAGACTGCAGATCACTGAAACTTGGCCGAGTCGCCGTTGGTTCGTCTTGGGAACGGCCGCTTCTGTATCGCGTTGCTCTCTCTCCGCGCTGTTCCGAATATGAGGGATTAAAGCACTTGCCCCCAGTTCAACAGCTGCGGCACTGTATACTCTAGACCACCCGGCGAAGTGTCTCGTCATGTGGGAACAGGGGTGTCGTCTCGACACGCATGCAGAGACTCGGGGCGCTGAAGCGCAAGATGTCCATCCTCAAGCCCTCCAAGTCTGCAGCCGCACAGGACGTCGCTGGAGCGGGCACGCCCAGGTATAATCTACGGCAGTCTTTTGCGTGTAGCTGAACGTGATTGCTCTTAAATGAGGTTCAGCCTGACGTGCGAGCCGACGGAGCGGACGGCATTCGTTTGAATGTATGGGGCTGCGCGGTCGGATTGGATAGGACGGATGAAATTATTGGATGGAATGGAACAGTTGAATTGAACTGGATGAGTGGATTTTATGAGCATCCAGTTTGAAACGTGCTCGTGGCTCATTTCGCCAAGCTTAAATGTTTTCTTTACCTTTCTGTTGCGTATATTCTCAGCTCCTGATATCCGTTGTTCGTGCCAACAAAACATCTTAAATCCTTAAAGTAACAAACGTTCTTTCAACCAGTATACTTCTCTTCTTTCAATCAGACCAGTGCACAAGCACCAGCCCTGTGTACTCATATTGTCTATGGTTTTTATTTTTATTTTCACGCTATTGTTTTCTTTTTTCAATCAGTGTTTTCTCTATACCGTTACGCGAGCATTTTTCCGACAGCCTTTTGCTGTCTCCTCCATAGACTCGTTTACATTTGCCATCCCACCGCATACTGTTTTAAAAACAAGGCCTGGAGCAAGATGACTGCACTAGCGTATAGTTTCATGCTAACATTATGATACCTTACGAACAGTATATAGTAAGTGTTATAGTAGCGCTCATCAGTGCACTCTATATAGTTTTGTGGGATGGAAATAACATTTACAGCGTTATTTATGCCAGAAGGTTAGCAGCCATTGATTTCGCTCATGACCCGGGGTGCTCTTCCGGGAATTGACAAATTCCGCCGTATTGTCGATATCACCGTCCGGTCAGTTTTTATTGACCCACAGGCCTGCAATGCAGCCTCTCTGATTAGCTCAAAACGTCGCCATTGCAGAATTTCGACCATATATCGTAAAATTAACTTGCATAATAACATGTCCTGCTACAAGAAGATGTCCTTGTTCGCTGGAGCCCTATTTTCGATCGACCATTTTCGCGAATACTATTGCACAGCGACACTTGCGAACGCATTTCTTTTTCTGCCTTTTCATCTCGCGAAGCGCGACCCGGTTCGCCGCCGACCTCCCGCCGGGCAAGGCGTCGACACCCCCGAACGAGTCGAAGCCGCCGGAAGGCAAACTGATCCGTGCCAAGCGTCGTCGTCAATCGTTCGCCGACAAGCCTCACGTGTTCGAGTACAGCGAGCACCGTCGCGTGACCCACGACATGCCGGCCTCGCAACAGGAGGAGCCCAACACCAGCCGCACATCTAACCCCAGGTGCGTCGGTGGTGCCATTTATACTCGCGTTCGCTCTTTTCAGGCATCGTCGGAGAAGGTTCTTACACGCTGGAAGCTGTAGAGCACCCTGCAGGGCGCATTCTGCCGTGACATATTTTAAGGCGTGTTAGGAACACCGGAGATGCTAAGCAAATGTTGCGAGCCGAGAGAGAGAGAGAGAGTGATTGCAAGAAGGAAGAGGTGCAATCACTCTATCTCTCTCACCTGGCAGCATTTAGTTTGCTCCTATCTCCGGTATTCATTAAAGTTGTCTGTCTGTCTGTCTGTCTGTCTGTCTGTCTGTCTGTCTGTCTGTCTGTCTGTCTGTCTGTCTGTCTGTCTGTCTGTCTGTCTGTCTCTGTCTGTCTGTCTCTGTCTGTCTGTCTGTCTGTCTGTCTCCGGTATTACTGACACGCTTTTGAAAAATCTTTCGCTCTACAGCTTCCAGAGTAAAACGCAGCGCGAAGGGGCGAGCTACTCGGCCTTCTCTCAGCAGAGGCCGCCCCGCTATCTCCAGGTCAGCGTCCGCGAACGACATTCATCCCCAGCCTTTCTCTCATCTCGGAGCCGACGAAACACGTGACGCTTACATCACGATTGCCGCCTCGCTTGCATTTTTTTTCTCTCTTTCCTTCCTTTCTTAATGCGGTCTGCATTTCCGGTGGCGGTCTAGCGTGCTTTGCGGTTCGCGACAATTCCTAGCGTTGATCGCGTGCGCCGAACACCAGGGGTTACGAGATCGCCTTTGCTGTGGCGAAGCGACTGGCCACTTTCATAAAATAATGGCGCACGTACTTTCGATTGAAGTTCGAGCCGTTCTCGCGGAATACATCGGTACAATATTTTGCAGGCACCGTCGTCGCCGAGTGATTTACGCACCGCGTTTGCTTGCTAGCGATGCCCAAACTTGGGTATAGGCCCTTTTTAAAGGGCGTTTAGTTTATATGCTTGTCAATTCTCCCGAATTCATTTTCTCGTAAAGTTTACGATTTCTGGATCGGTCTACGATTTTACGAATGCTGCGTCAAAATGTACAAAAAATCTTGTTTGCGGGAAAATTTCGCTCGTCGGTCTCCGAAGATATTCTTGGAAAATCTTCTGAGCGTGAGAGGACACCAGAGGAATGTTTGCTTCGAGGGAGTCTGTTCAGACACGTTCCTCTTGTACAGCAGGCAAAATCGGCAACAGCAAAGTCGCAGCAAAAGCGACTGCTAAGTTCAGCTAAAGAACAATGTGCTGCTTGTCATATTATGTTCAAAATTTGTTGCGATCGGTGTGCGGCGACGTAAAGGTACAAATCTTTACTGGTAAAATGCGTACGCATTTCAGAAAAGGGTCAGACCCAGGGCAAGGTAAAAAAAAAGCAACAATTCGCAACGTATATATATACAACGGTAGTATACAAGCACTGGAAAAGCTGGTAGCCAGCCCACTTCCAGCAAGGCACGTCGTCATCTTCAGTTCACGTAGTGCTTGCGCGTAAAGAGTACCTTCCGTACAACCACAAACAACTAGTGTCCGGCGCAGTTTTTCGCATAAGCGCCGGCTGGCGCGTAGTATTTGCCATGTACGTCGTAAAGAACAACGGGATGTACCGCGTCGCGCTCGCTCGGCGCCGAAGTCTGCCCGCGACAGACACCATCGGCGGCCGCACGATTTGCTATTAGCGAGGCAAGAGGCACGCAAATAACACGACAGGCCATGACTTCCGATACGAGGCGACGCGCCAGTGAGTAATTAGTCAGGGCGAGTCGGGAGGTCATGAGCACACGAAGTTTGACACTTGTACGTGCACAACACAACCAAGCCTTTCCATGCCAATGGCTACCATGACAAACGTTCCACGACGTCCGCGAAATTATAGTAATCCCTCAAAAGAATAGAAAGCTGAGCTAGTTTATCTGTTTACTGTGTAATAAGTGCACAGAACAGTCAGAAGAAAATAAAGAAAGGAAAGCTACACACTCTGGGCTTGTGTACGTGCGTGATTTAATAGAACGTTTTGCTGGGCTAGTTAGCTCGTGTATAGCAGGCTTGACAAGCGCACGCGTTAGACGGGACAAAAGAAGGCAGGCATGACAAGACCAGGCAAGACTATCGCTTGTCTCGTGTCTGCCACCTTTTGTCTGATTTGTCCTCTTGTCGGGCCTGCTAACTTGTGTGGGGCATCCTTTCTTTCTTTTGTAGCCTGTCTTGCACGGACAAGTATGTTAAACTCTGTGAACAAGGAGGAGGTTACAATCACGCGAAAGATATCATCCGCTCAGCTATAACGTCATTGCTGTGTTAGTAAATATGCTGACGATGGTCAAAATGCGCGTATAATATAACCCGGAATCTGGTTGCCGCCCCGTGTGTCTCCTGCCCTTTTCAGCCCTTGGTTCACGCCGTCGCAACAATCATCCGTCTCCTTGCGTGCCTCGTTTGGGAAGCCGGCATCTTTCACCGCGGCCCGAACTGCCGGAGAAGACGCACACGTTACGGAAGCCACGTCCTCGAACCATGGGTCCTCGGTGTCGCCGACCAGGGCTCCGAAGGTCATCGGCGTCGCGGCGAGTGGCTCCGCTGTCGCCTTCGCCAAAGCCGCCGCGCCATCCGAATCGGCGACCCAGGTGCGCGTATATATTGACACGTGTACTTATCTTTATCGGGCGACCACGTTTCGCCGCCTAACCAATGTTATCGCACAGCGCGGGACGCGTCTGCATGTATCCGAAGTTTCTGGAAAGTTATCGATGCTTCTATCCGCTGTCTGTTGTCGCCGAACCTTGTGTTATCTGATTTCATCGCGTGACTCGAATGGTGTAGAACTTTGTGGAAGGCATGCGGGTCCCAACGATTAGTCTGGAACATTCGATGACTGCTGTATAAAAGCCGACGCGCTTGACCCGCTGATCAGATTTTCGACGATCGCCGACCGTGTTCGCCGCTATCGTTGTGCTATAAGTGTAGCCTGTTTTTTGTGAGCACAGGTTCGCCTAATAAGTTAGTTTTGTCTTTCACAGTATTCCTACTGTGTTCTTCAACGTCACCACCACGTGACAATATAAAGCAAATTAAGAAACAAGCAAGAGAGCGGTCAGAAAAGCAACACAACGAGAGCCTGGTATGTGGGCAAAAGTGCACATAGGCGAACTGCGATGAGTGATGGAGCGATATTCAGAGGCTATGTAGAAGCAGCGCACGTATGAAGCGCTCTGAGGGAAATTACAGGTAGCGCGCGGAAAGAACACGCGCCTGGAAAGTAGAGAATTGACACAGAGGTTGCGGACAGTGAACGCACAGAAAGAACACACATGCAAAAATGACACGCAAAGAAGTAATGTGCAGAGAGCACACGTAGAAAATACACGTAGGGAACACACGTGTAGTAACCGCACATAATGAAGGTGCACAAAGGTACATAATCAACACACAAAGGTAACGCACAGTATGTAGGAACGTACAGAGAACCAAGATAGGGAATACGCGTAAGTGACGCACGGAGGGAACGCATAGAAGAGCAGATCAGCCTGGTTTGTATTTTTGTGTCTTCTCTGCTTGCCCGTTAAGACCCGATTCACAGCCAATCCCTCACAGTGGGCTTGCGCCATCATTTTTGGGATGGCAGGTGCGTAAGACGCTATAGCATAGCTATATTTACTTCTCGCGCAGAATGAATTCCTTAAGATGCCGTCCCTGTATCTTGCGACGCTGCTCATCACGCTGCTTGCGTTCTGCGCGCTCGCGCAGCGATTCCGGCCGGCCGCGTCGATGCAGCGTCGCGTCTCAATGGCCGCCACGCTGGGCCCGTCCCGTGCGGAGCCCAGCTTTGGCGGCGCCGGTGGCACAGGCCGCTTGCAGGCGCGCCGCATCTCCATCCGCTATCCGAACCAGCCGTTGATGTCGGGTCGCGACGGTCACAGAGCCTTCCAACGGTTCCGCACGGATGACCGATCCACCGTCTCCAACGCAAGTGAGAGCCCGTCTATTCGCACCGTCCGCATATCGTTCGCTGTCTCAGGGGTGTTGTTCTCATGGAGGAAGAAAAAAATTATGAGAGAGAGAGGGGGGGGTCAAGGGCCAATCTTGAAGCCTGTAGCCTATATATATATATATATATATATATATATATTGACCAGTTGCCTTCAACCAGAAAGATGACGTACTCGTGACGCCTGCGGCAGAAAGGATGTTCCACATCCACCGCCAAGGTTTGTGAGTGGCGGCGCTGGCTAACGTTCCCAAGGTTGTTTCTAGTAGTAACACACAAATACCCAAGAAAGTAATCACGACGCAGTAGCTCAATTGGTTAGAGCATCGCGCGCGTAATTCGAACACGTGGGACATCGTTCCCCACCTGCGGCAAGTTAGTTTTTTCATCCACTTTCCTTGTCATTAAATTATCATTTCTTCAATTCAGTTAGTAAACACAATTGATTTCCCCTACGCTTTACGTTGTGCCTTTGTTTGTTGGCTTGTCATGATATGATTATATACATATATAGATGTAGGCCCTCGTCACTTAACATGCGAGCTGTAGTAGCTTCTAGTCGCTTCGCTTTGGTCGCGAGCTGCTGTCATGGTCTGATCTCGCCCCTTCCAACGTCCGCCAAGGTCCGAAGCCGGCGAGATGAAATTTAGAAAGACAGCATTTTTCCCGCAGTTCAAGGTGCGTCGCGCGTTTGCTATGACGAACCTTAAGGAGTGCGTGGAAAATTTTGACTACGCTGGAGCGGCCCTGCACGAGGTTCGAGGCGAGAGCGCTGGCCGCTCCACTATAAGCATGGCGGTAGAGCGCAAGTGACCCCTTGGAAATGCTTTGCGCGAGCGTGCGTTCTCCGTGCTTCAAAGCAACACACGTACTTGAAGCGAAGTTCGACGCCCGCGCCTACGGAAAACAGCCTGTGCCAGCCTCCATGCCCTTTGAGGGATGGCGCACAGCTTTAGAACGGCACACAGCTAGGATAATATAGTGTGTGCTCTATGATGCAGATTCACAGCGCAGTCACCAGACAAAAACGGAACGGGTCTCCACTTACATTCTTCACGTCCTTGTACAGTTCCTGTGCTGTGAATGCGCGTCCATAATAACGTCCAGCTGTCTCTGTAATTCACGGCAACTCTAACGAGAGTGCGCTGCACCGATTCCGCAAAATCTTATTGTGTGCTCGCCTTGGACTCGACCAGCGCTAGAAATGGCTACAAATGTACGTTTGCCAATCTTTCCTTTTTCCTTTTCAGTGTCGTCTGCGAACATTCCAGACGACGTGGAGGAGGATCCCGAAGAACTACGGCAAGTATAGTTAGTGCATATATATAGTTAGTGCTTGAAGGGCACGTGCGCAACAAGTTCACATGGCCGATGACGTCACGGAGGCTCGGTGTAGGGATGTTACTGTTAACAGCCACTGCAAACGCCGCTCAAGGCCCTCCGCAATGCTTTGCTTAAGTGCGCAAAATGACGTTACTCTGAGACACAGAAAGATATTAAATGTTTAGCGGAGTACTCGTGTTATTGCCTGAGAGAAATGTAAGGCGATAGCATCTTGGAAATACTATCAATGGACGGGATGCCACCATACATTCGCATTGAATGAATGGAATTGTGGAGATTTACGTGCCAGAACGACGATATGAGGGAGGCGCACCTTGGTGGTGATGCAGGGGGGGGGGCTTCGGAAATTGTTTTGACCAAGTGTGGTTTTTAATGTTTACCTAACTCCATGTACCCCAGCGTTCTCTTTTTTTTTTTCTGCTCACGAAGAAATGCGGCCGCTACGTCCGGAATCGAAACTGCGACCTGGAGGTCAGCAGTGCAACGTCGTACACATCGGGCTTGCGCGGCGGGTGGTCGCCACTGAACGAAGCTCAAGTTTCTGCGAGAAGCACTTCCATATTTCGTTCGGAATATTTTCCTGCCATTCATACCTCATAGAGTAGCCTTATTGACAACATCAGCCTGTCGCACACTGCTGGAGCTACTGAAGTCGTTTTCCAGAAACCAATTGACGATGGAATCCATTTGTAGAACACGGAAACTGCGAAAGGTCATGGGTTCGTCTTTGAATTCGCGGTCGCCTCGCTGCGCTACAATCTAAGCTTCGTTCTGCTGCATGACTGCTCGCTGACGTCACTTGCTCTCAAGTCTGTGCCTTACGATAAAGAGGTTCATATTCTTTTACCGTCGGCTTTGCCAACAACACGCTGTCGCCGCCCAAGCGATTATGCCAAGCGAGCGGCGTTCTGCTCGAGCGTTCCGGAAGCCCGACGTTCCCTCGTTGCTTCGGCCTAACGACGTCGTCTTTCCGTCGCAGCTGCAACCACGTCCTCTTCGTACATGACAACGCTCGCGCAAGATGGGATGGAGGTGACGAGTTCGGCAACGCTAGTGACGCTATGCCGCGACGCGACCAGCGCAGTGCAGTGTGCGAAGATGGGCCGAGCTCTCGCATCACTTCAATGCCTTACAGAGCCCGTTTGAGGTCCGCGCCCGCCACTTGCTCATTATTCTTCAACCTATCTTCTTCCTCTTCGCCTCCAAGCGCCTTCCCCCTCCGCTCCTAAACTGATGTCTGCGACAACGTAAATAGCTTTGAATAATCTTTATGTTCTTGCATTAAAAATCGATAATTAACATTCGATAAAGTTAATATAAATCACATCTCTCGCAGCATCTTCGGTCAATGGCTTTGCCCCGGTCGCGTCTCCGCACATGGTGTCGCTGTATATTCTAGGCATTAGTGTCGCCGGCGTCGTCGAACCCATCACCTCAACACCTTGCAACAGCGCCGTCATGTACGATTAGCGCACGAGGTAGAAAAAGTGAGCGTGTGCTTGCTTTGTTGAAAAGCTCGCCTGTGAGCTTTGCACATCTGCTAATTCATAAATGTATTTGCTGGCCTGTCCCGATAATCAACTCTCGTCTCGAGGCAGGCTCCGGCGTAACCAGGAGGTCCTGGCAGCCCTGTGCGTATGCGGCAGCATGACAAGCGTGGCCGGTAGCATCGCCAGCTACTGGTTCACGCCGGCCGCCGAAGCCATCGCCGCCAACATGGACAGGTACACAAGAAAGCGTCTTCACGTTCACACAATCGTGCGACAACGTGCTGCCGTAGATTCTCATAGCGAAGCTGCTAGAGGTAGCTCCGCAGCGTTCCTCGTCAGGCGACGGCGGAAATAGGGCGCCTGCGTCGATAGAATATACGGTCAGCATACAGCAATAACTTGCGCCGGATGTAACAGTGTAGAAGTGCTAAGCTTGGGCATAGTGAATCATTGCTATAGGGCACAGTGAAGGAATTAGACAGCATACAGTGAAACATTTGCAGTCTTGGGTAGATTTCAAGCGGTGGCAAACCGGACTCCCTACCGGATTTCTGGAGTATTTCAGAAATCCTCTCTTTGATCTTGCTCGGATTGGTATTACACCTGCGTATGGTGCTTTTAACCTTAGCCTCAATCATTCCAACAGTTCTGGTTGCACGTATACTTTCGTTTGTCCCTGAGAAACAAAATGTTGTCCGCCGGGCTTCTCTTATCGCAGCTCTTCGTTGTCCTTCTGGAGTTGGACTCTGATCACGCTGCCGGTGTCGTTGGCAGCATCGGCTTTGTCCTCCGTCTGCGTCTACTACGGCACCCTGCAAGCCCAGTGAGTACGGCCGAGGGATGTAAAGAAATAGACGCACGGAAGACACTGTAAGCGCGTGTACGATTCTGCAGACAATCCGATGTACATGACCCGTATGAAACCTAGAGCCGCATTCTACAAGTTCCCAACAGGTTTCAGCAAGTTTCCAGAAGTGCAAGAAGTTCCAGCAGTCGGAGACGCCATCATTCAGACACGTCGTGTCGGAGTCGTAAACACGTGTGCGTTGAAAGCATCTGATCCGTTGGACCTCAAACGAAAAGGTGGATGTCCCTGCTGGTAGAACCTGTTGGAACCTATAGACTGGTAACTTGATGGAGACCTGTTGGAAACATTGATGAGTTTTTTGGTAAGACTAGTCGCAGAACTGATCAAATGGTCTTACGCAAGCGTGTAAGCCTCCGAATTTACATCCGGTTTTCAACAGGTTTCCAACAGGTTCTAAATGTGCAGTCAGCCATCTTTTCGACGCATCGTACGACAAACCAAATCGTTTGGACCCACACCTCTTTAGTATGAAACGCAAGGGACAACGCGACGTCCGATATGACGTGCGAGCCGCCTGAAAGATGGCAGCTGGAACCTGTTAAAATCTTTATTGCAAATTTGTTGGACGGCCTTGTTCGTACGAGCAATCACGCGGCGGATGGGATGGATTTTCCGCACATGCATGTTTCGCTCTTTTAAGGCTCTCACACAATCTTCACCTCTTTTTTCTTGTGCTTTGTAAAAACGTACAAATTGCAATTGAGGCAGCCTAATTTGTGGTTGTCTTTCTTTCAGTGAGAGCAAGCTCAACGAAGATGCGGAGGAACTGATCCGCTGCTACGCCAAGCTGAAACTTGGCAGACTGGAGAGATGCGAGCAAGTGCCCCCGTCACGTTTGTTTCCTTCGCGCGAACCTAGATGGTGCCACATGGCAAACAAACAAGTTTTAACCGTTCTGATTACAGTGTGACTAGCAGCGTCAGAGTTCTAGTCCCGCCGTGTTTCCCTGTCACACGTATGGCAACATGACAGTAATGCCCAGCCTTTTGCGTCGGCCTCATTTTGCCACGCGAAAAGATTTGGCGTGCGATCAGGTAGTTTCCCGTGTGGGAATAACAACGAAGCCCTGGCTAAATTTTAATATTGTTACGAATCAAACAATTACAAATTGTAGCATATAACGAAAACCCGCAGTCCTGGTGTGACGACGAATTTAAGATACGTAACTTCGAGTGGAACACGAGCATACGATAGCTAAATTGCTGCAAAACTAATCTTTTGCGTTTACACCGTGCTGCAGCGCAATGCAAAACACAGCACAAACAGGGTGGACTCATTTCGGCGAAGACTGCGAGTACGATAAAAACTTGCCGCGTAATTAGCTAGTTTTTTTACAGACACAGTACAAAAACGGTATTCTCAAAACAGAGCGTTGTAAGGGTTTCTAGATCATCTGCATACCAGTACATCATGTGAAACACGCTGTTATCTCTGTTGGTGGTATTCTCAAAATGTCTTTTTAATTAGTGAAAGTGCAGTGCTTTGGAGATCACATGTACAACAAGCAATCCATTAAAGTTTTAAAATCCTCATTGATAATTTAAATACATGCGGTGTGTTGAGCTTGGAGTCGTGAAGATAGCTGAAAGATGGTAGTTTTTGGGTAAAAAAATGAAATAAAGATAAAGATAAACCTATTGTGTCAGAATGTCTTGTAGACATCTTGGCTATTTAGTCGCTTTAATAGGGTGAGTCAACCTTGCAGTATATTCTACTTATCTCAGACGCGTCAAAACAGCTGAGTGAAATTGATAATGTGTTTTAGTTTAAACTGAGTTATCGTGAATAATGACGATGCAAACAGATAAACAAATCAGTTTCGCCGGACAGGCGAAGCATTCATTGCGATAACAAATTATTAGACAGCTATACGAATTAAAGTTTGTCGTTTTTTCAGCTGCATAAAGTGCTGTCGAAATTCGGCTACTAACTAAATGAACAAGCACATTGTCACGCATGCACAGACAAACGCGAAGGCATCTCGTTCGATGACTCCGGACATTCACAGTCAGAACGCTGTCATGATGAAGAGCGGCACCGGCGATGAGAGAATCGCCCTCCGTGCTGCCTATCGCTTCAACGCGAACTAGGCGCTCGAGAACACGGCGCAAACAAAGCCGTCGACTATATCCGGCCGCCAGCCTTGATTAGACCGTTTAACCTTTCCGCCCCTCGTAAGCAAATTCCCACGCAGGTGTGAAGTTCTGTGGCGACAGCTGCAGACTCGCACCTCTCCCTCCCCTTACCTGCTCCACCGCATTCATCCTTCCATTTACTTCCTCATGTAAATTCTGCGTCTCTCCCAGAGCACACTTAAACCACGTCATGTGAGGGTGCCCTAAGCAGCCCCCTTCCCTCTTTCCTCGAGCAATTAATATCTAGTGAGGGGCAGTGGGAGGTTGCCTTGCGCAGCTCGAGGCCCGACCGTCAAGAGTGGGCTGAGAGGATAAAGGAGGCCTACTTAAAGTAGTTCCTCCCCCCACCCCATTGCCCCCTCCCCTTTAAGGACGGATAAACAAAGTTCTTCGATCGTTCATTCGACCCCAGTGCAGATTGCCTCCAAGTTGGCCGGGCGCGGCCTCGTTCAGCTGCAGCAGTTTGAGGAGATGCGCATTAATTACACTCCCCCCTCCCTTCTGTAGCGCGCGCACATCTACCCGCTCCCCTCTCTGAGCGCGCGAGAAGATGGCACGCACCCTCTCCTCCTTCCTCCCTTGCGAGCACGAGAACACACCGCCACATCAAGCCACCATATTCCTCGACTAAGCTTCGCAAGCGTTCGCTCGCACCTACAGCACACGGCGCGTCGCCACTAAGTTATTGCATTTGGACGTTATATTCGACATCACGGCGACGGCGACGGCGACGGCGCAAATTCGCCTGGAGTGTCCGTATAATTGCTATCCCAATAAAAATGGTTCAGTAGGAACTTGTTTGAGTTCGCTAGCATCTGTGTGTGCGAATGAATGATACAGCGAGAGTATGTAGCAAGCACAACGTGTCCCAATTGTGCGGACTACCGCTCGCTATACGACGGACGTCTTTATTTTCCTCATCCACAGAATCTTCGAACGACTAATTCTGCTGTTCTGGATCGGCTACTCTGGAAGTACAATCTGGTGTAGATTCATACACAGACAGTAAGTGCAACGTTTTGTATTTTTGGTATATATGACAACTTTGCTTTCTCACACAACAATAAAGCTTGCTGCAAAGCACGCTTTACAGGATACAAAAAAATAACGCGCAATGCGAAAAAAGCATATTATTTACATAGGCGTGCAGAGCCTTGTCCTGCGTGTTTCTTTCTTCCTGTGTTGTCGTTTCCTCAGCACCACCGTCTTAAAAACAATCTCTCCTAATCCTGCATTGAACCTTAATGAAACATATGAAGGACATATAGCGTTTACGTCGGCTACATGTTTCAGCAGTGTGGATATGCCGTTACTTCGGTATTTTCCCATACTATACTCCACGGCGATTCCTGAGCGACATTTGTTTTTTTTTTTAAAGCAGAGTCTGTGTATGGCTAACCTTCCGTAGTTTTTCTTTTCGGCGTCCGGTAACAGAAACGGACTTAGCGACTTCTAACAAACACATACACAATAAGTTTCATTGTTTGCATTGTGTGTTGTCACGTACGGGTGCAGTGCACCGGCGCAGAAGTCAAAATGTGAAGCAGATTAGAACGCGAGCCGTGAAAAATAACCTGAAGTCAAGGTTATCGCTGTATATAAGCAGGAGAGGTATCGGCGCTAAATACAGCTGCGTTATCGATGGGACGGACACATATAGTTCGTGCACCCGAAGAACAACATGCGTACGAGGAGCGCCGGAGGGAACAGAAACGAGAATGTAAAAGGCGCCGGCACGAAACGACCACCGACGAAGGACGTTCCCGCGATGCCAAAAGAAACCACAATCGCGAGACCGGCAACCATTCCACTCTGTGAAGATGGAATCGCAGCGAAAGTACTTTGCTTTTCGTTTGAGAGCTTTGACTGTGGTAGCTCTCGCTGCCATTCTATCATCAGAAAGTCGAATGGTTGTTATTTTTCTGTAACAATCTGCTCTTGGCGTCTACTCGAACTTTCTAGAGAGAATAAGATGATTTGATCAAGCAACTCCTCGTCGTCAGAATCGCCCATGAGTGTCATTAAACCGAAGTTCGTCTTCGTCAGTCGTGGGATGGCGCTGTGCTCCATTCTGTGGACTCTAAAAGGGGCTTCGAGTCGAGACTCGGGGTGGGTACTCTGGACATAGTGAAATTCCGCCATATTGTCAAATTCACCATCCTGTCACATCCGACTGGCCTACAGCACTGTTACGGTGCCTCTGATTGGTTTAAAACGCCGCCATTGTATAATATGAGAACATGGCGGAGTTTTGACCGTGTCCAGCTAAACAGTACTCAACTTTGCGTGAAATATGGGGAGTGGCAAAGTTTTCTTTCTAAAATTACTAGAGGGAACCTTGGAGGTAGTGCGTACGGGAGCTGAAGGTACTGAGGTTTAATTAACCTACGTACGCGCTGATTACGCGTATGCGCCGAGACGTATTGCCTCCATGCGTATAAAAAATAAGATTCCTCGGTAATTTAGAAAGATAAAGCGTAATAAGCTGTCCAAACTGTGTGAACCCAAACGTATTTCTGTGAAACCCGTTTGGGCTTCCTTTGTGGCTTCGTGCTGCATCCGGGTGAATGGTAATTTCTTTTTTCATGAAGATTGGTCAAATCCATCCGTACTAACCGTTATTCCCATGGCAGCTGAACAACGGCAGGGCCAGAGTTCCCTTTGGCAATTTTAGCAGGAAACTCTATGGCTATTGGTGTCGTTTCTTAAGGCCACGCAAAACGATATTGAGTTAAGCTGCACATCACACTTCCGCAAGAGCAAAGCGGCCTCTCTTGACATGAACGGAGAATTGGTAAACCAGAAATGGCGAAAAAGAAACACAAAAAATTGTTGGTGACGACGCCGCTCTCAAGTTCCTGCTCCAGCTCGCCACGGTGTTATGGATTTCGGCAGCGTCTAATTGCTTATCCATAAATAACTACATTAATTTAGTTTGCAAAGAACCTAAGGGTCAAACTAGCAACGTTTGAGAACTCTTCCTGAGCAAGAACGGCCCAGATACGAGAAGTGATGAACAATGGTAGAACAAGGAATGTTTATGGAATGGAACAAAGATTGAAGCAGTGGCAGAACAAGCCAACGTTTCGACAAAGAAAACAGGGATAACACACCTTGTCGAAACGTTGGCTCGAGCGACATTCCTGGTTCGAGGAATCGGTTATCACTGTTCGTTATTGAATTTCCATCAACCTGTGATGCTACGTGACGCTGACGTAGAGACTCTAGTTTAGGCGCGAAACGTTTAATACACGGAAGCTTGGCCTCCATTTTTTGCACTAATCATGAACCTTTTTCAGCGACATCAATGAAAATACCCTTTTGAAAGACAACTTTATCGGTCTTGACTGATTCAGTGTTGCTTTTCAGTATCGCTTTAAGAAAGAGGGTTTTCTACAAAAAAAAATAATTCAGGAAACTGGCGCTGCGATTATTCAGATACCATGGGGACGATGTGTAATGCGTGGATTTTCCTTAACGTTTGGGCGAGTGGCTTCACACGATCATGTGGCGCTATTCTTTACGCGTTGTCTAAATGTCCGAGCAATCCTAGATTTATAAACACGACGCACTGCCATAAGTCTCTTCGCACAAGGCGTAATCACTTCGAATTGTTGCACTTATAACGCAGTATTTTGTCGAACACGATAGATTTGACAAATCAGCTTGAAGTCAAAAGCGCGATATTTAACCAGATACATGTGCTGCCCCATTATCGTGCCGACTGATCCGCCGTGCTCGCACACCTCGCCAGGACTTACTCTAGTAATACTCTGCAGGAAACTCTGCGTCTTAAAGTGCTCGTCCGTAGAAGTTCGCTGTCTTGACTTCGTCCGACTCAGCGGTGCCGATTTTCGTGCTGTCTCGCAGAGACCTCACCACGTGCATACTCGGCGGCATCGTGCTGCTGGCGTCGACGGCACTAAGCTCACGGCCGGGTGGCCGCGCGCCGGCAAGCAGCACGAGCCCGAGCCGGTTCCGGAGCAACGTGGACGTGGACGGGGACGACACGCCCGACTTCCGGCCCCACGGATTCGATCGCGGTCTCGCCTCGTTTGCCAGCCGCCTGCCTTGGGGCGTCATCGTGATTTACGGCGCCGCGTCGGTCATCACGCGAGTCGCCCAGGTCCGTCCATCGGCCGCGGCTGAAAGCTCGAGTAAAAGTCTCACGTGCAATGCATTCCAGCGCGTTGGACAGTCCTTTCAGAACTTGCATTGTGACGAAACAGCCCGTGACAACACACGGCGGTATAGCTCGGTGGCACTGGCGTTCTGCTGACGAGAGCACGAGGTCGCGGGTTCGATTCTTGACCCCAGCGCGACCACGTGGTGGAATGCAAAATCCCTAGTGTTTCTTAAACGTAGGTGCCCGTTGAGAAATTGCCACTGGCCAAAGTCAGCCCGCGGAGATGTGGCTTGCAGCAACCCTCACACCGCAAGTGTTTAGTTGAGAAGTTGAACCGCAACAGTTATTCAAAGCTGAAGCGGTACCTTTTTTTCCCTCCCACCTCAAAACCAGCACCGAATGAATTTATACTCTTATTTTGATAATGTTACCCAGGCGCCTACAGTGAAGCGCTAGCTTCACCGTTTTCACTGAGACTGCGTTTGTTTCGAAAGACGGTGCTGGAAGCTTGACCTTTGGAAATGGGGCAGCGTCGTCAGCGTCGGTGTCTAGAATGGACACCCTAAATGAGCTAGAAATCGCTGGGCCTAACCCTTGGCGGCATCGAATGCTTCAACGCGGCATAGGCGAGCGCAAAAAAGAAGACCATATGTACTGCACAAAGCGCTCGTTTCTTGCGTCGATGTCGCGCTGAAATTCTTATGCTTTAACGATATTCAATATTTGCCATTGTTAAAGATGGTTCTTTGCCGGATTCTCTCTTTTTTTTTTTCAACAGCGTGTATCATCATGTTACATTCCAAAGGGAGCAAAGATTCAACGCGTGGCAAATTTGAGGAGATTTCTTGCACGAAAATAGTCTAAATTTACTCGAGCACTTCGTGATTTCCCTGCTTTTAGCGTCTCTAGAAATCGAGATCAAGCGTAATTATTCAGCGGCCATATTTACTTCATTTCAGCGAGCCCCATGCTTTTCGGAGAGGCACATTCGCGAAAAAGCACACTGTATTAATATATAGCACTGATCCAGTATTCTGTACTTTTAAGGCTACATAATGGCAGTAAAATGTGCGCCTCTTGCGACAACTGCTACTCGAGTGTGACACTTAAAGACTGCATAACCGACCACAAAGAACTGTAGTTTGAGCTATGTCTAAAAGCTTGACACCCCAAAGTGAAATTACACTACTATCAATCTCTCGGCAAATCGTCACCTGGCCTGTCAAGCTGAACGCGTTGCCACGCGTTCCCAAAATGCCAGTGCATGGAAAAGGACGGAGTCCGTTCATTTGAAGGACGTAACGCGTCTGACCCGCAGACGACGGGCGTGGCCAAGGTGGCGTTCGACACCAAGTTCTGGAGCGAGCAGTCGGACCTTGTCAAGCAGGTGCTGCTCACCATCGCGTCGTCGCTCATGGCCGAGTTCATGAATGCGGCCACGCTCTGCGACGCCATCTTGCCCATGGTCGTCAGCCTTGTGAGTATAGAGACTATGAGCAAGTAGCAGCGGTACAATCACGCCTGTCAGGCGCGCACGTATACAGTGTATAGACTACAATGTGAACGCTATCCAGCCGCGGTTTGGACAAATTCAGAGAAGTTTGGCTTTCGCTTTGACAGCTAGTAACCAGCCTTGTTCCGCAAGAATCTTTGAAATAACGTTTCACTTTAGTTTTTCGAATCAAACCAATTGAGGCTCGATAAGTTCACTCGTACTGACCTCGCGTTCAAATCGACAGTTGTTGCGGAGTCAAGGAGCGGACATACAAAGACACACAGTCGATACGCAGCAATCTTTTTCGCAGTCCACGGACACGGAGCATGACGCCTTGTACTTCGGCTTGCCAGTGGCAGTGGGCGCCTCGGTGAACACCATCATGCCGGTCTCGCTGCCGCTGGTCATGCTCCACGACATGGCGCCGGTCACGCGCAAGCAGCTGGTGAGCTTCGCACATTTGGTGCATTGCGCGGCCCGTCACAGTTCTCAAATACTTTTTTTTTCTCGGCACTGCAAATGTGGGGAGGGTCGCGCGAGCATTGCGTTTATTTCAGAAAAGCGAGACGGAATAGTGCGCGCCTGTTGAGAACGAGAGGCACCGACAACCAACGAACATTGTAACTGTCTCGAGCGATCAAACATGGCCTCGGAGATTCGCTCGCCCCGGTGCGCACGCATCTCGGACGCCATGAATCAAGGCACGCCGGCTTAGTGCCGTTCTGCGCAGCTGCGCACGATGTCGCGGTTTCGATTCCCGGCCCCGGCGACCGCAGTTCGACGGAGGCGAAATGAAAAATGGTCATACACTTAGATTTATGTAAGAATCCCAATTTCTTTTGTTAAGCAGTGTACCAGATTTTGTACCACATTTGCCGTGGTCGTCAACGAAGGCTCGCGCTTTGTCGGTGTGACGTCATGCAAGTAGGCCGACGCGCGGCGTCCGGCACCGAAACAGATTGGCTGCTGGGATTGGTTGCGCACCGGGTGTGTCGACAGCCCGTCCATATATACCTACGCCCTTGGGATGAGTCACCGCGTTCCAGCTTCAGTTTGTTCAGTTATTACTAACGGAGAGAGTATAATACTATTAAGAGTCGGAGGTCACAAATCTGTCGGAGGGACCTCCTCCCTCAACGTAACTGCATGGTAGCAAACCTTAAAGCACAGCTAGTGGTGGGATATCTAAGCTTAGTACGCTGTACGTATGCGTTATGTAATAACTGCAAAAAAAGGCAGCAAACGCAAATAAAATATTAAAGCGCGAGCTAGGATTCGTAAGTTGTTACCGTATAGATATGGAGTTCTCCGGCATGATCTTCCTTGCAGATCCTGACAGGAGCCTTCGTGAAGACCGTGGTGGTGGCCATCATTCTTCTCTCGATGAACACCACGGGAGAATACGTTTTACACAGCAACAAGCAATTCAACAACACCGAGAGTCTGCAGACATTCCTGTTGCGCTAAACCCACTGTAGAGAGACCGCGGGGACAGCGACATTCTTTTCTGGCTTTCTTTTCTCTCTTTTTTTCACAGTAAAGCGCAGGCTGACATACAGTGAATAAAACGCCTTATTCGACGGCTAAAGCATGTTTGCAGGTAAAACAATACGTTGTGCGCTTGATCATTCCTCTCATTCATTTACGATGGTCAGGCAGACAGAACTCTCAACACGTACCCACGGTACCATGAATACTATCGGAATGGTTTCACATGGCTCACACACCGTAACAGATTGCCGGGACTATGCATGCAAATCATAGTTGCAATCATGCAACTATGATTAGCATACAATCAAAGGGAGATGTCATGCGCCAAGAGCAGCATCATCATCAGCCGCTACCAAGCAAGCAAGCAGCGCCGCCTATCTTATGTGCACTGCAGGACAAAGTCATCTCCCTCCTGCGATCTCCAATTATCCCTGTCCTGCTCCAACCGATTCCAGCTAGTGCCCGCGAATTTCCTAATTTCGTCGCCCCACCTAGACTTCTGCTATCCTTTACTGCGATTCCCTTCTCATGGCACCCATTGTGTCACCATAATGGCCAAGCGGTTATCTAACCTACGCATTACATGACCTGAGCAGCTTTATTTTTTTTTTTATCTTAATGCCAGATAGAATATCGGCTCTACCAGTTTGCTCTCTGATACAAACCGCTCTCTTTCTGTCTCAACATTATACCTAGCATCCTTCGTTCCACCGCTCTTTGCGTGGTCCTTAACTTGTTCTCAAGCTTCTTTGTCAGTGTGCAAGCTTCTGCCCCATATGTCAGCGCCGGTAAAATGCCCTGATTGTATACCTTTCTTTTCAATGATAATGTTAAGCTTCCAGTCAGGAGCTAACAATGTCAGCTACGTGCGCTCCAACCCATCTTTATTCTTCTGTAAATTTCCTTCTCATGATCTGGGTTCCCTGTGAGTAACTGACCTAGGTAAACGCACTCCTTCACAGACTCTACAGGCAGACTGGCGATTATGGAAGCTTATATTACAAACCATAATGGTGATAAATGGACAAGCCAAGCTTCAATAACAAAATTATAGTTGAACAACACTTTCCGAACACAGATAGCAGTTGTGAATGATGACCTGCTGTGAAGTGATGTGGCATATGTGTAAAGCACAGGCATGTACTTGTATAATTGCTGTTTTCTCAATAAAGAATAACTCGTTAGACAGTGCCCGTGTTGACTTCTTTTACCTTCCTCTGCTTTGTGGCTGTTTAGTTTGCACTTTGATTGGAAAATGTAGACGAATACCCTACATTGGCTCCAGTCTAAGGCTTCCCTTCCTCGCCCACAGTTGACTGCGGTGCTTCAACCAGTTTTTCCAGTGGACACCCCCACATCTGTTCCCAAAACATCAAAGGAAAGCAATGCTACTACATGACAGGGAAAGCGTTTTGTGCATAAAATAGCTCAGAAAGGGTTCTCTTTGTAAAATTTCTGCTCCTTTTAGGCGGACTATAATTCTCTATTTCGTGAAGCATCTTCAACCTTTCCACACAACTCATTTGCTTATTGAATCTTCTTGCACTTCAGACTTGTCGGTTAATTAGCTCTCGCTCTACTTGCTGAAGCTTCTTGGTTAGCATTACTGACACGATGACTGCTAAAGTTAAGGCAACAGCACTCCATTCGATCTCCACACCAGCATGAATTTTTCTTGAACTGGCAAGCCTTCTGAGAGGAACCCGTTTGGTTTTCCTTGTAGCATAAAGTAGTACTTTCGAGTGAATGACAATTATTCACTTTCACGAAACTTAGTTCGTTTCACACATTTCCACAGCACTTATTTGCTCATTCAATGTTGCTCAACTTCGACAGGCTTGCACTTTCACCTTTAAAGTAAGATACTCACAAGCACTACCACTTCGTAACTTCAATGAACTCAATCTCACATCAGTGGTAGTGAATCTCAGCGAAAGCAACGAAGGGAAAGCATCCTGGCTGGCAGCCACCGACTCGCATTGCAGTAAAGACCATCTACAAGCACCATTATTTAAAGTTCTGTGAACAACTGTAACTGAACTCTAGGTGCCAGCATCACGGGCTGTTACAAGGAAGCTTTTTCCTTGTAAATTGTAATTTTCCTCATCCACGGAATCTTCGAACGACTATTTCTGCTGTTCTGGATCGCCTACTCTGGAAGTACAATCTGGTGTAGATTCATACACATACAGTAAGCGGAACGTTTTGTATTTTCTGCGTATGTGACAAGCTTGCTTTCCCGCAAAGTAAAAAAAGCTTGTTGTAAAGCACGCTTTACAGGCTTGAAAAAAATACGTGCAATGCGAGAAAGGCAGCATATTCTTGACATAGACGTCCAGAGCCTTTGTCTTGCGCGTTTCTGCGTGTTTTGCTGTTTCCTCTGCACCGACGTTTTAACGGACTTCAACAAACTCTCCTAATCCAAGCTCTAACCTTAATATAACATATGGAGGACATATTCCGTTCATGTCAGCTAGATGTTTCAGCAGTGTGGATATGCCGTTACCCCGGTAATTTCCTCTACTTTACTTTTCCCACTTCGATTTTTACAGCGAAGCTGTATATGCCAATGCGAAACGCTCGCGGTCTGACTACAGAAACCCCCTTAAGCTCATACCACAGGTAAACGTGGCCTCCCTATTACGACGACAAATGAGAACTTCTACGCTGAAATGACGAGTGGCAACGAAGCCAGCTCTGCAAGACGACGATGCTCGAGCCATTTCTGATGATGATAGTTTTTGCACAACAGAGCCAGCTGTGGAAAAATACGACGAACGCGCAAGCAGTGGCACAAGCGCGTTTGTGCGGTTGGTGCCGAGAATTTTTACAGCGAAGCTGTATTGACCCTTTTCGCGGCGATCCCGTGGGCGCTGCCATGTTTGATCACGTGGTGACGCGTCCATTGCTTGCCTCAGCTGCCTCCGTGTTTACAATGAATTTGTATGACGCCGGTGCTGCTAGCAAACCTCTGCTTCGTAGACGGTGATTGGGTGGACGAAACAAAGCTTTGACCACAACAGAACATGTAAAAGCGCTTTCGGAGCCAATTAAGCTATGTCCAATCGGCGCGAGCAACGTATATCGTGCTTGTTCTAAAAGCCGAGCCAAATATGTATTCCAAGTTGTCCAAAGTTTCTGCTCATGGATGAAATCAGGATTAGTGCGTTTTGCTCTTCGTTCTTTATTTGAACACACATTGAAGCAGCGGATTGACACATTTTTTACTTACTCGGTGCGGTCACTATCTGAATATTTTCTGCTATTCCCTTTGTCATTGTCTAAAGAGCGGTACCCACTCTTGCCAACGTATCGGGGCTAAAGCACCTTTTTTTAAGGTTAGCGATACAACACTGGCGGGTGTGCAAATTTCTGTATCCTCGAGGAAAGTCTTATATCTCGAAGTGCCGGTAACACGTACAAATAGTTGTAGTAGCGGTCCGCGAACTTGGCCAGTCAGCCATGGTGTCACGGGATCTCGAGGCTGGCTGTCACCGCGGCCGCTTTCGCCAAGTGCGCTAGCGTGTTCTATTCTCACGCTACCTGCATGTGAGTCCATCTTTTTCGCCTGCGTTAGAGTGACAGTCGCGCCGCTACGAAGTATTAAACATGTTTAATGTTTGAACATCTCTGAATTGCATGAGCTATTAAATACACCCATCAAGCGAGTGCGGAGCCCATCCGCTAAGTCTATCTACCAGGAGTCCTTTGTCCTGTAAATGTTCACGTTTTTCCTGTCCATTGTACAGCCGTATGAGAGTGGCCCTGCTACGTCTACTTGGTTAGATGCCGACGCCAAACTTGGAGGAAGAAGCAAAGAACTTAGATCCACATTAAGTGACTGTAATGTGATAGCATCGTTAGGATTATTGGATTGGATGGGAAAAACTTTAATAAATGTCCTGCAGGACGCAAGTCAGCGCGCAGTGGGCGTCTCCCACTCAGGGACCGACAGGGAGTACCTGGCGGCCGCCGCGCGAGCCTGCTAGAAGGCCCATTGCTGGACTTGTAGGAGCGGGCTTCGTATGGTCTTCTCCCACTTGTCGAAGGTAGAGTCGGGTGGAGCGTTTCTGCATTCCCAGAGCACGTGTGCGAGTGTCGCCGTGACCCCGCACGAGGGGCACGCATCGTCGGGGTAAACGTCCGGGTAGATGATGTGTAAAGTGGTGAGGTTTGGATAGGTATGTGTCTGTAACAAGCGTAGCGTTATCGCCTACGGCCTGTTTGGTTCGGGGTGCGGGGGCGGAAAGAGACGTCGTCCCAAGTAAAAGTGTTTGGTGATGTCATTGTACGTTACTAGGGCGTCCCTGTTCATCGAGACGCGGTTGGTCATGTGACTCATCATGTGACTTATCATGTGACTCCAACTCATCGAGACGCGGTTGCCCGAGGGTGACGGCACGGTCGATAAGCGCGCGTGCAGCGTCGTGGGCTGTCTCAGCGGGTGAACAAACTTTGACACATATGTGTACATTTGCAATCCTGGCTTTTGTTTGTCTGTTTGTTTGAGCCAGAAAAAGAATACAGAGTAGTTGGGAACAAATACAGAGACACAAACAATACCAATAATAAGAGAAAGGGCTGCCTTCTCGGTAAGCTCAACAAATTCGGGAAACGTTGTCCCCGCAGTGACACACGAGTTCAGTTAATTCCATTCTCGGACGGCTTGCGGGAAGTAGGGGAACAAGAACGCGTTATTATTGCAGGAAAACTCTTCTAGTCTACTTGGGTGCATGTTTCGGGTCTGACGAATAGAGCTAAAGTTTATAGTCTGAGTAGTTTATCTTGAATACGTTTTGGGGTAGCATATACAAAAACTTCATACGCTGCAGTTTCGCTCGGCTTCCCAGAGTGTGAAGGCCTGCACATTGTGAAAGCTCAGTTGGTAAATCGGTACGCTTGTGCCGGTTATAAAAGAAAACGGACAGTTTTCCTTAGAATCATTTCGAGTGTGTGGATGTTATTTTTCGCGTGTGGAAAGCAAAATATATTCGCATATTATAAGATCGGCCGAATAAAAAAATTAAAATTAAATTATGGGGTTTTACGTGCCAAAACCACTTTCTGATTATGAGGCACGCCGTAGTGGAGGACTCCGGAAATTTCGATCTCCTGGGGTCCTTTAACGTGCACCTACATCTAAGTACACGGGTGTTTTCGGATTTCGCCCCCATCGAAATGCGGCCGCCGGGATTCGATCCCGCGACCTCGTGCTCAGCAGCCTAACACCATCGCCACAGAGCAACAACGATCGGCCGAATAAGCGTGCCGTGCGCAAGGTATTTAGTTTCAAATGCCGAATGACGCAAGACTCTCTCGAGAAACGAGAAAGAACAGTTTCCGCATTGCCTTCCTGGTTACCTGTTGGATATACGCAGTCCACGTAAACTCGAAAGAAATGACGAGTCCTAAACAACGATGCCCGGAAACGCTTGGGATGTTGACATTGTTAATAAAATGAGAATAACCTAATTTTCTTTTGTTCTTTGTAACAGACACTGAAACCGTTTTTTTTTTCTAAATTGATTGGCATCTGCCAATCCTTGCACCACTGCCCAACTTTATTTAATGCGTTATTGAGTTTAATTTGGTCATCAATGTTCTGGATTTCCTGGTAAAGCACACAGTCATCTGCAAACAGTCGGATTTTAGCGTTAACTTCTTTCACAATATCATTTATGAAGAGCAAAAAAAGGACGGGAGCCAGAACAGCGCCATGAGGTACACCGGAGACAACTGGAACAGGATCGAGAAAATGGTCTCCAAGATGGACAAACTGCCTCCTGTTGGACAAATAGTAACTTACCCAGCAAGTCACCGGCCCATCTACGAGTATGTTCGTAAGCTTGAAAATTGGTTTCGCATGAGAGACGCGGTCAAAGGTTTTTGATAAATCCAGAAAGAGCATATCAATTTGAGACTGGTTCTTAAGGTCTTGTGCAAGGTGATGAGTGATTTCTATTGGTTGAGCAACAGTGGATAAACCACTACGGAAGCCGTGCTGGTTTGGATGAAGGATATAATTAGTTTCTACAAATTCTGTAATGAACTTCAAGATAATATGTTTAAGCATTCTACAAGTCAAAAATATAGGCCAGTAGTTTGCTGGCGATGAAATTGTTCCTTTATTTATGAACTGGAACAATTTTAGCAATTTTCCACTGTGCTGGGGGGCTGCTTTCACGTATTGATTTTGAATATATCAGATGCCAATACTTGCTGATAGGTTCTGCATACCGGTTTAAGAATTCGTGTGGAATTCTATCAGGTCCGCTGCATTTTTGTACGTCGATATTTAATAAGATAGAAAATATGCCAGTTTCGGAAATAATTGGAGAGCCAGCTGGTTTTCTCTGTTGATTACCAAAGGTAAATGGGTATGGGTATGCTGGAACATCTACATAATGAGTAAACACCGACTGCAAGTAGTTATTAGAAGCATCTGCTCTGTCTTTATTTCCCACGGGGGACGTTACGCGGGTGCTGTTTTGAGAGAGAATGTAACGACAGCGTTCGTTAGTTAGTAAGTGAATGTTTACAAGTTTATGCGGTCGATAAAACAACTATCCTTACTTCGTATAACTGTCTACTGATTTGTTATCGCAACCGGTGCTCTGCCTTTAGGGCAAAATAGCGACTTCTTTTGTTATTGCAATGTTTCGTAATACTACTACTACTACTACTACTACTGTCTTAGTCTGGTGATCTAAGCCAGGACCAACACCTTTCCGAGGCTGTCGCCGTGCTATCTAACCAGGACGCCAGCAGATCGCAGGGCGAGGGCGAATTAATCGACAACTTGAACCATAGGGACCGTGAATATGGTATCAGATCCCGAACTCAGAGACAGCGCTACCTGGCAGCCTTAATTCGAACTTGCTCTTGCTTCTTAGTGGAACGGTCCAAACCACTCTGGGGGATCGGCCATGAATCAGGTGATGATCGAAAAGACTGCTGTGATTTCTTTTTACAGTCTTCTTTCATTAAAACTGCACGAGACTTCTTGAGACCTCTTCCTCTTCGGTAGGAGGACTGCCTTACTATGGCGAATGAGTTGTGCAGAAATTAGCAAGATGGAGAGGAATTCATGAATCCGCAAGCCTTCGTAGCTTCGTGCACTATGCCATTGGGCGGACGACAATTTTCTCCTTTCAACTGCTTGGCGTATTCCCAGCTGTGGATACATATGCCGTAAACGTCGACGGGAAAGAGGAAGAAGCCGCGCGTTCCACGTCAGCCCCCGTCCCGCCATTGGATTGGAACGATAACGATATAACGGCGTGAGCTCCCTTTAACTCTGCAAGCCGAATCCGTTTCTCGGACAAGTATAGTCGAGCATGCAAGCGGGCCCCGAAAGCAAGAAGACGGGCAAGTCCCGGCCGAGGAAAAGTCGCTCGCCCAAGGTCCGGACGCGGCAAGGTTCTCTCGCGGAGCAGCTGCCGGGATACCTTCCCAAGGGCCGCGTATCGCCCACGAGCTACGTTCCTCCGACGTCGCGCACCACCGGACAAGCAACGGATGAAAGCGAATCGCCGCCGCGCAGCGACTTTCGCACGGATTCGCCGAGGAAGCTCAAGGATATACCGAGCTATCGCGGATCGCCCAGTGGCTTGGCTTCACCCAGCGGCGGTAACAAGGAACACGCGTCGCTCCACGGGCCGCTACGGTCACCGAAGGACTCGGCTAAAGAGGCCCCCAGAATGTCGCCCGGCCAGTCGCAGGTGGAGTCGCTGAGAGAGTCGCCCGTGTTGTCGCCTCTGGAATGCGCCTCACCGGCCACAGGGGGGTCCATGTCTCCCAGGTTGGAGCAAACTCTTGCGGCCAGTGGTCGCGGCACGCCAAGTAGTCGCGCTTCTTCCAGAAAGCGCGGCGTATCTGCTGGTCGCGTGAGTTGGCACCAAGAGCGCCCGGGACACCGTGCGGAGGCGACCGCTTGCGACGAGGGCCGAGCGAGGGCGCCGTCATTCTATCAGTGGCTCGTTAGCCGCCTGCCGTCGAGCTCTGGACGCAGGGGCATGGCCCAGGAGCGCGGTCCGGATGCCGACGCCGAGACGCCCGATCCCAGGTCCCGCATCAGCGAGATCAGCAATGCGCGAGCGTACTCGAAGGTCACGAGCAGCGTGTCCGGCCCGGACGCACCGGTCATGGCCCGGTCTTCGCTGCGGGCCGACTTCTGTACCGCGCTGCTTGCGGTCGCGGTGGTGGTCTTGGCGACCTCCTTAATATGGGTGTTATTCGCGGGCGGTGGCGACCGGCACCCTGTAGCCGCGATGACTCAGCGCTGCGTCACAGACACCTGCGTCAAGTACGAGAAGCTGCTGTCTCTGACTATGGACGAGGACGCACGACCGTGCGACGACTTCTACCAGTACGTGTGCGGATCGTCGATACGCATGGGTAAAAAGCCCATCTGCGAGCAAAACTGGGTCAGGTTCCTGAACGACGTCGCCAGACGCGTGACGGCGTTCGGCGCGAGTACCGGGGCACGCGATTCGGCAGGTCTCTTTACGGACAACGCGCCCCGTGTGGAGAACAAGGCTCTGACCAGCATCCAAGCCTGTCTCTCCCCCTTGGAGCGCGACAACGTGCAAGAAGTGAAAGACGTTTTGGCGGCTGCGGGCCTCCCGTGGCCCGATCGTCGCGCTCGACCTGACATCCTAAATTCCATGTTTTTCATGTCGCAGCACGTGTACCAGGCATTATTCGTAGACATCAGAGTCAGCGCAGTGGACAACGAGCGGAGCCTGGAGTTCATAAGCGACGACCAGTTCAAAAGCATGTACCAGAGAATAGGCGAGCACATGACCACCGTGCATATAAAAAGCCACTTTCGCACTACGTACGAAAGCTTCGCCTCCAACCGCGAAAAGGTGGACCACGAGCAGCTCCAGGAGCGGCTCTACAAGACGTTTTTGGCAATGAAGAATTCGCTGGACGATTTGATGCAAGTGCAGGATGCCAACAAGTCGAGCGAGCCAGACCCAGCGGCCTTCCTGTCAATGACGCCGCCAGTGTCGGAATCGCGTTGGGAAGCCACTCTGCGGCGCTACCTGAACGTATCGCTGCGCTCTGTCAGCGTCATCTTCGTCGAGAGGGTTGCCCAGTTCAGGGCGCTGTTCGTTCTATGGCGGCAGCATGGAGAGGAGGACATGGCCGATTTCTTGGGCTGGTTTGCTGTTCAAGTCCTGGTGCCGTACACAAACCGACGCCTCCTGGCGAGCTACTATCAGTCGGAATCGGTGGCTGGCGAGGAAAAGCGCAAGGACTGCGTCACCTTCGCCTACCTGGCGTACGCTTTCGCCTTGGACTACTTCTTGGTGCACGACGTCGCTTCAGCTGTTCAATTCGCGAGAGACCTTGTAGACCCTCTGGCGGGGTCTTTCCGCAGACTGCTGAGCTGGAACCGCTCTTCTCTGGTGGGCGACGCGCTTCCGCCGCCCCACGGAACCCACCTTCGAGCGGCGTTCGACATCGTGAACGCGTCTCGCGAGGCCGTCGTGCTTCACCTGTACGACGACTTTCCCGATGTCCATCCGGAGCGGCCACTTCGGAATGCGATAGAGGTTGCGCGCTACCTGTACGGCCGGCAGAATTTCACCACCACCTACAAGGCCGGCGACGGCGACATGTTCGACGGTTTCCATCTCAATCCCCAGCTGCTCAGCTATCCATGGTACGCGAGAGACGCCCGGCCGGGCATCCTACTGGGAGGACTGGGCAGCCGACTTGCGGGCGCGTTGTACCTGGACTTCGTCGGACGGCGCCCGAACCCAGACGCCGTGTACCGGGAGAACTGGCGCTGCCTCGGCTCGGAGAACGTAGACGAGGACAGCTACACCGACCTGGTGGCGGCGACCGCTGCCGTCACTGTCATCTGGGACGTCTTCCGGGACGTCAACGAGTCGCGGCGCGGCCCGTTGCAAATGACGTCCTCGCTCGAAGTGCCGGCCCCTTACTCGGACGCCAAGCTGCTGTTCGGCTTCTACTGCTGGCTGACGTGCGGCGACCAGTGGGGTCGGGCCATGTGCAACGTGCCGCTAAAGCACAGCCCCCACTTTGCCAGCGCTTTCGGGTGCACGCCAGGGGCGCCCATGAACCCGATTAACAAATGTCGCATGATTGTCTGACGATATTTCGCAACTGTGCCTGCCACTCTTGCGAAGCACACCACCGTGAAAAAGAAAAAAAGAAATGACAATGGCAGCTGTAGAAAGCTTTACTCAAGATTCCTTTTTATTGCGTTCGCTTTTCTACCTAATGCCGTTAAGGTGTGCACCCATTTCAAATACCGTTTCATGCCGTTCCATGGGACTGTCTGTCGCCGTTTTTTTACTGCGTTACGCATTCAATGCAGCAAGCGCTTTTTTTTTCGTGAATTACTGCGCAGTGATTAGCTGTAGTGAGTGCGCTGCATGGACGGAGGTTCCTGTTGAGAAGTGCGGTTAGGCATTTTATTTATTTTTTTAAAGAAGTCTTGTTCTGATATTGTGCTATAACAAACTACGCGTATTTGAAACCCGGAAATTCTGTATTTTGGGCATTTTCTTGACGACGCGCAGGATTTAAGCAATTCAAGTACGCGCTTATCAGCAAATATACGACATGCACGATGTACTTCAACGCAAAGTGGCACTCATCTTTAGAATCTCGTCGCTCTCGCATAATAAGGTTGATGCACAGAAAAAAAGAAAAAAAAAATTGGAATCTGCAAAAAATTTCTATTTCATTTCTTTAATTAACTTAGTTTATCAAGATTCTTAATATTTTCATTACACTTCTAAATTACAATTCTATAGTCCCACGCTCCACTATTTAAATCTAGTTTCGCTTTACATCTAAGCATACGGAAAACCGCCTGCTTCTTTGCCAATCCGCCATAGTGGGTATGCGCCACTGTCTGGAATACAAGACAAGACAAGGCTGCGCTACCTGCATATACGAGCTCCGGTTACCGCATGGAAGTAAATCCGTGCACGACGTGTTCATCGTGCACGAATCCTCGATCGCATGTAGGCTTAAACTTGCAGCTACCGTAGACACCAGTGCAAGCGTTCTCTGTAGCAATTTTTGTAGGAAACGGAGTTGTAGCATCTGCAGAAAAGAGGACGAAGAGAGAGAGAGAGAGAGAGAGACGGGGGGGGGGGGGATAAAGACGCGGTGAGATAGTGCACGCGCCCGGCCAGCACCACTAAGACAAAGGCGTTCACACAGGCCAGTCGCCCTCAAGCAACGCACAAGTGCCTTCGCAGCCTTGTAAGCCGACGGAAGAATGTTATACAGATGGGCAGACAGATACCGGAAAGTGCGTCAAGTATGCTTAGAATTATAATCGCATTAAAAGCGAGACAAAACTTTTGCGGCAGTGCTCCTCTAAGGCATGCACGCTGTGGGCGGTCGCGAGCATGTCACGAGAGCCGTCACGCGACGCGCATCTCGGGTGACGTTCCCGTCCGTCGCCAGAAAGGACGCCTATGCACCGCCCGTTCACGAAGCCCACGACCGTTCAAACTTCGCGATTCGGAACGCTTCCGCGCGGATCACTGCCGGTGTGAATTCGGCGAAGTGCACCGATTACGGATATCTGTCGCCGAACCTGCTACGGTTGACGTGTAACACCCCGAGCAAAAAGGATGCTCGAAAGGCCCTGCTCAACCGAAACGGAGGATGGATTCCTAATTTGCTATGGTTGCCTCGAGGGGTTGCCGCCAGGGGAGGCAAGAAAGTGCAACGTCGCCAAGCACCGAAGGAAGCAGTGCATGTCACGTGACGTTGACCCGAGCAAGATCTCTCCTCCGATTTTAGTGGGCCTATTTAAGGGGCCCCGCATTGTACTTTTTTTTTTCAATTCATTAATTTTTTTCTTCTTATCCTTCACCAACCATTGAATAAACAGTGCAAGTTTCGCACTAGAAATCGGCTCGTCCCTGCCTGGTCGTCATGATCTACCGGACGCCTGCCGACAACGCCACGCTACCCAATAGTAACGCCGGTCGAGGTTCGAGAAGCAGGCGTCGCAACAATAGTAAGGTCAGTTGCGCCGGCCACTCGGGCGCTCGGTCGAATGGTATGCTTCCTCCTTCTTCTTCTTCCCTCTTTCTTTTCTTTCTTTTCTTCTTTTTTTTTTTGAGGGGGGGGGGGGGGGCTGGATCTGGGAAGCGCGGGTGTGTGCGCGGCACGTCGCGGGTTTCGAGGGAACGGTGGGAGAGCGAAGGAGGCCGCGCATGGAATAATAGGTGACGTCGGTGTTGAACGGGCTCAATACGTGCCCAAACGCTTCTCGCGGGATTGACTCAAGGGGGGAGGGGGGGGCGGCGCACGCGCGGAAGTGACGTCCGTGAGCAGGACGTGACCTTGAGGTAACAGAATGCACGCGGCGATCGCCGCCGAACCGTGATCTTCGCACATTTATGCATATCGGCCGAGTTTATACACGTCCAACCCGTTGAACTCGCCTGCGAGGGCGCGTCAGAAGGAGCGATGCGCGCGGCAGACATCGGCAGCCGTGTAAACAGTGCGTATAGTACCTGACGCGTGACGTGCATCTCCCTGTTGAGTGCGCAAGCAGTGCCTTCACCAGCAACCGTTGACCAAAAGCCCTGGCGCTAGAGGGGTGGGGGGGTCACGCACGTCCGTAATGTGGCGCGTCGGTCGGCGACGGGTCCCGCTTTGCGGTCCGCGCGAAGGAATCGTGAAAGGGTGCCTGCAAAGGAATCGGGCGAAGTCGCTGCGAGGGCGTAGATCGGGCGTTCGATCGCTTCCGCAAAATACGGCTAGCGGATGGGCGTCCAGAGGCCCGCGGGGCCGTCACCGTTTGCCCGCGACGCCTCGCGTGCTCCGCGGGTATGTGTGCGCACAATAGTATACGCACTCGTGCGCACTCATGCATGCCTACGACGCTGTGTGTACGAACGCAGATATTCGTGCCGAACTGAGTACGCTGTAGCGATGCCGCTATTCGCCTCCTGGTCTAACGCTTCTTCTCGAGTCTTTCTTTGCGGCCGTTCGCGCGTATAGACGCAGTTGATCCGGCGGGCGAGAAGGGTGCGCTGCGCACGGTCGTCGCGCTTTCCCAAATTGGCGTACGCGCTTGGTGTTGCCGTTGGCGGCGCGTCTCGCATCCCGCGGAAGCGTTGCTGCCCCGCCACCTCCCTGTGTACGGCGTCGTGCGAACAGTCAGGGGGCCGGCCGGCGGCCAGTCTGACAGCACCTCCTTTCGTACGGCCGTGAATTCGTGCCCGCGTTTTCGAGCGTACAGTCAGCCTGCGAAGTTTGCGCGAGTTATAGGCGCTGGAATTTCGTGCCCGTGCGAACTGTCCGGGAGTCCGCGAACTTTACGCAGGTGTCGTCGAGCTTTGGTGTTTCGTGCTGGTGCGTCTGGGGTGCGGGATTCAGTCCTTACGTGCCGTTTCTAGCAGTCATATTGCGTGACACTACCGCGTGTGTACGTACGACTGCAAATCGTGAAGAGTTCTCTTCGTTCGCGTAACCTTTTCGTTAGAGTGCTTTCTTCGTTATTGTTTTAGAAGTTTGCTCATTTATTTCTTCTTCTTTCCTTTTTTTCTTTCATCGTTTAGCGTAATTATTATTTTTAATAATATTATTTAATTTAAAAGCCTATACACACATGGCAGGAAAGGAAAAGCGAGGAGCAGGCTAGCAACTGCGACCGGAAGGGGCACAATGCCTGCGTGCTCTTCAGAAAGGAGACAGAAACGTGAAAGATAGGAAGAAGGGGAGGGAGGACGAAAGAAAGTGGAAGATGACAAATCTAGAAGTAGAACACATACAGCAACACAGTAGGGCCGGTAACTGCAGGTCACGCTACTACAGCATGTTAGAATAGAATAGTGTCTGAGATATTGTCATTTGAAGAATAGAAGTAGTCCACAAACATGAACCTATGATAGTTTCGTTTAGAAAAGTAAGAAGAGCCTGATGCGCCTGATCGCGTCAAGACACACAGGCACTGGAGTACAAATATTCGTCGACTTTCACGGGCGTTTTCGCCCCCATCGAAATGCGGCCGCCGTGGCCGGGATTCGATCCCGCGACCTCGTGCTTAGCAGCCCAACGCCATAGCCACTAAGCGACCACGGCGGGTGATATAGCCAACGTCGTTCGGTGCGCTAGCAGTTCGCCGTACTTTTGTGCTGTTATGCGTGGACTAAGAAGAAGGGGAAAGTAAGGCTGTACAACAGTATAAGTATATACGACAACAGCAAATAGCTTGTTCTTCCTTAAAAAAAAAAGAAATGGGAGAAGGAAAGAGAGAAGGGAGGGGGTGGGCATTACTGTACTAGGAGACTCCGGAGTGTTGCCGATAACTGCAATATAGCTGGCCCGAAGAGAACGACCATGATGACGAAATTGATGACAACAAACCACGATGACGGCTGAATGGGTCAGGAGATACGTGGATCAGGGGTCGTATCACGGATGAAGATAGAGAAGTATTTTTTTTTCCTTACCTGGCGGCTTCCTCTGGCCAAGAAAAACTTCATCACGAAAACAGACGACGTTGGTTGCGACAGACGGCACGAACGCTACCTCAGCAGGTAGCGAAAACCAAGTTATATCTGCAGACCACGCGTAGTATATCGTACACCACAAGTGCGGGTTACCATTTTGTCGTTCTACGTCGAGATTCACCCTCTCGCGGGCTATAGACAGTGAAAATACGGTACACACGCGGTCCGGAGTAGGTAGGGTTCGCGCTCTGTCATTACGCGCGTTGCGAGTGATCAGGCGCGAGGAGACCGCGGAAGTCGACTGACCCGCCGCTTTGATGTGGCAAGGCTTCGCGCCTCCCTCACCTGGTCACGTCCACACGCTTCTCTCCCCCATCTCACCTACACTTTTCATTTTCGTCCAAGTTTGTGCGCCGATCGGCGGAAACCGTAGTTTCTTCGCGATTCCCGGAAACGTTTCTGGCAGCGCATGTTCAGCAGAGTTCAATGCTTTTCACCTCTCTCTCTCTCTGTCCTCTCTCTCAATCTTTTTATAACTCTGCTACGGAGCCAGAATCACGCAACAAAGTTGAAACGGAGAGATAAGTTGTATATCGCAGGGGAGGTCACTGTTGCTGTTGTTGCAGTGTTGGAAGGAGGTCAAGTTATGGTCGATTTGTATTACAACAATAAGAATGATTTCGTTCACCATTTCCTGGCGTCATTCGCGGGAATAATCCTCCTCATCATCATGTTTATCGTGTTTTGTTGCGGAAGAAGGTGGGCCACAAAAGAAACATTTTTGTTATAAAGAGCGGCCAACGCTTTTGATTGTGCAGGCCGTAGTAGCGATATCTTCTTTTTTTTTCTTCTGTTTTGCTACGTGACCTAACCTCGATATTCCCGACGAGGCTGTTAGCGGTAGCCCAGCGTATACTTCACCCCCTCCTTTCGGCAGGGTTAATCATCACAGGTTCGCCATCGTTGTGCGCTTCTCTCATTGCGCCTCGGAAGCCTCCTGCATTAGATAGACGAATGAACGACAACACTGATTTTGTTTAGACCGGTAAAGTACTCACTCATCACTAAGCTCGGTGTGTCCGAATACCCTGTTACATCACGGTTCCTTGCAGCACCACGCTCGAAGAATCGGAAACTAAAATAGAATAACAAATAAAGCTCACAAACTTAAGTGGTTTCGAACCAAAAACCCCACGCATTCGAAGTACGTACTCTACCACTACTGCACAACATATTTTTCTTTCCTTTTTTCTCGTGACATTTGTTACAGTGAGTAAGACGGTATACGTACATGAACTATATAAAATAGTGGAAGCACAAGATGGTTAGAATCAATAGCAGGAAAGCGAGCAGTCTACAAAAAGATGTTAACATATCATTCAAAGCAACACTGAAAACTATAAATAGGATCTAAATACTTAATCAAAAGTGGATACCGACTTGGCCGACAATCATCTTGATGATAAAGTGCCCTTCGCTGTATAATCATCTGAGCGAAATGCGCGTTTAAGGAATTTTCGCATGTAAATCAAACTCCTTCTGCAAACTTCTATGGAGAACATCTCAGAAATGGCATATTTACGGTTGCTAAAGCAGTTTTCTGAGGCACGTTGCAATGGCGACAGTCAATAGATGAAATTATTTCCTCCTACCGAAGCCATGTTCTAAGTGGTAGGTGGTGCACGGTATTTGCAGCTGGGATAAGGTTGAGTTATGGGCTCACTCTCCGGGTTCTCAAAGTTTATTTAACGGGTCACATTTAAGATGGCGACTGGAAAAGAAGTATTCCGTTCGCGCTTGAAATTAAGCGTTAAGAGTACCCAAGAGCGAACTGAGCAAGGGACAATCCTCTAGAACGCTAAATGCAGAGTGCATGTGAAGTACACTCCAGAAACACATCAGATACCCTTTGGGGCGTACGTATCTTGTCTCCAAACAATTATCGGCATCTGTCTTTCCTTTCTTCTAACGCTGCGCACCAGATACTTTCAGGTCAGGAACGACATGTCCATTATCAGCGTGACATGGCATTCTTGACAGGAAAGTAGCGAGCGCAGAGTTTACAAGAAAGGAAACGCAAGCGAGAGAAATAGCGGTTGTCGTTGTGAGACAAAAGACACGCCGTATAAGGTGTAAACTGCTTTCAGAGTGTAATGGCAGAACACCCGCTTCAGAGCATGCTAGTGTTCCTGACTCGAACTCACTTAACTTCGTGACCTTGGTTCGTGTTTTCATCATTTCTGAAGCTTTGAACGTGATGTTACATAAGGAGCCGTGATGTTACAGGGATACCCGGATACGAAGCTCTTAACCGCGTGGTGCAATAAAAAGTTTTAGATTGAAGCAATGTTGCAGCGCCTGCGCTGTCGCCAGCTCCGAGTTTTCACACGGACAGCTCCGTCCTGTTCATATCTGCGCTCTGTTGTCTTGTGCAATTATATTCAAAAACGATTGATCGTTTCTCACTCGATTGTCGTCGCTTGTCCATCTGAGGAACAGAAATTTGTATCATCGCATTGCGATAGTTTCGCCTGCTGTACAGCTGTCCCTGCGGGGAGCTTTTCCACTAGGCTTGAATGCAATGAAGCAAAAACATCGCGCACACCCAAGTAAAGCAGAGTGCATTTGTCGAGGTGCTCTAACATTGTTTATATAGACGGTGAGACAAGGTAAATGTAAGGGCAGGGAAGCTGAACAGAACTGAGTTCGTTTGAACGGAACGTACTACGTTGTTTCAATGCTAGCACGTTTCCTGAGTATGTCATCGCCTGCATTATCCTTGTCCTGAGATCGTAGCTCCAGTGCCAAAGAGCCTTAGCTGCTTCGTGACCAACGCAAAGAGCCACCAGGTGGTCCCTATTTTGATAAGATGGTTCCTTATTTGTGGGCAGCTGTAGTGAGGGCTTAAATGGATGGATGGATGGATGGATGGATGGATGGATGGATGGATGGATGGATGGATGGATGGATGGATGGATGGACGGACGGACGGACGGACGGACGGACGGACGGACGGACGGACGGACGGACGGACGGACGGACGGACGGACGGACGGACGGACGGACGGGCGGCCGGGTGGTCGGGCGGTTGGGCGGTCGGTTGGATGAGTGGGTGCGTGAACTCTCGGACGAGCGGATGGAAGGATGACAGTTGCAAAAGGAAACGAAGAGGCTGAGACATAGGTCTGGGCTGGTCTCGTGTCCACTGCGCTCATTCATTGGCGAAAATTAAAATTTCTCTTTGTCCTATCGACGTTTATTCGTATTAAGAATTGTATTAACAACTCCATTTCGCGGACTCTATTCAGATTTAGCTGTCCTTGTAGTACTAGTACTACGTTTCGGTGGCTCTGTTTTCTAGGGCTGATGTCATAGAAGTCCATGTTTGCTCCGCAGTCCGCAGTTTTTCCGCGATCTTTTTAACTTAACAGCTTTGGGTGCCTTTACGCGGACACCGTTTGTTTGGGCATGTCCGAAGCAGACGACGCGCATCATTGAAGTTGCAAATGGTTCGGTAGCGTGTCGTTCACACAGAGAGTGCAAGTGTCTTCTACTCTTTCCTTTCCCCTTCCATCAAGTAAATAAGAAAGAAAGAATGAAGAGAAAAGAGAACGTCACACAGGTTCGGTCGAAGTTTGGAGCGGAGCTCTCGCAAGCTTGCCTGATGAAAGAACTTGCGTAAGAACTGGAAGCTTCCTGGTTCCGCCCGTCTCACGTCCCCCCCCCCCTCTCTCTCTCTCTCGTGGCCGTCGCGGCTGATCGAGCAAGGCGGCCTTTCTTCTCCCTGATGCGATGAAAAGGAGCGCAGAAAGCGAGGCGGGCGGTGGGAAGGAGGAGAGAGAGGAGGGTCACGCTCACGCGCAACGCTTCTTCACGCTGCAGGAAGCGACTTCGCCAACGGAGCCCCTTTCGTCTCGAACGCTCGTGCGAGCGCGCTGACCGTGAAATTCTTTGAAGTTTGAGAGAGTTTGCAGGGGCTCACACTATACAGCTCTCCTGGCGTTATATATCTATAGCACACACACATATATATATTTCTTAGCACCTACATAAGCTTTTTTCGCTTGTTATTTTTTGTCTTTGTTTCTGTCGGGGCGCTGTCTCTATTTTCCGCCCCCTCACGTTTCCGTCTTTCGAAGCTTCTTTATGGGCGTCGATATTGCGGCCGTCGGTCATCGAAAGACGTGAATACTGCAGAATAGACGGAGCGAGCCCGAAGTGTGCGAGCGTTGCTATATTTATTTTAAAGCTTATCCTTCATTCTGACTGAAAATCCGACGATGGAATGCGTTTCAGGACTGCCGAAGATGTGTATCATATGTATGTACGTACATACAAACGCATACAGGTACACTCGCGAAAACGTTGCAGTTGTAGACTCTGAAGAAAAGAAGCGCGCGAAACTTTTCGACATACTCCCAGCACACACACACACACAGGGCGCGCAGCTAAACGCGAAACGGAGTCGTTTTACGATTCTCCGCGAAAGCGGCTTTCTTGTTCGGGGTAACTGCAGTAAGGCCGCTCTAAGCATCCGAATCGGAGACCTTCTCTCCCGCGATTCGAAAACGTTAACGCTCCAACGTAGCGGCCCAGTGGCTTTTGTGGCTATAGTAGCCGGAGAAGTGGCGGAGAGGACATTATATACGTGAGCGATTGCTACGAAAAATACGCCCTCGAATGCCCCCCCCCCCCCCCCCCCCCCCACCCGACGTACAGTTTTCATCAAAAGTCTCGGAGCCGCGTTGTGCTCGTAACCGCGGAAGTGTGGTTGGACCGTGTGTATAGTATACTCCAGGGCCCGTGCAGGGGTTTTTTCTTGCTCCGAAAATCGCAAACATTGAGACGAACGAACTGACTGACAATCTCCCGAATTTAGACCAATCGCAGCATAGCTCGGGGGCTGTGATCGTAGGCAGCTGATCAGGAGGCCGAGGGTTCGGTGCCTGGCCACGGCGGCCGCTTCTCTCTTTATTATTTTTTTTTTTTACGTAGGCAGAATGCAGAAACGCTCGTGTACCGAGCACTGTATATGTATAAGCGTCAAGGAGCCCTAGGTTGTTAAAATTAAACTGGCGCCCGTCCGCTGCGTTGCTTCGGACGGTGAGATCAGTTAATTAATCAAGCAATTAACTAAACAGTGGATTCAACAAACAAACAACCAATCAATCATTCAATCGTTCTTTTTATCTTTCGAGTTCCAGGCGTGATGTATATACAGGGAGCCCCGAAATTAAGACTGGCGACGGAGTTTATTGTTGCAGAGTGGCGCCGTAACGTTTGAAGAGTGACTGTGATTTACGGCTATGAAAAAAAAATTGAGAAAGATACTCTGAGACTGACTGCTGCGAAACGCCGCTTCCCGTACAGATTCGTGCCACCTGATCGAGGCCAAATGTTCAGCCTGCAATGCTTCTAAATATACGTGCAACGCGTTATTAAATTGGCAAAGGAACGAAAAGAGAGAAATGTAAGAATAATCCATTGCAGAACACAGCGTAGATGACTTCGGCAACGGAAATTCCGTCCTCGATTAGTTTAATTTCTCGCATAAACCACTGTCTCGTCATAAATTTTTTTCTTCGTGCATTTAAGCTTTTCTTGTTCTTCTTTTCTTCTTTCCTTTCCTTTGTTTTTTCTCTGCGGGAACTGTTACCGAAAGGTTCCAGGCTCAGTGCTACGCAGTGTAATATCCCTTTATTGATAACGTATTATCCATCTCCGAGCGGGTGCGGTCGCAATAACTCACGTCGCACGGAGCCTGGTTCCCCGAGATCGGGCGGCGCCCTTTCGCGTGGACGTCGCGTCAGTACGTCCTTTCAAATATGTCCCACTGCATCCTCTGAAGGCCTACCGACACGTATTTTCGAAGTTGTAAGACACTCAGTACACGCTACTCGCAAGTAAAAGGACGACACCTATCAATTGTACGAAGGTCGGGAAACATAAAGTATTTCAATTTCTATACTTAGGTTAGCCGTTGCGCCACAATACGCCGAAATTCACCGTCGTCATACTAAAAACTGGTTTCGAAGTCACATCCACACTATTGTGGCGTCGTGGCACGAAATAAAAAAAGAATATTGTTGCTGTCTAGCAATAAAGCTGTATGTGATGATGTTGCTCATAAAAAAAGAAAAGATAAAATAAGATTTGAAAGATGTTTTGTTCCAACGAATCTGCACTGACCGCACTCGTGTGTACCGTACTGACCGCAATCGCAGGAACGCAGTGAGCCTGTGTATCGTGATGTCATGACGCACCCGCCTTCTGGATACGGAAACAGAAACTATGCAGCCCATCGAGACGTCGGCCATGTCATTTACAAGCTAAGGCGACCGGCCAATGGCAGGGAGAGCTTCCAAACCAAAAGCTTTGCGAATTCAACCCCATGGTTCGTAGAAACAAGTATTGTTCGTTCAGCGCGCTCTATAGCGCTTGAAATCATTATTTTTTTTTCTTTCTACGGTTTCCAAGAATTGGGCCTCCATATTACGCCGAAGTGTTAAATGTCATGTAAATGTCGTGAGAGCACTCCTTCGAGCTCGTGGACGTCTCAATGCAATCTACGATCTTGTTGACTGTATAGATCAGTTTTTCCCGCCGGGTAGCTGGGCGTTTTCGGCAGTTCAGTCTAACGCAACGTCTCAAACAGCGACCTATGACTGCATTTGGAGCGCACAGTTGTTATAAAATGTTCAGTTAGCGCTCCGCGTCACCTTCGGACCAGGCATACAGAACGCCGATGAAACAAATGTGCAATCACTTATCGCTTGACACGTCCGCTCTCGGATTCTAGGTATAGTGCAGCTAGCTTCCTCCACGAGTGCGCATCGACGTCAGCAATGATGCACATTGGGTTTGCTCCGTCGTAACCGCTGAATCCACGAGCGAAACCGCCAGTGATGTCGCCGGCCAAGATACGATCGAAACCATCAGGGTTTCGATCAGGTTCCGACTGACATTGAGTAATTACGTCAAATTATGCACATATGTGTAATTGCGCAAGCGCTAACAATGTGAAATTGTAAAATTTTACGTAATCATCATATCTGAAAATGCAATGTCATACAAGCATTTCATTTTCCACAACATTCGGTGTATATTTCGCTTCAGAAAACTACCACGGTTCGTGAGTGCTCTTCTGCTACCGAACAACAATGCCACAACATTTGCCGACCGAAGCGGACTGGACGAGAAGATGGCCTCCGGGATTCACGGCCCCCGCGGAGACCTCGTTGGTGCAACGGCCACGTTCCGGATGTATTCCTCAGATGGCGGCACACTCGCACGTTGTTGGGTTAGGTCGCCGTTCGTAGAAAGCAACTCCCGCGCACCAACCACGCAGTCAGTCCGGCGTTTTCCCAATCTGCTCCCAGCATCCTTGGCGGTCCGTGCGCTATACGTGCCCAGTGGTGGGCTGGGCACCGACAGTGCACATTTCAGTAAGCGTATAACCAAGGTACTCTAAAGCGGGGAAAAAAATAAGGAAAGCTGTGTTGTGTTAGTAAATTACTCAAGTACAGTGAGAAAAAAAAAAGAAAGCCGCCCTTACTGTAAGAGACATATTGATAAGGCAGAGACGACTCAATATCGATGTATACCGTTGGCGACGCCGCCTTCAAGTTCCTGCATAGCCCGCCGTGAAGTGATGGATATTGAAGGCGTCAGCTCGGTCTAGTTATCGGTAAAGATGGACTGCATCGCATTCTAGAGGATACAAAGGCGGAGCTTGGAGAGTTTAGATAACTTTCACTGCGCCACTTGGTCGCGTTGTTGACTACGCCACAACGGGCCGAAGTATACGAAAAAAATATATATTTTAAAACCCGCGACGTCGTACTTATGCACCGGCGTCGGGGTTTCAGCCGATATTCAAGGAATTGAAGCTTGGCCTTCTTTTTTTCTCATCCAGTATAATTTTCAAAGCCGAAGTTTATTTGATGACAGCACATAAAGATACAGTTTTCCGGAGTACAGAAAAAAATTACGAAATATACTTGACGACAGGGGGGTCTGTACCCCTCCCACCGCCTACCTTAAGAAAAAAATTCGCATTGGCAAGATGATGATAGCAGCACTTATACAATAACTACGTTAGCACAAAACATGTACATTAGACCAGAGGGAAGAAAATCGAGACAAAGAGAACAATACTATTTATTTAGATGAAAATGGCGATCTGTAGCGAATCGAGCTCTTACCGCGAAATTGATGGAAGTTTAGTTTTTCAGAGGATGCCTTATCAGTCGAAAGATATGCAGCGTTTCTCTTTATACAGCTTCCCTTTATTCGTAACATACGTCTCTAGAGTGGCGAAATGGTCAATGGTTTACTGCGAGATGCGTCTTGGCTTCTATAGAGACCCAGAGACGAGAGACGAGCGGTGAAGCCGCCTTGAAGTTCCGCCCCAGCTTAGCCGTGACGTCACGGACACTGGCAATGTATGATCGGGCCTGGGTGGCTGTTTATCGGCAAGTAGGAATTACATCGCATTTTAAAAAGACACAGTTACTTAACCTTGTACCAAGCTTCGAGAAAACGCCCTCCTCGAAAAATGTGCCAAAGACGTGAAAAAGTATTACCTTGAAAATTGCGGCATGTCACTGAGGTACATCGGTGCTGGGGCTTAACTCAGAGTGAAGCTCAAAGAAAAGAAAAAGTTTGTGCTGCGGTTTATATCCAGCAATAAACAACCTTCTTTCACCAGATGAATGAGAGTTTTGAAAGAATAGTTTATCAAATGTCAAGCTATCTTAGTGTGTTTCCCGTGAACATTTATGAGGAAGATTTCATTCGTGAGCTCCTTTTTAAGTACACGCGAAGGGAGAAATCGTATTACTCAGTATCGGCACCATCAAATTTGACGAGGTTTGTTGCGTTTCAAAGAAAAAGTTTGAATCTACCAACTGTAGGAAGCAGATGTTTTTTTTTTATTATCAATGATTTTTTCTTCGAAAATCGTTGAAAATTGCCAAGTATAAACACTTGAGAACCACGCGCGATGCGACGAGTGACGCGATGTCGATGGCTGTCGCGTTCGCTCGTCGCCTGCGAGTCGCACTCCACGCGAGCGAAGCCTTTGAGCGACGTCTCCCCCCGGTGTTGCCGGTACGAGGGCAGCAAGTATACGCGCCGAAACTAGCTTGACGCGTGCTCTAATAATTGAAGTTGATTTGTTTTGCTGTACAAAGCAGTATAAGAGGTTTCTGAAGGCCTTCCGGCTAGTAGTTTCCTTTCTTTTTCTTTTTAATTCTTGTACGCATCAAAATTCTGTCGTTTGCTCGTTTCGTGCGACAACCGGTAGCACTTGACTGCAGACAACAGCTTCGCGCTGTTGGCTAGTTGCTCGTAGCACTTCCGTACGACGAACGACGAATTGTGGATTTGAGAACCTTCGTCCTGCAGTGGACCTAAAATAGGATTATTATTATTATTATTATTATTATTATTATTATTATTATTATTATTATTATTATTATTATTATTATTATTATTATTATTATTATTATTATTATTATTATTATTATTATTGAGCTGATCGCGCCACGGCCCGTTTCGTTGCCCAACGCTGTGGAGCACAAAATCACTCGCATGCGATTTGGGCTTCACGAAAGAAAGAAAGAAAAAAAAAAACAGAAGCATGACATTTACGAATCTCCTATCCATCACAATTTTGTAAACAGCGCCAATTGTAAGACGCAGTATGGTCGGCAAAAATATTTTTCTTATAAACCGCTCTGAAATGTACAACTAATCTGTGAGCACGACTTTTGCGAAACCATAGTAGATAGTGCAACAGTTGCACGTAAACTGTAAACTCATAAATCAGATTTATTGGCTTTAGATTTCAGCTCTAAGGGATGCAGTTTACGGAGGTGCGACATCTCGTTTCGGTGAATGGTTAACGGATTTATAAACTTCGTGCTTCAATTTCTTTTCTTCGGATTCACTAGTTTCCGACAATCTTTGCAAAAGTTGCGCGAGTCTCTAGATCAAAATTATACCGCATACAGACGGCCTAATTCAGCTTTCACATTTAAACGCAACGAGCGTCATTCAGATCGGTTTGGCAGTTGCCCAACCAGAGACTTTCAGCCTTTCACGCATATTTTCAATAAGGAAATTGGAGAGGCCTCGTCTGTAGGATATTTCTTTGTGCTGCAGAATAGATCCGCAAACTGTTAAACATGTTATTTACTTTGTTTTTCTTTTCTTACACTAGCACAGCAGCACCGGAAGGGGACCAATGTATATATGCTCAACGATGGCCTGCATTGGTGTTGCTTGTGTAGCTATTACAGCGAGAGAGAAAGGAGGAGGGAGAGAGAGATATGACAAAAAAATTGTCTCCAATGCACGCCGTGAACGTGGTTGGACAGCGAAGCTGTAAACGACAACTAGAACGATTACCCAATGCGACGTAGGTTGAAATTATTCACGTTGTTAACGTGGTGAAATTCACATCCACTTTCCCTAATTAATAGCCTAAGACGACGGCCTGCGACTTGGCTTGCGCCGCTACTTCATGCACTTGCAAAGAGTGGACCAGGGAGAAGATGAAACTCGCCGCTCTTCGTACGCACGCTGCTCTTCAGGAGTCCTCACAATACGTAGCCTTCCCATAGCACTGTCACAACACAAATCGCTTGCCAGGCGGGGTCTTCTTTTACGTACGGAAGTGCAGTTACGTCACTTCCTGTTTCGTATGCTGCAGTCAAGCTGCCGTCACCACGGCAGCTGGCACAACAGCAATCTTTACCGGGAAACGTATGCAGGGATCCCCGCATACGCTTCCCGCTGCTTGCTTCGCACTGCATGTAGGCTTAGGAGCGCCTTATCATCGATTACGTGGTTCGGATGCTTGTTTTGAGCTTGTCCTTTATTGAAGCGTAAGAGGTTCTGTATGTTGTACGCGGGATTCCGCAGAATGTATGCACCGTTCGCTTCACTTTGCCGAGTGCTTGTAGCCTCTGCCTTACGGGAGTATGAGTAATTGATGATGATAGTAGCCTGTCAACGTTACACCACGAAGAAGTCCCGGGATCCCAGCCACAGACAGCTTCGCTGTAACAAAGGAAAGACGGGAAGGTTAACCAGAAGAAAAATTTTGTTTGCGACCCAGCAGGCCTACGAAGCGGCGAAGAGGCAAGACCTCGACGTCCCATCGGCCCAGCCTACTGAACTGCTGGTGCTCATTAAAGTTCACTCTCTCTCTCTCTACCCTACTCTTCGAGATGCGTGCATGCGGGGGCGGAGGCGGAGGGGGAAGGACATAGAAGATAAGTAAGAAACAGAGAGCGAGAGAGAGAAGCAGCACATGCGCAAACAATATCTGCTGTTGACAACACAGGATAACAGTTAACAACTGCCAGTGCTAGCTCATACCAACGACGGCCTATTGTCAGAGCAAATCATTATTATTATTATTATTATTATTATTATTATTATTATTATTATTATTATTATTATTATTATTATTACTATTATTATTATTATTATTATTATTATTATTATTATTATTATTATTATTATTAGTGCCGTTGTAATTAATGACGATAACTTGGCGAATCATGGCAATGCCGCCTGCGGAGAATAAGAAATATAAAGGGAATATTATTATCGGTACCTAGTATCGTTTCGCGCAGAAACAGGTGGGGTCAGTAGGCACCTAATAACCAGAACTATAGGTGTATGCACTGTATACCCTGTACTATATAGGGGCATGCACAGTATAGGGGTGTGTGAACATTCGAACATTTCGAATAACGAATAGAATAGTGCCTCATTCGATTCGGTCTTCGAATCAATTCACTAATCGTAAAGACGATTTTTTTTTTGTTTTCATTCCCGCGGGATAATACAGGCATGAATTATGAGAGCTTACGTAGTGAGCAGGGTAAGTCGCTCAGGGCACCATATACCATACTGGGTATATATACAGCGATAATTGGCAGTCTCTGAAGAGCCATGTGCATGTGAATGAACTGTTCGTTTGTTCCTGATGGTTTATTTGGGATTTTAGCGCTGACGTTATGAATACTAGGATACGAATATCGTCTTATATTTATTATGAAAACGACTGTTCAATACTCACACAATACTCACAATACTCACACAAGGCAACAGAGAAAGGGCGAAAGAAAGACGGCTGGCTGCTAGGCAGGTTCCACTGATACGGGCCTCCAATACTCGATCGACCGCCCAGTCGACACCTCTTATCATTGGCGTCGCGAATAAACCCGAAAAGCTGCCGCCGGACGCCAAAAACGCCATCGCCATCGCCACAACAGCGCCATCGCCAGTGTCTCTCCGTGCACTGGCATATCGTACGGATTTACAGGTTTGGTTATTCCGCAGTCGCACAGTGCCCACTTCTCGTATACCAAGCGCCGTGGCAAAGGAAACAGGTTCATCAGATATAGGTGCCGCGGAAGGTGAGGCAGAACGAGCTGTTAAGTCCCTCGACCGCTTCTCGGTATCATTGGGGAACTTGACCGATGTTATATGCGGAGAGACACAGACAGAATAGACTATTGACAATGTATTTACGAAAAACCAGCGCATCCAGAGACCACGACATGGACACCAGCTCGCGCCAAGGGCCCCAGATTCGATTGGATTGGATTGGATTTCCTTCTTCGATGGCGCGTACCCAGTGCGGGGGATTGGCCAAGAGATATGTCCCACTTCGTCTTTCTTCCCGCCGGTCTCTTGCTCGGCCGGTCTATCTGAGTCCGTTGAATCACAACCATATTTAGTTAAATTCTTAACCTTTTACGCGCTGAAACTACGATGTGATCATGAGTCAATGCCGCATTGTGGGGGACTACGGATTCATTTCGACCGTCTGGGGTTCTTTAACGTGCACGGTCTACGCCAGCCGTTTTTTTTTTTTTGTATTAAGCTTGCACGCATATAGTCATAGTCCTGGCAGCGAACTATCCAGCTTTGCCGGGAAAGACGATCCCGCTATGCGTTTGCAGGGACGAAGTTGAGATGTATTGCGGCGAACGAAAGGCCAACGAGTGAGCGAGCTTCGGTTTGATCAGCAGAGCCAGCGTGGAAGCGGTCGCTGTGTAGCGCATGGATTTGCCTGTGAACTTCGTTCTTCTGGGTTTCAAACGTCGGGCGGGACAGCACGACAACGGCGGCGCCAACGGCGTTTTCTGAGTCTCGAGCTTCGGCATAGTTGCTATCTCAATAAGATAACTTTACCAACATTGTTCTGTTGATAAGGATGTGGCGGTTCGATTACCGCGCTCGTTCCGGTGCAGCTGCATTTTCTTTAAGGCGGAACGCAAAAAGAAAAAAAAGAAATGCGATTGTGACCTATCTCTGGGCACACCATGAAGAGCACCGTGTCATGAAACGTCATCTGTAGCGCCTCTGCGGGTGTCTCTTACAGTCATCTTGTGCTCGGAGACGCATGACTCCGTAGTCATTTTGGGGAACTTTGGTTTGATTACTCCCCTCCCCGTTGGTTATATACGCCGAAACAAAGAACTTCGGTAGAATTATCGTAATAACTTTTTTCTTGTTACTGTTGCTTCGACGTAGCGTGGTTAGCCGAGCAGTTTCTGGTCGCCCCTCAACCACTCCGCAGGCAGACCTTGTATACAGGCCGCAGAGGCTTTGTACCTGCGTGTGTCTCTGGCTTCTCTTACGACGTAAACTATTTCATCTGCGAGATTCTCTGCGCGAATATCTTCGGGGCTACGTGTGGCAGAGAAAAATATCATGCAAGGAAAGTAAGTAAACCAACAAAAAAAAGGGGGGGGGGGGGGGGAAGCGAGCGCCACACCTGCAGTGTGAATTAATGACTCGTACGCCTCCGAGGAAAAAAAAATGCGGCACTGGCCAACGGGGTTAATCAGACATGGCTCCCTAGCTAACCCGAAAAACAAGCGCGTAGAACGAAGGGAAGGGTGAAGGGGCGAGATGTATATCTTGGACGCTGGAGAAGGCAAGAGCGGTGCACCACGTGACCACTGCAGTGGGTCCAGCATGCGCGCGAACCGTCAATTTAGTAACGATGCCTCTCTTCCCCGCAGCTCTCGCTCTCCATTCGCCTTATACTTGCATTCGTGGTGCCCCGACCGACAGACCGACTGACCGAGCCGGCGGGCGGGCGGGCGAGACGGGGGGAGGGGGGGGGGGGCAGCCCCGGCCACTGTACCGTCCAATTTCTCAACCTTGCCACCCACCGACACAGGCCGGCGAGACTCGACTGCATCGCGGTCGAGACTTTAATAAACGCGTTTGGGCAACGTGATATAGCGGCACCGCTCGCGTATTTGGGCGTGCGACCAAATTATCCCTAACCTACCTGGCACTTGCATGGACGGGCTCCCCTCTTCCACCAGTCTGCTGTCCGCTCGTAAGTCATGGAGGGTTTGCACCGCAGAACGGCGTCATCCTATTAGAAGGAACCAAAGGGTGGACGGGCGCCGCTTTCGAAAGAAGCTAAAAGGTAGTAAAGCGATTTTGAACGTAGGGCGAAAAATATTTAGCCCGTTAAAAATTTTTTTGTTCGCTTTGCGACGGTTATATACGGTCGTTCGAGGGCTCGGTTGTAAGCAAACGCCTCTCCTGCGAGGGAAAGGAGGTACTAATGAGACTTCGAAGGAAACTCGGGCGCAAACGTCGCAGAGGTACTCGGCTGTTTGCATCTTCGTTCCACTCAACTTTCTCTCTTTCCACTCCACTTCTTGTACTTTATTTTGCTCTCGAAGTCCTCGCGGACCTGCTTCACTCCCAGAAGCGCTCGGAGGGGGCGCATTTATTTTTGTTTCCTTTCGGCGTCCTTTTCTGTCTGGTTTCCCGCCTCCTCGACGTTAATTAGTACTTTCGTCCTTACCCTGATTTAATTTATTGGAGACGGCAGTTTGTCAGCCTGTTAACGCCGTTGTAATGAGCGTGTATATTCTCTTCGCGTGTGCCCATAGAATTATAGCCTTCCGTGTAATACTGTCGAAGACCCTTAGTGGAGCCCCTCTTGAGGATGACGTCAGGTCCTGGAAATGTGCTTTGCCCTCTGAGCAATGACCGCTTACACGAGCGTCAAGCTTGTCCTGAAGTACCCGGGCCGACCCGGTTTTACGCATTTTATATTACTCATGAATCGTGGCCCAGTGAAGAGAGCCTTGAACCAACACTAAATGAACTCTGAAAGCTAAGCTAGATTAGTATATAAATTTTATCACACGTGTATTACACGTTTATCAGAAACGTCTATTATACCTCTATCGCACACGTCTGTTTCACGTCTAGAATTGTGAATAAGTCGCTCTTACTCTCCGTGCATACCACGAAGGGTGTAAGAACAAGAAGTGGCGTTTTAGGCGCCGTTATGAACACCGCTCACCATCTCGCAGTAACATCATCTATTTTTCGAACGTCCGACCGAAGCTGGTTTATAAAGCACTAAATCCAACTAAAAATAAAAATAACATGACAGCGGGAAAAGGGAATCAAATACATGTTAGATGACCTTATCGGTGCATTAAAACAAGATATTTCGGAAACAAAAGCCTGTTTCTTTGACAGTACGTTACCTTCGTTTGTGGCGCATGGCCCTCACAAATTCTGGTGATATTTGCCAGATGAATGAGAAAAAATAAGGCAAAACAAAATTTCGGATCAAGTTATTCAGGATCCTGAACGAACTGCTAATGAGACGAACCTCTTTCAGGCCGCTTTTACAACATGTGCTACTAACGCAGTCTTAACCCCTTACGCTGCCAAAATACCCATGGAAGAATTAACTGTAAGTGAAGAGGGCATACTTTCTCTATTGCATAAGCTTGATGTTAAGAGAGAGAGATAATGAAGAGGAAAGGCAGGGAGGTTAACCAGATATGAGTCTCCGGTTCGCTACCCTACACTGGGGATGGGGGATAGTGGTTAGAAAGATGGCAGAGAGGAAAACGCTAAAAAAGAAGAAACACGCACACATTGAGACACACACACACACATACACAAAAGGCGTTCCAGTTAAAGGCGTTCGCAAAGGCCGGTAGATCGCAAAAAGCGCAATAGCGATTGCACGGCCTTCTTCTGTGACGTTAGCTCCCTTCGATGTTGTAGAATTCTTTTTTTCGGATAGCGGTTGGTCGTTCAGTTGGTCAAGTTCGTGGTGAAGGCATTCCCTCTGTGGACCGTACTGCGGGCAGGCGCACAAAATATGGCCAATTGATTCTTCATGGCCGCAGTGGTCACAGGTTGGGATGTCGGTCATCCCCATGCGGAACGCATAGGCGTTGGTAAAGGCAACGCCCAACCACAGTCGATGCAAAAGCGTGGCGTCTCCACGGCGAAGCTGTGATGGCGCTCGAAGACTTAATGCTGGATCAAGTGAGTACAGTCGCGTATTTCTTAAAAGGGGGTCATTCCATTGTGACATGGTGTACTGCCGAGCAAGCAGGCGGAGCTTCCGTGCTGCGTCAGTTCTGGAAAGTGGAATTGGTACGTGGTGCTCCTCAGTATGGGCTGAACGGGCAGCTTTATCGGCCCGTTCATTGCCGATAATCCCGCAGTAACTTGGAAGCCATTGGAAAGTTATTTTATGGCCTGCATCACTTATATGGTGTAACGTCTCTGTAATGTGAAATATTAGCTGTTCGTGTGGTCCGCGTCGTAAATGTGACAGTAGAGACTGCAGTGCCGCCTTAGAATAACAGAATATCGTACACTTGTGTAGCTGTTCATTACCAATGTAATGAAGGGCACTAAACATCGCTGCGAGCTCTGCTGCCGTCGACGTTGTCGCATGAGTCGTCTTAAATTTGATTGTTAAAAATCTACTGGTCCCGATCAGATGACTAACTCATTCTTAAGGCGATATGCAAGCTGGACATCAAAGTATCTATTTAAAATATTCACTCCTTCTCTTCAAGCATTACGGATACCAGACGACTGGCAGAAGGCTACAATAACTCCAATACATAAATCGGGCTCAAAATTAAAGTTGGGTAACTACCACCCAGTGTCACTAACAAGCTCATGCTGCAAAATAATGGGACACGTAATATTTAAGGCCATAATAACTAACCTAGAAACTAACGAACTTCTATATAAACAACACGAGTTCAGACTAGGCCTCTCAACTATAATCCAATTGTCTGAGTTACCTCACGACATAACTAACGTACTTCACAATAATGACCAATTAGATAAAACAAATTAGACTTCTCAAAGGCGTTTGGCGTAGTCCCGCACCAGGATTTACTCACAACACTATCGGCTTTTGGTATTAGTAATAAAATAATATCCTGGATCAACAGTTTTCTAACCAATCGTGAACGGATAGCGTGACAATCGATAATCATCTTTCACAACCACTCGACGTCTGCTTCGGAGTACCTAAAGGATCGGTTCTTGCGCCACTCTTGTGCTCGATGTTTATTAACCACATCCAGTTTTCCGTTATAAACTCCATTCAGATGCGACTGTTTGCCGACAACTGTGTCATGTACACAGTCGTACACAAATCAGACGACCAAGTAGAACTCAACAATTCACTACAAACAAGTGACTCCTGGTGCAACACTTGGGGCATGAAACTGAACACCACAAAAACACATTACATTTCCTTCACAAATAAACTCCCGCTTAACTTTACATATACGATCGGAAGGTCAATAATCAACAAAATCGACCAAGTAAGATACCTAGGCATTAAACTCACGCTTAACCTTAACTAGGAGCCACATATCTCGACCATGTGTCAAAAAGCCGCAGGCAAACTATCCTTTTCAAAAAGGAAACTGCGTACTGAACCACCGTACCTCAAACTAAACGCGTACAAAACAATAATAAGGTCATGCCTAGAATACGCTGATATAATCTGGAGTCCTCATCAAAAATGACTTATCAATAAAATAGAACGCATACAAAAAATTAGCAGGCAGGTTTGTATATTCAGATTGCCAGAGGCAATCTATAGTGTCTATGGTCTGATCGCAAGGGCAAACCTAAAATCCCTCTCGCAGAGACGAATAGTTTCTCGACTAAAATTTATTTATCAGTTATACCATGATCATTTCCAGATAACACGTTCTCATTACCTGCACGATCATCCTAGACGCTCAACCAGACTAAATCATTCTAAGACAATCCATCTACCCCCTAGTCATGTTTGACGTTCACAAACACTCCCTTTTTCCGTCGGCCATTTCCCAGTGGAACAATTTAACAAATGTTATTGTATGCTGCAATGACATCGACTCTCTTATGAACCTCATTCAGTGTATTGACTTCTCACCATGAATTCATTATTTATTTTTTACTACGTACTCGCACTTACCATTACATTTCTGTACCACTCCTGCACGGGCCGTGAAGGGCCTGCATTATGCTCAAACAAACAAAAAACAAAAAAGACAAATAAATAAAACCAGATGAAGACGTTCTTGTGCTTTTCTCCTTCTTTTTGTAATGGTATTTATTAAAGTGGTAACTTAATGTATCCTCGCCTTCGCGGACCTTTACGCTTTCTTTTTTCTTAGGTGGCTAGTTATGGCACACTCATATAAATGCGTTACACCTTACCAGAAATGCGCATCCCAGATTATATTGCGTCACAAACATCACTTGGAGCAAGGTGGCAGGCTGCACTAAACGATGGTGACTAATCCTTTCGGCATTTTCGACCATATACCATACCATCCCGGGCCATGCGCTACGCTTTCATCTTTGGTTTTCAGCGCGACGATCTACGTGGGAAGTAAGAGAAGTGACAGGAAAGAGCGCTCACAACGCTTCTTATTGCGCACATAAACCAGGCCTAAGCACCGTGCTACGGCACAACGGAAAGTAGAGATGGTTGACACGTGTTCGGAAACTGAGCTGCCAACAAACGACATACAGATCATGCGACTAAATATTGCACTTCTCAAGTAAAGATTGTTGTAAGTCAACACTCTTTCCTGTCCCTTCTCGCGCTCCTAACCAGAGATGCAACGTTACCAACATGCTCCTTCGGCGACCCTTGCAAACTGCACTTTCATTTACGTCGGTCAGCGACCCGAGCTCCATCGAAGCTTAATAAGGGTGGATGTGTCTAGCGCGTAGGACTCGTGTAAGTCCCACCTAACATTTTCTTTAGAAAAAAATTTATTTGCGGGCTTTTAGAGATACTTGCCAAACGTGAAAATTTAGACTAGCCCAACCACGACGCTATCGTTGTAGCGCGAATGCTGTGATCAAGTGTGAATAGTACGTTTAACACATTGTAATTTATTCCAGTACCTTTAGTTGTTTTCTATATTCGTTATTTCGCTTTTTAATATGGTAACGTGCCTATATATGCTCTCTGCAAAATCAAAAGAAAAGGATCGAGTTGCCAGAGTCAACTAAGGTGCCACCATGTTCTTTAAAAAGAATGAAAAAAAGAAATTCACCGCTGTAACGATACTTCCTAACGCGAAATTTGTGCGCAGCTCAACTTTCCCATTAGGAAGTACTCACACCGATAGTACCTTCTTCCCTTCCTCTGCTTTCTTTTCTTGCCTTACACCCCTTCCGCTGTGTAGGGTAGCAAACCGGACGTGCGTCTGGTTGATCTCCCTACCTTTCCTTCCTTTTCATCCTCCTCCTCCTGTGCGCAGCTCTATACAGGTTTTCATTTGGCGTTTCAATATTTTGTATTATGATTATATAGGTACACCGTTTATATTAGGAAGAGAACGCTGTGAGTAGCGTGGGTGGCGCGGACAACCTGTCTCGTGCAGCACGTTGCAAACGGAGGGAAGTGTGGCGCGACTGCTTCGCTAATCGGGAGATCGCGAGAGGCCGCGCGTGGGTTACGCATGGGCGCGATTCACACCAGCTGCCATAGACAGACCTCCGCTCATGCAGCGCTTTGTTTCCAGATATGGTATCGGTGTACGCGCTCGCCGCATGCCTTCGATGGAGTCATCGGTGAACAGACGACGATGCGCTACTCTGGCGCCATCTCGTAGCAGTCGTCGCCACATGTAGAGCGTCTTGCGCGGCACTACGCTTTTCTTCTCACGCTTCCGCCATACCCTTCTCCTCCACTTTCCACCTCATGGTTCCGCTGCACCCTCCTCCCCCGCTTTCCTCCTCGCGCTCCCTTCGCTATTGCGTCTTTCATCCCCCGTTACGCTCCACGTTCGCTCTTTGGTCCTTCGTTGTGCTCGTTCACTCGGTTACGCCGAGGGACGCCGACGCTCAACGCAGGAACGGTCGCATAGGAGGTGCGCTCTAAAATAAAGAAGTATGCGTGTGAATAGGGAGACACGCATACTCATGCCATACATGCATACTCATACTCAGCCAGGACACTCATGTATAGGCTCCCTACGTATTACGTCTTCTTTACGTGCGGTTTTAATGCTCAATCACACCGGTGACTGACAGCGGTTGCGCGACCAAATTGGTCCCAATGCTCGCAAATCGTTGCTTTTCTCAAAAAGTGACTATTCTGGGCCAGTCGCTCGCTGCTCGATCTTTCAGACGCGCGACCATGGTCGAAAAACTGCTACACCAATCAGCGACGCGCAGAAAGTTATGTTAGAACGTGTTTTTTTTTATCCAGCGTTCTCCAACGTCGCACTAAATACAAAGTCCGCGCCACCATGGCGGACTACAGGAACGTAATTGGCGTCTTGTCTCGCTATGCTGGGGCGCAGCAGTTCCAGCAACGTGTCGAATGTACGCGGTAGCATTGGCAGGAGGCTGAACAGCAGCGAAAGAAAGCACAAGAATTATGCACCGATTCCCACGCAATGGGAACTTGAAATTACAACTTACTCTCGATATTAATCCTCGGCATGCGCGCGGAGTCCGCGAAGAAGGCGGTTTGCGTGGCCAGCCACTCATATACGAACGCCCGCACGGGCGCACCCACTAAAGCGTCGCCTTATCTTCAGAGGCGTCCGCGCTGCCACAGCTGACACCACGCATGGCAGAGCGCATCAGCACAGTGACGACCTCTTCCTCTTCGCTGGAAACAAATTCCATGGCTGTTGCCTGAACGCGAAACCAGCGAAGTCCGCGCGAACGCCACCTTGAAGCACCACCAGGTGGCGCTCGCGTCCGCGCATCCGCGGCGCCGGCAGTGTGGGGGAAAGAAAAAGCTTCAGAAATTCTGAGAATTGTGTACTAATGCGTAAGAATTGTTTCGCTCAGCTGTGACTTCGCTCGATCCCTAGAGTTCTCGCTGAGAACGATAACCTCCGGGATTGCGACTTGCAGGTCGCGCTCGCGCGCGCTTGCCGGTGTGAAGCATCGCTCGCCTTCAGTCGCTTTTTGGTCGCCATTCGCAAATCGTCGCAGGACCTCAGGTCACACGTGTGATTGAGCCTTTCGCGGGCTACCCCGTGTGCTGACCATGCTGATGGACATTTTGTGTCAAAACATATAATTTCAGGCATACTTGCCTTGCTTGTGAAATTGGTACTTTAAAGGATATTAACTGATTTTAAACATACCATTCTATAAATTTTTGCATTAATTTTACTTATAATGCAAATTAGATAGGAAGACTAAATTTGCAGACTAGCCAGGGCAAGTGCGGGGGCTTTTAAAGGTATCTTATGTAAGCGCTCAGTATGTATCTGGCTCCAATAGCGCTGCCACAGCAACGTCTCCACTAGCATACCCAATTCTGTAAATGCTTAATGTTTCGGAATTAACATCCCTTTCCTACGTTATGTTAGATCGAAGCTCTTATAGGCGCCCGTTACTGCGTTGAGAGTCGGTTGTCTTGGCGTAACCGAGTACAGCGAAGGACGAAAGAGTGAACACGGGGTGCAGCGGGGGATGAAGGCAGCGATAGCGAAGAGAGCTCGAGGAGGAAAGCGGAGGACGCCACCTTGAAGCACCACCAGGTGGCGCTCGCATCCGCGGCGGCGCCGGCAGTGTGGGGAAAAGAAAAAGCTTCAGAAATTCTGAGAATCGTCTACTAATGTGTAAGAATTGTTTGGCTCAGCTGTGACTTCGCTTTTGCTTACTTTTGCTTACTTGCTTATGCACGTCTACCCGTGGCATTTCCGGGAGCAAAGAATGCTTAGGCTTTAGTAGACAATCGTCAGACTTCTTTCGCCGCATCCGGCCGCTTCGAAGCTATCGCATCAATTGACTCGGGACGCCAGGCGCGAGCGCGCCTGGACGGAGCAGAGCGGGGCAAAGGTAACACCAGTTGCCCCAGTATGTAGCACGTGAGGTGCTGCGTGAGGGGAGAGCACATGGCCGCGACGCCACGTCACCCTCGCTGTCGCTCTCTCAAGCGTGTGTTATGCGCGCGTTCCTTGTCCACGCAAGCTCTCACCTGGGTTCTAACTGCGCTTCGGTAAGGCCAAATGAAAACGCTCCAATCGTCTTAACGCGTTCGCTTGCGCCCGCGACGAGTTCGTAACTCGAAGGACGCTCAGCAGCGTTCAACTGGACATTGCGCCACCCCAAGATCTCAAGTTGACCCGCCCCGACATGCAAGTTGGCCCGACCATGAATTTCTGTTGGGCCACCCCTATCCGCACACTTCAAGTTGACCCAACCTTAAATTTAAGTTGTCCCACGTGCAAACTTAATGTTGGCCCACCCCAAATTTAAAATGAGCCAACCCCAAACTTCAAGTTGGCCCACCCTCAACCTCCAGTTCTCCAGTTGGCCAATTCCTAAATTTCAAGTTGAGCCACTCCCACATTTAAGTTGGCCCACTTGCAAATTTCAAGTTTGCCCATCCCTGTTGACGCGGCCCAGTACGGGCGCAGCGACCGGTACGCGGCCGTCTCGATACGCTGGGATGGTACTATAACTAACGCAGCATCGGTCAAGGGGGGTAACGTCCGAAGTGGCCGAACAGGCGGTAATAGCCATGGCAACGAGAGACCCCGAACGTCCTTAGGTCTACACATATTCGCGATCGGCGGCCAGAGCATTCGCCTCGGGCTCGATATCGCGGGAAGCGGCGGCCGTCCTCAGCAGCGAGGGAGCCGCGGGTCATCACATCGTCAAATGGTTTAAAGCCCACATGGGGGCCGACGTGCACCCCGAATTTCCCAACGCCAACGAGCTGGCGCACGGACGCGCGCGAGGACTCACGCACCGCGGCGATCGTGGCGAGCGAAGTGGCGGGGAGGGAGGGGAGCACCGAGACCCGCTGCTCACCTTCAACGAAATAACAACGCACTATCAGCTGTCGAGGAGGACCTTCCCGCTCCCCCACGCTAAACTCACTAGGCCACAGTCATCGATATTCAGAATGCTTCAGACAGGGTCGTTCCCCTCGAGAGGCAGACTGGGCCGTTATTCGCCAGAAGTAGAGCTGCAATGTCCGGATTGTGGCGAATCGTACTGCTCGCTAGCGCACATGCTCTGGCAATGCTCCGCGTTAAGCGGCACCATGTTCACTAAAGAAGAAGACTGGGTGGACGCCTTGTGAAGCGACGACCACCAGAACCAGCTCCGGGCCGTCCAGAGGGCTCACGAAAGGGCGGAGGCTCACGGGCTTCCCGTCCCAACGTGGGTGCGGCCCGCGACCCCTGCCGACAACTAAACCAAGAGTGGGTGGGGAGGGGTTCCTCAGGACTCAATAAAGTTATTTCCTCCTCCCTGTCCATCCCCAAATCTCAGTCGACCCACTCTACATTATAAGCTTCCCCATGCATTTTCTATGTAGCCCTATGTGTATGCTCTTTTTAATTGTTTTGCTTAAATTGTTCCTTATCGCTTATAAAGTTAACAATCATCTACATTTACACTACTATAATAATTAAATGCCATAACTTGAAAATTATGCATTTTTGTGCAGATACAAAGCATTACACTTCTCGCTTGACGGGGAAGGGGTACCGCGCCAATGAATGCTGACTCATTAAAAAAAGTAAAGGTTAGGAGCTGCTAACAAGGGCGAATGCAGGTTGCAGTCACTGTTGAATTGAGTGAGTGACTGTGCGACGGAATTGGTGCACTCGAGTGAGTGAGTGAGTGAGTGAGTGAGTGAGTGAGTGAGTGAGTGAGTGAGTGAGTGAGTGAGTGAGTGAGTGAGTGAGTGAGTGAGTGAGTGAGTGAGTGAGTGAGTGAGTGAGTGAGCGAGCGAGCGAGTGAGTGAGAGCGAGCGAGCGAGTGAGCGAGCGAGCTTGTCAAAGCACCATCGGCTTATCGGTGTATAGACTTGAACGAAAGACAAGCGATAGTGGCGACGGAGGTTCAGCAGTTCATCGTGATACACACATCGACGATGGTCTTTCAACGTGAAACGCAGGGCGATGAACCTACACCATTCTTCATGGCAAAACACCCGTGCCGGAAACCCCGTACGCTGTCAGCACCGTGGCGTCACTTTAATTACGTGCCGAAGAACAATACTCTGTGTTTCCTCCTTGCCCCAGCTGCCAATCACGCCGAGCATTGTAACGGGACTATAGGCCCATCGCATGGATGTGTCGGAAGAAGCAGCAAGAAGGGGCAAAACGCAATTGCCGTTATGCCCGGGTGTGCGACCCTGGCGGTATATAGACAAAACGTGGAGCGCCGAATGCAAACAGCGCAGGATACGATCACGCGCATCGGGTTCCGACGTCGACCTTCGGGTGCGGAGAGCAATCAACTCGCCCGGTTATTCGTTATCTAGCTTTGCGGGACCGCTTCTGGGTCCCGCTACCCTGCTCCCCTTCTCGCTTCCTTTACGTTCAACAAAGAGCTTCGCCGTGACCGAAGCAGAACCGTGAACTCTGGACTCCCTCGCATGCCTCCATATTTCTTTCGACCTCACGGCTCTGGGATCGTGAGCGGTGGCCAGAGATGGAGAGAGAGAGAGAGAGAGAACGCTACTAAAGAGCACCGGGGCTCTTCACACTGCAGCATCATGGGATCATGAAACTCCTATTGCGTGAGGGGGGGGGGGGGGGGCGACGCCTAAACGCGCACGCACATACAGACGCACACGAGCAGACGACATGCATACATAGAGGCATGCACACGGAGACACGCGCACACAGACATGCACACACGCACGCAAACAAACACACACACACACACACACACGCACGAGCGCGCGCACATAAGACGCACGCACACGAACGCACATAGACGCACCCACGCAGACGACACATACAGAGACACGTGCCCGACGCGTACTGCGAGATGTACACACATGCTCGCAAGGGCATGCATGCAGTCGCATGAAAACACGCGAAGGCGCTCAGCTGCCCACCCAACAGAGCTGCACACACACACGCGCGTATGTATATACACACATGCAACGCAGCAGCGAGTCCGAACGGTGTTCACACAGGTAGTGTAAGCGCGAACTGTCAAACACTTTCTTCTTTTCCGGGCATTCCCACCCACCCTTCTTGCATCCGGAAGTCGCCTGACCGGCAGCGCGGCTGCTGCGCGTCTCGGCGATGAGCGGCGATAAACTGGCCCTCTCTCTTTCGGCAACCGCCTGCTGCTGCTGCTGCTACAGCGCGCGGCGTCTCTCTGTGGTATGTGTGTGTGCGTGTGTGTGTGACTCGTTCACGCTGTTTTGTGGCACTGGAAGTCGGTTTGGCTGCCTGTTAGCGGTCTCGTCCGATTCCCTCACCGCCCCTGAGCGGGCCCGTCTCTTCTTCTTCCGAAACCCGTCGCGCGGTTTCCCCTCGGCTCGTTGTCGCCCACTCGACGTCGCCAGCGGCGTTTCTCCCTTTTGTACACCTCTCGGAGCTCGCTTAAAGGGACGGACGCCGGCGTTTTGCGTTAGCGCGAGTTTCCTCGTTGCCTTGCTCTTCTTTTCTTCGGCCGTGCTGCCGCCGTTGCGCACGGGTGCGAAGAAGAAGCGGGGATGGGAAGGAGAACGTTACGGCGTCGTTCGGCAAAGAAGCCGCGCGACCGGGCGACCGAGCAGCTGGCACTGCTTTTTTTTTTGAAGGAAAAAGTGGCGGCGGCGTTAGGGTGCTTAGAAGCAGCGCGTCGCCGCCTTGCAGTGGTGCGGAGGAAGTTGTAAGAGAAGCACAAAACTGCGGCCATTTCCCCGGTGCCGTCGGTTGGCCACGTAACACAGGACGCCAGAAGGCTTCCTAAGCTCTCGCTTATCTTCACGACCGTGTAACATTCCCTCTCTCCCTCACAAATCCTCTCTCTCTCTCTCTCCCTTTACGTTTATCTGTTCCTTTTTTTTTCTCGGCACGTGCGGGCGTTATATAAGCCAGCTGAGCGGTGTTACCGACAGCATTGATAAAGACAGACGCCCGTTCGATCAACACCCACGCAGGCAGTGGCTTGGAACCCACCTTCGCTGAAAGCTGGCTTAAAGATATTTTCGTTAAAGTAAGCCGGGTTCTAATATTCCAGACACAGCGAAATCCACCATAATGTCAAGTTCTGTAATGGCGGCATTTTGAGCCAAACAGAGAGGCCGTAGCAGCTCCTTGGGCCAATCACGAGTGACAAGATGGCCAATTCGACAACATGGTGGAATACGCCGATGTCTAGTATAGTATCCCTGGGGTGTCGTTCCGGACATAAAGTGTCCTACAGAAATTACTAAAAGCAACTCTGACGCTGCAATCTGTCAGCTACCGTGGGGACAATGGGTAGTGCGCGGATTTGTCTTTAATCTTCACTCTTGTGCCTTCGGACTTTTTTGCGGCGTGATTTTTTTGCTTACGCTTTACCTTTATATATTTCCAAGCAGGCATATACAGTTTTAACGCGAGAGCGTTAAGGGCCCCGTGTCTCGGAAAATCCGGCGTCGCACGTCGCCACGGGAAAGAGAATTTCGCAACAATTTCCGAACCACGCATACCCAACCACTCTTCTACCACCAAAGTTGCTCATACCTTGTCTTTTATCCTTTACAAAGTTATTCCTCGGAATTTTGAGAGCGGCAGCCCGCAAACAAATGTAATGAAAAAGGCATAGCATGGTTAGCCTTGGTTAATCTTGATTGCAAGTCCAGGTTAGTCTGGTTGTCTAGCTATGTTGCGGGGTTTAGCCAGTCGTTCGGCGCGCTGTTCGTCTGTTTCCTGTGCGATTCGTTTCCTCTTCATCTCGTTCCAATGTCGATTCCTGGCCTCCTCCTGCTTATCAGAATTGTCGCCGTCCATACTGCCGCCTCAACTGTGGTTGCGGCGCACGCGAGCTCTCCTTTTCAATCCTCCGACATGTTATCAGGCATGCGACGCAGGTGGCGAAGCGAGCGAAGGCGAGCGCAACGACGAGGAACGCGGATCGACGTCATACCAAACGGTGGCGGCGGAAAGGCGCGGCGCTGCGCAGCGGCGGAACACCTGTGGCTCGGTGCTACTAGCGGCGCATGCGCAGTAGTGACTAGGGAGCAAGATAGAGAGAGAGAGAGAAATATCCGTGGCGAGGCGCGCGTTGTGACGTCATGTGCCTCCTCGGAGCACCACCACGACGAAATCGCAAGTTCGCGGCAAGTAAAGCTTTCGCTTTAAAAAAAAAACGACGACAACGCATATCTTTTATGTTAGCTTTTCTCAGACCGAAATATTATATGTGCGAGACAATAACAGGAGATCGATCCAGGCATGAGGCCGCGTTTCTACCAGAAAGCTTGCCTTAGTGCATAGCGTTCGCCGCCAGTGTTTTCCGGTAAATGTTACGGCTACATAAGCCGCAGTTGCCGGTAAGCATGAAAAGCAGTCAGGGGTCTTTGAATGCTTTGGGGTGCCACTCTTACAGGCGAAGCTTAAGTGTACTCAAAATTTTTCTTTACAGTGAAATGCAATAAGTGTCTGCGCACATGCACGGTCATTGCAAAATGTTGCACTTACATTCGAAATATCTTGCTTAAAATGCTCAATTTCGGAAGTCACAAATCGGTTTGAAGCCAGAAGAAGGAATTTAGACAAAATTCATACACTACCCATCATTCGCGCACAGTCTGAACCAGATATAAGACCGTGCCCCCTGGGGCGCGATCTTATAAGGGTTCGGAAAGTTAGCCGTTCGGTTGCCGTCACGTTATTGGTCGGAATCACCCTTTTGCTTAGAAAGCGCGATTCCGACCAGTCATGCGAGGGAAAGTGAACGGCATGTTTTTCCGAACCCTTATAAGGTTTCGCCACATCACACTTGCACCTCCCATAGACACTATAGGGCCAGAGTTCCCTATAGTAATTTTTGTGGGAAACTGAGATTCTGGGGTTCTATTTTGGTCGTCGTCAAATTCTACCACGTTGTCGAATTCTGCAATGGCGGCGTTTTCGGCCAATCAGAGGAGGCGTGGAAGCCGTCCGGACCGATCAGAGCTGACAATATGGCGGAATTTGACGGTGGCCACAATAACATCCTTGGACACTGTCAACTACAGCCGTATTGTCGAATTAGCCATCTTGTCCGCTCTTATTGGTCCGGATTGCTGCCGCGGCTTCTCTGATTGGCTCGATACGCCAACTATAACCAGAATTTGATACGATTTCTTTCGAAACCAATGAAGTAGTGCTGGAGTGCGAACGCTGTAGAATAACGCTAACTTGCGCGAGTTTGTGTGACTGTTTCTTTGCAGACGCACATCGTTGCAAGATAGGGGAAAATATAACAGTGCGCGCGAGAAAGATTACGAACGTAGGGAGCTGCCTCTTCGTTTCGTTGGCGAGTTTCCGGAGACGCTTTCGGTCGTGTGCACGTCGTGTTATCCCATCAGAGAACACAACCGATCTATCCGGTAATTTTGAATATCAGAGTCAGTTATCACATATAAACACGCGTCATTATGTGGGATCATTCGACATGAAATTTATGCGACTTAAGAGTATATAGTCTTTAGATGCCGCATAGCGCAAGGGGCACACTGCGGATTAAGTTAAGGGTGGTCCTACACACATCTCGATGCACGAGCGCCTTCGCATTCCGCACTCCTCACCTGACCGCGCTGCCGTATCGGCCGGAAATCGAACACACGACCTCCGTGCACAGTGGGAGCACGCGACTGCACAGCCATCGCTCTGGGGTCAACCTGTTTTGGCAACTGCATGCACAGTGCGCTATCTCCTGCATACGCAGCGCGGTCTCACTTGCCTAAAGCCTGCATATACGTGTGGGCGAGCCAGCTATACGTGGCCCTGCAGCGGCGCATTCGGCGTAGGCCCCCCCTGGGAGCATCTACTGGAGATGCATACGCCGGCTATATGCTCGTGGAGAAAAAAAAAAAAAAAGCGGCGAGCAACGCGCAGTGCATAAGATCGCCCAACAGATAAATGTTCAGCGTCCTCCTCCGGTCGACCGCGCGCGATATCATGCTTATATGCGTTGTGGATGCGCAGTGCGCCTCTGACCTTATCACACGGTCTCATCTTTCAGTGGTGGGCGCCCGTTGTTACATTTGTCGGTGCGTGCTCTCGCTGCTTCGTTCTTTTCGCGCCTCTTGCTTTCAAAGCACCGCGCCTCGGATGTGAGCGCGCTTCTCCATTATAACCTAGGACTTCGCAGGAAGGAACGGCGTGTAACACCGCATGCTTCATGCCTTTCTTTTTTTCTTTTTCCCAGAAGGGAGGGGAGGAGGGAGAGTTGAGCCTGCGCAAGGCGCCTGCCTTGTTCCGCAGTGTTCTCCCTCCCATTTTTTTATTTTTCTCTGAAACTCCGTATGTTGCTCTTCCGTTCACGACACCTCAACAGCTTCCGATGTCAACCACAAACTGCGCAGAAGTCGATTGCGCGAGATCTACCTCATCGGTGGCACTTGGAAGAGGACGAATAAATGCAAAAGCAAGATTTGTGCACGCCGAGGGTAATCCGAACGTGCACAGGAGACATCCTTTTTGGTTTGCGCCAGACGCACATATACTTCGAAGGGCCGCCCGAACACCAGCATGTAGTTATACATTTTGCGCGTGCATTTGCGTGTGTTGTGAGCTTGTGTGAACTGTACTACTACTACTACTACTACTACTACTACTACTACTACTACTACTACTACTACTACTACTACTACTATTACTACTACTACTACTACTACTAATGATCTTAGCCAGCGCTACTAAAGGGCTCTAATATTTGGGCCACTTGTAAGACCGCTCTGCGGGTCCTTGATCTCTATTTAGACCCACTACGCCCTTTGTGATGAGCTCAGATCTTTTCCCTGACCAGTTTCGGTTAGCTACACGTTGGTTGAGCGTCCTTTCTCCCGCCGCAAGCCGTGCCTCGCCACCCTCCTTCCCCTGTTAGTCCTTTCTTCGCTTTTGCGTGTCATTGTTGCGCGTCCACCATCACGACGTCTCTTGCTTGCCTTTGAAATGAACACTAGATAGAAGCACCTAATTCAGTTTACACTGATAAAGTGTTCTTTCAGAGCTTTAGCTTCGTTAATTTGACGATATATGTTGATCATGGAAAGGGAAAGTGAAGATGAAAGTTCAGTTTCTTTAATTTCGCGCTGGTACCTCAGCACGTCAGTGTGACGTCACGGATATCAACGTATATACTTTCGTATTTGGGCCACTGAGGTTTACTTAAGCGTTCTCAAAACTTGCCCAGTTGGTCTATGGCTCTCTTAACCTACAATGTCAGTCATGTCGTGCTGACAAACAAATAATTGGACCTGAGGAGGCGCCTTCAAAAAATCTGTGACGTCAAGGCAGGCTGGTACGGAGACGTCAAGGTGGCGTCGCCGCCGGTATATCGTGTTTTGCACATTTTTATTTTCTGGCTTAGAAAGCCTGATCTCGCAGTAGGAGTGGCCTTTTCGGTGTTATAGAAGCACAATTCACTAATGCTATATGGCTCCACTCAGCTTTCTCTTTAGTGCCCCGTTAAGAAACCCATGCTAGGCGAGGTTCCAAGAAGACAGCGCATGACCCGGCCGCTCGCAAATAACGGAGCGATCTGCAATGCGCCCGGCTATCAACCTGTGTATAGCAATCAACCTGTGTGCAGCAATCAACCTGTACGCACACTAGTACAGCATCCACTAGTATGCAATAGAACAGTACAGAGGCGTAAGTTATACGGCAAACGGGGATAGCCGATAACGGAGCAGGGCCGGGCCACGTAACGCGTAGGGCAAGAAACCGGCATATTTTTTAATGTTAGGCTCAAGTTACGTGGAACACCCTGTATAGGGTGTCCCAGATAACGTTAGCCAAGCTGTTCAATGAAAACAAGATATTAAAAAAAAAGCATGGTGTAAGGTCTCCAGACCTACGGTGTTTAGTGATCATAAGTACGCTAACCGAAGACCGCAAGTCTTCAGATTGTATCTTGCACCGTGTTTTTTTTTTCTTTGAACAGCTGGACTAACGTTAGCTGGGATACACGGTATGTCCCCTTCATGTTTTATGGAATCGACTGTTATTTCATATTCTCCTGCCACTTTTTCCCCGGGACATGTCTTGCAAGGCTCTTCTAACCTCATCATTAGTTAGACCTGTATGCATGTTCTATGCAGGTGTTCAACCTGTAAAGCGACTATAAACCCGTACAGCGCCAGCAGGTTCTCTGTCTTCAGCGCTTTCGAGACTTCGCCCGTAGAAATTAACGAGTAGTTCTCTTCTGTCTGCAACTTCTGTCTTCGTTGATTTCGCGGATTAGCCATTTCCCCGCCTGCCTCGCACACGAATTAATGTAGCAAGTACTAGCTTAACGAAGGATCCGATGCTGGTCTGGCTGATTGGAGGAGGGCGATCGCCCAGACTTTGGACACGTGCGCGCGGTTTCGCATTCGCAGTCTATACGACAGATCTTATCTTCCCTTAAAGCCACGAGGCGCGCGCTCCATGCATTCGGAATACGGCTGTTACTTACTCCGAGGTCTCCTAAACAACCATCGACCGTTAAGCGATCTTCACTGCCTTTGACACGCTCAAAGGAAAGAAAGAAGGCGCTTCGGTCATAGAGATCAATATCGCCTTAAAATACCGTCCGCAAACTCCGGCGCCGAGAAGTTGCTAAGGTGGGGACGCGAAGAGAGAAGTCGCCCCCTCGTTGCGGCGGTAGTGCGAGATCCGGGAACGGCGATAGGGGGGGGGGGGGGGGGGGCACAGCCAGCAAATAAGGACGGAACGGGTTCAACGGCTGCCACCCGCAAAACGGCGGACAGCATGCTGCGGCCTTTTGCTCGTGACAGGGAAAGCGCGCCTGCGCGACGCGTATACCAGCCAACGGAAAGGGGGGGGGGGGGGGGGGGCAGGGAGACCTCCCTCCACAGACGGTATTATACGAGAGTCGCAAACCCCGTTTGTCGCCGCAGCTGCGTATGCAAAATTCCCCGGCTTCGGCGCGTTATCGGGGCGCCGGCTTGACCCGCGTCCCTCTCTGAGGCGCCGGCGAAGAAACGAACGACCTCTGCACTATCTGCGCTTCGTCAGTTCAACGCGGCGCTATTGGCGGTTCAGCCGGTGGAATTTTAATGTGAATTCTCCGCATCATATAAATATATACCAGGCACAAACGAAACTCTATTCGCGGTAGGCTTGCCTCTCGCCCGTGGGCGGCGGTGCCCTTTTGGGTACTTAGCTGCTTTAGGAAGTGTTAAGTCTCGTCTACGGCAACACGCGTTGCTCAGCTTTTCCCCTCAGCGGCCGCGCAAACCAAATGCAGCAGAATGCGTATGTAGCATGTGTTTGCAGCGTAGGTGTAATGTCTACTAGAGAAACACCAGAGTTGCGTGAGCAGTGTGCCATTATGCCTATACGACTTATGCGTCATCATCGCCGAAGTGTAAGTGTGCGCTGAAAAAGTTTGCTGCCAACGCGTGACCTTTGTAACGAGCGAGACGGGGGGAACCGAGTTGCTCGGTTTTTAAAACAACAATGGTGTGAATTAAGTGGACAGATTGTAAAGCTAAGGAAAGTGTATGGGAAATTACTTGTTCGATTATTGTGCTGCGGACATAATCATTCGTTAATGTCAACTGAGCAGAAAAAAAAATCATCATCATCATATATTCTCAACAAAGGAAAACGGGGATTAAAGGAAGAAGCAAAAGACAACTTTCCGCCGGTGGGGAGTCGAACCCTCCGCATCCCAAACTCTGTACCAAATGAGCTACAGCAACCGCTGTCCCTCGCCCAACTCTCCCGAAGAGAGAGAGAGAGAAAGCAAGAAGGAAGATAGGCCAACCAGGCGAGTGTTTGGCTTGCTATACCTACATACGGTGGGCAAGGGAAAGAGGGAACAGAAAGAAGCAAAAGAGGGAGACGGCGAACATATGCTGGCACGCGGGAGGATCGATGCACAGAGTCACTGTAAACGGTCACTCAAGTCGGTGCCCTTCCAGAACTGCGCCGGTGCACGAATAGCTTTACCACGCTATGAGGACGGGCGCGCCTACGGTCCGTGTATCTCCAACGCGGGAAACGTTCTCTCGAGCGCAGCCGGTTTAATGCCGTCCGGAGAAAGGCGTTGCACCCACTGTACCCAGGAAAGGTATACACGACGACACGTGGTTTCCTATCTTGAATGATTATGCATATGTATATCCTAACCTATACAGTGTTACACAGAGCCACTCACGGCAATTGGTGGGGGCAGACGTGGGACAACCACCGCCGCACCGCCATTGCGATAGGAATTATACGTGCGCTCCAGGCGTATTCGCGCCGTAGCCTTACCCTTGCGATAATTTCTACCGAATTTTTATTCGCATTCTGTTATTTTTTCTTCAAAAGCTGTATTGTGCGTAATGTTTTATTGAATTTTCTTGCCGAGTTTCATAAAAGATTGGTCATCATGTTTGAATTGAAGATCTATTTATTTACGTCGACTGAACGCCTGTTGAGTCAGTCGAAAGAAGCTTGTAGGCTAGCCTCAATAAAAGAGAAAAAAAAGTGACGCTTGCTCTATTTAGGGAGAAACGGTGATGTGCCGTATGTTCGACGTTAGTTGGAGTAATTTTCTTAATGTCGCCAAATCCCGCGGAAGAAGGGTAGAACTCGGCGTAACCCCGGGCCGCGATAGGGAAGTCCCGGTGACAATATAGCACGTTCACGTACACACCATGTACAGACAACGCGTAAACAAAACACATATGCACGGCACATACAAACACTGTTTGCGCTACCTATACCCAGACCTTTCAACCGACTTATATGGCCGTGGTGTTTAGACCTACAATGTAGTGCCAGTGGGGCATCTGTGTTCTACCCACTCAAACAATAAATCTTGACAGCATGATTACATGTTTATAGTAAGCTAATGGGCAACTCAACGGCACACACTCATGTTAGTACAAACCTAACTATAAGGAATGCCTACCGACTTTCACATTGAGCGTGTCGGATAACTGGTCATATAAATGTGAGTCGAGTGTGGCTGAACTGACGCTGTCTTAAATATAGTGATGTATATGCGTATCGACTGTGAGTCACTTCATGCTTTCCCAACTTTAGTCGATTACATCCTTATCGAATCTGAGTCAGCTGACGCTTTCTTAACGTTAGTCAATTGAATCCCCACCGAGGGTATACTCACCAGAAATTGACGTTGAATTTATTTTCCATGGACTCAGAATGAACGTGACACGTCAGTCAATCCAAACTCAAATTAAATAGAAATAAAGGGCTTTAAACGGGCGACATGCGAAAGTTCAGTCTTTGCTGACCGTCGGCCATTTGATGTGAGACGTGCTATGCGGTAGGTTAATTCGCTGATGCGCTCCGTAATAACATAGGGTCCAACATAGTGGGCCAGCAGTTTTTCACATAGTCCACGTTTCCTGGTTGGTTTCCAGAGCAACACTAAATCACCAGGGTCATATATCACGTGTCGGCGTCGGTGGTCGCAGCGTGCCTTCGAGCGGTCTTGTGAAACAAGAGTGCGTAACGAAGCAAGTCGTCGGGCTTCTTCAGCAAGACAGACTGTCTCTGATATACAAAGATTATCGTGGCTGGAAAACGGGAAGATAGTGTCTAGTGTATAACGAGGCGGACGAGCGTAGAGAAGAAAGAAGGGACTGTAGCCCGTAACTTCATGCTTTGAGGTGTTAAATGCGTACGTAATGAAAGGTAGCACGCTGTCCCAGTTCTTATGATCTGACTCGACATACATGGACAGCATGGTAGTTCGTGCGTTCCGTAAGGCCATTTGTTTGGGGATGATACGGGGTGGAATGTCGAAACCTTGAGGCACATAGACGAAGCATCTCTTCGACCTGTTACGTTTCGCCTACAACGCGCGGTAATGCCGGCGCGGATGCAACGGACGCCGGGGCTTTGTTCAAAGCGGCGGACATTTTGGCCCGTCCGACGCCGCCGCAACGCCTACCCGCCAAGCGTGTCCAGGCGTGTTTCAGTGCCACGTGTCTTCGTGTGTGTGTGTGTGTGTGTGCCCACGCTTGTCAAAGCGCGGCATCAGGGGAGCGGAGCTCCCCAAGTGAAGGTTGGCGATGCGTCACTACACTCGGTTCAGCAGGTCTCTCGGCTCGACAGTTCGCGCCGTCGTGGGGTCATGCTCCGCCGTCCCGTGACCTTCATCCCGTGACCTTCATCCCGTGACCTTCTCTTTTGGACCGCGACGCCGAGGGTATAAGAGCAGCTGCCCCCGGACGCCAGGAGAGAGGCTCCGATTTGTACTGTTGAGTTGCGTGCTCTCCCGTCTCTCCACTTCGGTCGACCTGACCGGCCGCTCTTTTGCTATGTTAGAATAAACAAGTTGTTCTGTTACCAGTCTTCTCTTGCTTTGCCGGGACCTTCAGATGCTTCCAGTGCCCCAGGCCGCCAGGCCAACGCTACCCTTGGGGCTTGCGACCCATTGGCAATAACGGGCGTCAGCACCGAGACCCCAACAACTGGTTGCCAGCGGTGAGATCGCGACAACGGAGGCCAGCAGCGAAGAGATGCGGTTGACTGTATGCTGAGCAGCACAACGACCATCCGGGAGCAGTGCAACGAGCCCTGTGTGATGACTGGTTGCCTGCAGCGGAACGACTGCGCTGAATTCTTGACTGCGAGGTTTGGTGAGTGCGGGACTTTCTTCTTCTGAGTTTTGCCAGGCTTTTGTTAGTGTTAGAAACAGAGCTGGTAATTGTGGTTGTCGTTGCTACCGGGTTAGTTTGCGGCAAGACAATAGTAGGCAGTAGAGAAAGCAGCATTCAGAGCAGCCATGGATTTGAAGTCGTTGCGCAAACCGAAATTGCTGGAGCTTGCGAGAGAGTTGGGTCTGGATGTCTCAGACAAACTCAGAAAACCAGAACTGCTAAGGGCTATTCTTGAGTTAGAAGCTGAGGATGACGAGCTGTCGGAATGCCTTGAGACCATTGAGGAGAGGGAGGAGCAAAAAGAGAAACAGGAGCGCGAACTTAAAGAACAAAAAGAGAAACAGGAGCGCGAACTTAAAGAACAGAAAGAGAAAGATGAGCGCGAACGTAAAGAGCAACAAGAGAAAGAAAGAGAGCGCGACCGTCAACACGCTTTGGAAATGAAGCGTCTCGAGTTAGAGATGGAACGCGCTCGTAATGGAAGTCAGGCACACGGTGCAGGAGAACGAGTATTGTTCAAAATGACTGACCTGATGCGGCCGTTTAAGCTTGGAGAGGACATTGGTTTGTTCCTGGTTAACTTTGAGCGAACGTGCGAGAAGCAGGGGTTCTCTCGGGAAACGTGGCCACAGCGCTTGCTCACTTTGCTACCCGGCGAGGCGGCCGACGTAGTCGCTCGCTTGGAGAGAGAGGAGGCAGAGGATTTCGACAAAGTGAAATCGAGTCTGCTAAAAAAGTACCGGCTGTCAGCGGAGGCGTTCCGTCGGAAGTTTCGGGAAAATGAGAAAGGCAGAAGTGAGTCATATACAGAGTTTGCGTACAGGCTTATGTCAAACATGCAGGAGTGGCTCAAAGAAGAGAAAGCGTTTGGTGACCACGAGAAAGTTCTGCAGTGTTTCGGGCTAGAACAGTTTTATAGTCGGTTACCTGAGAACGTGCGGTACTGGGTCTTGGATAGGCCAGACGTTAGTACGGTGGCTAGAGCCGCTGAGTTAGCCGAGGAGTTTGTGACGCGTCGGGCTCGTGGAGCTAAGGACGGTCAAAAGGGTGAATTTGGCTCCAAGTTTGAGAGGCCAAAGTTCACGCCCATGAGAGCAAAGGGGGACACACGTAGTGCGGATGCGAGTGAAAGCAGTCCGACCGAACGTAAGGAGACGGCGGCAACCGAAGCCGAACGCAGAAAGCGGTTCGAGATGAGGCAAGCGCGCGTTTGTTATACGTGCCAGAAGCCGGGTCACTTTTCGGCGCAGTGTCCAGAAACAAAAACACAAGTCGTGTTTTTGTCTATGTGCAGCACTGACGAGAACATGAAGCTTCTCGAGCCTTACATGCGAGACCTCCTCGTGAACGGGAAAGAGTGCCGAGTGCTTCGCGATTCCGCAGCTACAATGGATGTAGTTCACCCCTCTTACGTAGAACCCGATATGTTCACGGACGAGTGCGCATGGATCAAGCAAGCAGTGGAAGCTCATAGCGTGTGTCTGCCGGTAGCAAAAGTGCTTATTGAAGGACCTTTCGGAGCACTTGAGACGGAGGCCGCAGTGTCATCTATGCTGCCCCCCCCAGTACCCGTACCTATTTTCGAACAGGTCCGATCACCTCCTGCGCGAGAAGGGGCTTTTGTTTGGTGAGGCTAGCGTTCAGGCCTTAACCAGATCGAAGGTTCGGGAGCTCGCTGCAAAGGCGGTAGTTGCGGGGCCGACGTTGTTGAACGATGAGAAAGGGTCAGAGGCGCAGCAAGCTGGTATTCAGAGCACGCCCGAACAGAATAAAATTGAGCCTGTAGCGTTAAAGGCAGCAGATACTGGAGAGGAAATTCCCGACACGGGAAAGTTAGAAGAGCTGTCTCCAGATTTGCTCATCGCGCCTACGTCAGACGGACTTAACAGGTTGCTAAAAGTCAGCCGCTCGGCTTTGATAGCCGAGCAAAAGAAGTATGGCAGCCTAGAAAACATACGCTGCATTATCAAGGAAGGTATCGCCAAGAAAAATGCTCGCTTTGTGGAAAGAGGTGGGGTCCTGTACCGGAAGTATCTAGACCGCAGAGGAGTGGAGTTCGATCAGCTGATCGTGCCTCAATGCTATCGTCAGGATCTGTTGCGCTTGTCGCATGGGGGTTCGTGGTCCGGACACCTAGGAGTTAAGAAAACTAAGGACCGTCTCTTGCAGGAGTACTATTGGCCAGGGTGTTTTCGGGACGCAGACCACTTTGTGAAGACATGCGACACCTGTCAGCGGGTGGGCAAGCCAGGGGACAAATCGAGGGCGCCGTTGAAGTTGGTACCTATCATTACGGAGCCTTTTAGACGGCTCGTTATTGATACAGTGGGACCTCTGCCGGTAACAGCCACGGGGTACCGACACATTTTGACTGTGATCTGCCCAGCGACAAAGTTCCCTGAAGCAGTGCCGCTTAAAGAACTCAGCTCAGTTGAGATAGTCAATGCACTACTGTCCATATTTGCGCGAGTTGGTTTTCCTGCAGAAATCCAGTCAGATCAGGGTACAGTGTTTACTAGCGCTTTGACGACAGCCTTTCTCGAAAGGTGCGGGGTAAGGCTGTTACACAGCTCAGTGCACCACCCCCAGTCGAATTCCGTTGAGAAGCTCCACTCCGTCATGAAGCGCGTGTTGAGAGCATTGTGTTTTGAACATCAAACTGACTGGGAGCTGTGTCTGCCTGGAGTGATGTTTGCATTAAGGACCGCGCCGCATGCGGCTACGGGGTTTTCGCCAGCTGAGCTGGTGTACGGTCGCTCGCTGCGATCTCCGCTTCGCATGCTTCGAGAATCATGGGAAGGCAGGGGCGACGACCCAGTCGTGGTAGAGTACGTGCTTAAGCTCCTCGAACGCTTAAGAAGGGCACAGGAGTTGTCAGGTGAAGCAATGGCAGAGGCCCAGCAGAGGGCCAAGGTTTATTATGATCGGACAGCCAGGGCCCGTCGTTTTGAGGTGGGCGATGAGGTCATGATATTGCGCACATCGCTAAAGAACAAACTCGACGTGCAGTGGGAGGGCCCAGCACGGATTGTTCAAAAACTGTCGGACGTTAACTACGTGGTGAGTCTGCCAGGAAAGCGGAAAGCACAGCAAGTTTACCACTGTAATCTGCTCAAACCCTATAAGCAACGGGAAGCAGTGGTGTGCATGATGGTAAACGTGCCCGAAGAGCTTCCGGTCGAGCTTCCGGGACTAGGCTCAGTGACAAACAGGAAAGACGCCGATCAAGTCATTAGTGACTTAATAAGTAAAGCATCGCTGTCGCCTGAGCAGAAAACCGAACTACACCAGCTCTTACAAGAGTTTCAAGGTCTGTTCTCTGAGAGGCCTGGTAGGACTTCTGTCCTTACTCATGACATAGAACTTACCTCCCCAGAGCCAGTACGATCCAAGGCGTACCGGGTGTCACCCCGCCAGAGCGATATTATGGAGGCTGAGGTAAAGAAAATGCTACAGCTCGGTGTTATTGAAGCGGGTGAGAGTGATTATACCTCCCCTTTGATTTTAGTTGAGGTACCGGGCAAGGAACCTCGTCCTTGCGTCGACTACCGCAGGCTTAATTCCATCACTAAGGATCAAATTTATCCGATCCCTAACATCGAGGAGCGCCTTGAGAGAGTGAGTAGCGCTCAGTTTATTTCCACCCTAGATCTTGTCAGGGGTTATTGGCAGGTTCCACTTACAGAAGAGGCTAGTAGGTATGCGGCGTTCATTTCACCAATGGGGACATTCCGTCCTAAAGTTTTGAGTTTTGGTTTGAAGAACGCGCCATACTGCTTTTCAAGCCTCATGGATAAAGTGTTGCGGGGACAGCAAGAATTCGCTTTACCGTATCTAGACGACGTAGCGATATTCTCCGCATCCTGGCCTGAGCATATGGCGCACTTGCGGGCAGTGCTAACCCGCCTGCGCGATGCGGGCTTGACAGTCAAGGCTCCCAAGTGCCAGTTAGCACAGGCCGAGGTTGTCTACCTCGGACACGTGATTGGTCGGGGTCGTCGCCGCCCCTCTGAAATAAAAGTGGCCGCTGTGCGAGACTTCCCGCAACCGTGCACGAAGACCGATATTCGGTCGTTCTTAGGTGTCGCCGGCTACTATCAGAGGTACATCCCCAGGTACTCTGATATCGCGGCTCCCTTGACGGATGCTCTAAGAAAGACAGAGCCGCAAACAGTCGTCTGGGATGAGACGAGGGAAAGAGCTTTTAGCGCCCTAAAGAGCGCCCTAACAAGCCAGCCTGTGCTACGATCGCCCGACTACACAAAAGGGTTCGTTGTTCAGTGTGATGCTAGTGAGCGAGGCATGGGCGTTGTACTGTGCCAACGGGAAAATGGAGAAGTAGAACACCCCGTCCTGTATGCTAGTCGTAAGCTGACCAGTCGTGAGCAGGCGTATAGCGCCACCGAGAAAGAGTGTGCGTGTATCGTGTGGGCCGTTCAGAAATTGTCATGTTACCTAGCTGGCTCGAGGTTTATCATTGAAACGGATCACTGCCCTCTCCAATGGCTGCAGACCATCTCTCCCAAAAATGGCCGCCTCCTGCGCTGGAGCCTCGCTTTGCAACAATATTCCTTTGAGGTGCGTTACAAAAAGGGGAGTCTCAACGGTAACGCCGATGGCTTAAGTCGAAGCCCCTAACGTGGGAATCAGCCTCAAAATTGCTTGTTACTGATGTTTTCTTCCTGAGGCAGGATTTTTAACCTATTGCTTTTGTGTAGTGTTTCAAAGTGATGATGTGCTTTTTAGTGCAATTTTTCCGATTTGTGGACGCGTTCTGAGTGCTGCTAAACTACTGTAAGGAACTAGGCAGCAGTATAAAAGGGGGAAGAGCCTGGCAGGGCTTAGTGAGGGTTGTGCCGTGCTTGCTGACTGAGCGGTTGACTTTTGGCGTGGTTCTAACGCTTGCCGGAAACGAGAACAAAAATGTCAACTCTCCCAAAGTCACTTTGCAGTGTCCTGTGTGCACCTGAACGTGAGAACGAGGCCTTCTCTGTGCGCTGCGCTCAAGAAACGCCCAAGGACGCCCAACTTCGGTTATGAGCATCATCGAGCGACATCCCTCCGGACAGCGGATGCAGTCCCCTGACCTTCGGGATCTCATTCCCCCGGCGGGGCGGTCTGTTACGTTTCGCCTACAACGCGCGGTAATGCCGGCGCGGATGCAACGGACGCCGGGGCTTTGTTCAAAGCGGCGGACATTTTGGCCCGTCCGACGCCGCCGCAACGCCTACCCGCCAAGCGTGTCCAGGCGTGTTTCAGTGCCACGTGTCTTCGTGTGTGTGTGTGTGTGTGTGCCCACGCTTGTCAAAGCGCGGCATCAGGGGAGCGGAGCTCCCCAAGTGAAGGTTGGCGATGCGTCACTACACTCGGTTCAGCAGGTCTCTCGGCTCGACAGTTCGCGCCTTCGTGGGGTCATGCTCCGCCGTCCCGTGACCTTCATCCCGTGACCTTCATCCCGTGACCTTCTCTTTTGGACCGCGACGCCGAGGGTATAAGAGCAGCTGCCCCCGGACGCCAGGAGAGAGGCTCCGATTTGTACTGTTGAGTTGCGTGCTCTCCCGTCTCTCCACTTCGGTCGACCTGACCGGCCGCTCTTTTGCTATGTTAGAATAAACAAGTTGTTCTGTTACCAGTCTTCTCTTGCTTTGCCGGGACCTTCAGATGCTTCCAGTGCCCCAGGCCGCCAGGCCAACGCTACCCTTGGGGCTTGCGACCCATTGGCAATAACGGGCGTCAGCACCGAGACCCCAACAGACCACGTCTGCAGTGAACTGCCGCCCACGATCGCTGATGATGACTCTGGGAGGTCCATGTCGGAGAATGACAAAACGCAGCAGAAAAATACACACTTCGGTTGCAGTAGCCGATGGTATTGCAGCTGTCTCACAGTAGCGTGTCAAGTGATCGGCACACACGATAATCCAGCGATTCCCATCGGATGAACGCGGGAAAGGACCGAGGAGGTCGATGCCAACTTGCTCAAAGGGAGAGCTGGGGGGTGGCACTGGATGGAGTTGACCAGGAGGAGCACTCGTCGGACGCTTATAACGTTGACACTCGCTGCAGCTGGACATATACTGGGCGGTCGTCTGGCGCATTTTAGGCCAGTAGAACCTTTCTTGGAGGCGGTAGAGAGTTCGCGCGGAACCCAAATGTCCAGATGTTGGATCGTCATGCATAGCGCGCAAGACGGAGACACGGAGACTCTCCGGGACCACCAGAAGATATCGTGGGCCTGTAGTAGAATAGTTCTTTTTGTAAAGAACCCCATCACGAACACAGAAACAAGTGGATGGTGCTGATTGCCTTGCAGTAATGAGCAGTGGTTCTAAAGTTCTGTCTTTTTGTTGCTCGACCTTGAAGGTATCTATATCAGGAAATCCCGGCTCCAGTGATGCGATATAGCAGTCGAAGTTGTCCGCGTCGCAGTCCGTCGTTGGAAGCGGCATGCGCGAGAGGCAGTCAGCGTCGGCGTGTCGGCGGCCGCTTTTATAAGAAACGGTAAAGTTATATTCCTGTAAACGGAGTGTCCAACGCGCGAGCCGGCCCGACGGATCACGGAGATTAACCAGCCAGCAGAGAGAATGATGGTCTGTCACCACAGTGAAGGGGCGCCCGTACAGGTACGACCGGAAGCGCTGTACTGCGAAAATAACTGCAAGACATTCTTGCTCTGTAACGGTGTAGTTACGCTCGGACTTACTTAAAGAACGACTCGCATAGGTGACGACGTGTTCTTTGGTGTCGACGAGTTGAATAAGGACGGCGCCGATGCCAGTACCGCTAGCGTCCGTATGAACTTCTGTGGGAGCCGCATGGTCGAAGTGTCGGAGAATGGGATGAGACGTCACAAGAGCGTCACAATATCTCTGTCTGTTTTTTTATTTAACTCGGTAACGCTCAGTGTAATTCAATAGTGCGCGGTTGCTGGGCTAGTCGGTTCACACTGAACAATTTCAAACCGTAAACCTCAGCTTGCCCCACCCCCCTCCTCTCCTGTTTCAATTTTGCACTAGAGAGAGAGAGAGAGAGAGAGCAAGTGATAAATGAAAGGTAAGGCGGTTAACCAGGACTGAGCCCGGTTGGCTACCCTACACTAGGGAAAGGGAAAAGGGGACGGAAAGATTAAAAGAAGAGAAAGTCCACTGGGAATATCACTCGGGTCACTCAGTCCGGATCACAGACGCTGACTCAATCCGGTGGCTTTCAAATATCGCAGCAGCGCTTTTGTGACCTTTTGTAGCTGCGATATGCGAGGCCATGGTCCCAAGATCTCGTTCAAGGTGAACGGTTTTCTCTCTAACTGATTAAGAGCTGTGCAGAGCTCATGTCTTTCATTTTCAACAAATAGACAGTAGCACAGTAGATGTTCTACCGTTTCCTCGACAATATTACACTAAGTGGCAGTAAATCTCACGGTCTGAAATTGTTCACGCACGTAATTCAATTGCGATATTTTTTTTTTTCAGTAGCCCATTACCACACGTAACCATAGACTTCATCGACGAAGCAAGCTGCGTAACAGGCGACGCAGCTTCAATCACTGCAAGAGTTCGGCGAGAGCCAAGCAGCACAACAACGCACGGCTGTCGTGCCAGGCAGCATTTATCGCGGGTGCACGCACCGGGGGCGCTCGGGAAAGTGGCCCTAACGGGGCTCTCGCCGCCTTTGAAACCGGCTGCTGCGGCCGCCCGCCGCGATGCCCCCGCATTCCTCCTCTTCGCTCGCCGCGTTGCACCCAACTGCGGACAGCGCAGAGCGTGCCCGGCGCCAGACGGACTCCGCGGAGGACCTTGACCTTGCCGGCCGCGCGAAGGACGCGGCCTCGCTCGCTCGCGGAGTGCGCTGCGGCTGCTGCTGCACGCGCGTGCGTCCAACTTGTCTCGCCGTGCTGGACATTTAAATGGCCGCCTGATGCTGAAAAATGTGGCAGTTCGGGACACGCGGTGGGCACCCCCCCTCCCCTCCTACCACCCCACTATCCTGCGCCTCCCCCTCTCACCTGTCTCTTTTATTAATATTATTGTTGCCGTGTTAAGGCGACCTTTTTGTCACTTTTATTCGTGTCCTCCGTGTTGTCTCGTGCGCGTTTGCGTCGCTCCCTTCCGCGTTTCCTTTTCTTTTTTTTTCTTTTTTTTCATTTTCACCTCGCGGTTCCTCCGCAGTGTCTTCATCTCTCTCTTTTTTTTTTTTTCATTTTCTTCCTTTCGATTCAAACTCTCTCTTCAAATTTTCGAGTTCGTCTTCCTTTTTCGTGTTTGATTCTCCGTTGTGGCTGCTTCCTTGTACGGTCTCCTTGCCCCTTCGCGTGCCTCTCACTTCGCCGGCTGATGCCGTATCAACTTTGCCGGTCTGCTTTGACTCTAGACGGAATACATACATATATACATAAAAGGAAGAAACAAAAAGGGCAAAACAACCCTTTTATCACTACGTTACGTGGCCCCTGTCCAACCGCAGCGCAGATACTAGTGTCGCGGTTCTTCCTGCATTCTGTCACGACATTCTCCTTCCCTCTCTTTTTTTTTTTTTCGTTTCAGATTGCCGACGCGGTGTCATATCTTGGAATTGCCTTCCGATGACCGCATACTTTTTTTCTTCATTTTGTTTTCTTCTTCTTCCTTTTTTTTTTAATTAATGCACGATCTTCGGGAGATACTGGCGGCGGTCGCTCCTCTTCCAGGTAAATGAATGTACGAGAAAGCAAGATGCACAAATGCGGTTCAGCTGCTCGAGTTCGCTTGTTAAATGTGCGAGCGAATTTTATAGGGCGCACGCACAATTCGCGACGAGGAACAAGCTTTGTTGTCTCGTAAAAGAATAAGAAAAGAATGGGAAGAAGAGAAATAAAGTGACGAAACAGGAAGTACTGTCATTCGTACAAGTAGGTATAGCACATGCACTCGTACAAATATGTACGGAACTTGCAGTAACGTGCTTTATTCTTCGCTGTGTGCAAGGTTTTGCATTGCTTCATTTTTCGCACGTGCACAGTGACGTTGCAGAGAGTGAGCGTCTTGGTGACCCGCGCCATGACGGGACGGTCAGCATGCCGCCAGTACCACGTGCTCCGACTGTGCACATTGTCTCAAGATCAAGGAGGGGGCCGTCCGGTGGGTCAGCACACTGTGGTGCAAAGAAGTTACATAAACGGAGATAACGTGCCTCAGAAAGGCTGGCCTATACGTCTCGATAGGTGGGCCCATCTTTGTCAAAAGACGATAGATCCACCTATCCAAACGTTGGTCAGCCTTTCTTAGGCCTTCTATCCCTGTTCATGCAACTTTTGTTATAACACGGTGCAGATTGTGTAGCAGGATGTGCCTTAGTCACGCGATGTTCTATTTCTCCGCGGTATTTTCCCTTTGTGCCCTTGTTCCCTTTTCTTTTTCCTACATTGCTTAGTCGCTGGTGTTTATCTTTAACGGTTGGGACAGCCGGCACATCGGTGGCCTATTTATCAAGAACCTCGTCATTTGGTAAACAACAACAAACAACGTAACTATAGTTGCGGGTGACGTTTTCTTTTCTTTTTTTTTTAAGTATTGACTTTTTCTTTTCTTCGCACTGTCTTGTGCATTTTTCTAAGGCAGTCTTACTATTTTTGCAGCGTTTTAGTAACACCCACGAACTTAGAGAGAGGAAGATACGAGCTTTAATTATATGCTGGATAATAATATTCCTCTTTAGTGTCTTTCTAGACCAACCTTTTTCTCATTTCACGTAATATGCCAACAATGACAGGGAACGATGGGCTAGTTGGTTAACGTTCATACTTGACAAAATATCGCTGAAAAGGACGTAATGTATGCATAACACCAGTAGTGCAGTTGAGGTGTAAAGGGGCACGATATGCGCATTGGCACGAAAGGGGGCTGCGAAGTTTATCAGAAACATGGGGGCATTCGAATCTTTAATCCTGTCCTGCTCAGAACTAAGCATACTAACTCTGACAGTAACTGCCAGGATCACTGGCTTAAATGGATAGAGCGTTAAAAAATGGCGGCCTCGTAAAGCAGGGCACGCAATAATATTGTACAACATAGTAGGTTCAAGAGGGACCCATCACACGCACAATTTCGTGGGTGAATTAATCGAACCAAACGTATAAATAATTCTTGGTACACGTCTAATCCAGCTGGAGTAATCTGTTATATTATTGGCAGAATATTTATGTCTAAGAAAGTTTGAAAAGTAAGCTCCCCCCCCTATATCCATGCCCTACTGCATTGTACAGCGCCGTAACAATTGTTTGCCTTGTCGGGAAGCTCACTTGTAAACATCGTCGGGTGGTTCCACATTATCTCTATTGTAATAAATATTATAAAGTAGTACGCTACATAATAATGACAGCGACTTCCTTCACCACTGGTATGTTTAAAGACGTTTTTTTATTGGTTAAAATAATGCGAAATATCCCGCTGTCAGTGAATGCCATCGATAGTTTAGGAAATAGGCTTCTCCGCAGTAAAATTCGCCGACTTTCCTCTTGCACTGCGCAAAAGCTAGCTTGTAGAACAAATAAATTTTCATTGTCTATAACCGAACCGGTGCCAAGTACAAACAGCAAAGTCTCGGCTTTCAATCTTTTTCTTCTTTCATTGACACGTTTTTCTTATTGTTAACAATGGAACGCGAAGCGAAATTCCTAAATGTGCCTCACATATCAACGCAGCAGCATTCTGTGGGGCCCCCGCCGTCTTTCTTGTCTGAATTTGGCAACGGCGGAAGCCGTGACGGAACTCGTGCAAAGCCCGGGCTGTTGATTAATTTCGACCGCCTTAATTGCGCCTTAATCTAAGTGCACGAGCGTTTTTGCATTCTGGCTTCATCGTAATGCGGCCGCCGCGGCCCCGAGAATCGTGCCCACGACTTCCTTCTCAGCAGCAGAATATGTCAGGCGGCTCGTCACAAGGAAATATACACAATCCCATCGCTCTTGAACTGTTTCGAAAACACACACACACATGCGCGCACGGAAGCACGCTCAAAGAGAGAGAGAGAGAGAGAGTGTTGTTGAAAAAATAACTTCAGGAAATCAAATCTTCACTCTTCTTTCTCTTTTAGTTACCGCCCAACATATAATTGGAATCTTAACGCACTGATATACGTGCTGACTACGTATACGACTTCTTGTTACACTCAACGTCGGGCAAAACTGCCCCCTACCAGCAGCAACCAAGGATGCCACTGTCGTCCGCGACGTCTCAATATGCAATTAGAGGCTCCTGCCCTGCAGTGAACTTAATTAAGCCGCCGGCGACGATGATGATGACTAATACGATCCGCGCCGATCGATCCGGCACGTTCCGTCTCCTCCAGGGTTGTAAGAAAAGGCGTGCATGCAGACTGCGCTCGAGTGCGTCCTCCCGTGCCGTGCCACGTAGATATCAGTCGCCCCCTTCCTCGGGATCATCTTACGTGCAGTTATGCTGCCTAATGATCCGTGGCCGGCGTGCCACCCAAGGGACCGTAACTCTGGCGCGTGCGCCTCGCTGCAACGGGAGGTAACGCTTGCGGGCATTGCCTCCTCGCGGCCCCGGCCAGACGTTTAATGCGCGCGCAGTGGTGGTCATCAAAGCGCTTCGGCGTCCGTGGGCCTCCCGGTTTTACGATCGCCGAAAACCGCCGTTAATCCCGCCGCGTGCGCGCTCACGTATAAAGCTGCAGCTTTCTTCTTTCCGGATGTCGTGGAGGAGTGGCTCCCGCATGCTTCATCCTCCTCCTCCTTTCCCTCCTTCGTGAACCTTTTACCGTGGGACCCGCCCAGCGGACGCTTTTAGGGCAACGAAAGCTGGTGACGTATTTGCAGTCGAAGCGAAGCATGCAGTTTCGAAAGAGGCATCGGAAATCCTATATAGAGGCGGCGAACGCAGTTCCAACCAGATAAGCTTGCACAAAGAGCTCGGGTGCAGAAAAAAAGCATGCGCAGCGCAACGTCGTTTGCGTGCAGTCCACATTGTGTGACACCGTTCATTTTGAACCTCTTATACAGCCGAGGTGTTCGGGGTAGTCAATCCATACTTGCGATGCGTGTATCGCACGCCTCGCGAACGTGCTTGGGATCACGAACTTCAGCAAAATGGCGAACTGGGCAAGTTGGTGCGAGTTCGTTGTTAGGAAAAGCGACGAAAGGACAAAGCCGACGGGGACAAACGTGATCGTGCCTCCCTGATGATCGCGTTTCATCGGAAAAGGGAAGAAAGTGTACGTGTCTTCAACCAGAATTTAGATCCCGCTGCCGCAGCGTGTGAGCCGTCGTGCCGTCATCGTCGCCAAGTCGTTGCGTTCGTGCCGTCAACGTGCCGTCTTCTTTGTCGTCGTCGTTACCGGTCGGAATTTTCGTTGAGAAAACTGAATCGTGGTCGTGGATAATATCCCTCGTCGAACTGCTTCCTTTGAATGCATTAATGGCCTCGGGAAATCGGAGCTTCCTAGTCGCAGATAAATTCTTCCTCCCTGTTACCCAAAGTATTGAAAGACTCTGCGTTACATAAGACCTGCCACATTAGAGAAAGCTAACCATTAATGGATTCCTTGCCAGAGGCAAATCACCCTTGTGTTACACAGAAGGTATTCCACCGGATAACTTTTCGGCGTCCTGTTCCCACTGAATATGCATATAAACAAGCTTGACTGGACAAAGTTCGATTTTCTTCATAAACACTTTGCTTTGTTCACAAAGTCGCGAGAAATGTGGCGCCCTCTCTTGTATTGTGTCACCTTTCAGCAATGAGCTCCAGAATACGGTGAAGAATCTGAAGAGGTTGGTCGCGTCGTTGTACCGCAGCATTGCAATTGCGAAGTCACGGTCTCCGAATGAAAAAGCGGGTTGAGACCGCGGTTGTACTCACTTAAGACGAAGTTCTTGGGGGGACATTAAACTTCTTGCTAAGTAGTGTGAGGCACAGGACTACGCAATAATGCTCAGGTGGACATGGACGCCGGCAACGCTCTTGCAAGACTACGAAACTGCCTGTTTTTTCCACGACAGCAGACTGGCTTTTTCTCGTCCAAGACTTGGCAAGAACGAAACACTACGTGTCGGACTATTATACATCGTGAAGCGAATAGAAGAGTCCACCGGCGAAGGGTCTGGGCTGAGGGTTACATTGAAAAGTGACTCATTGAGAACAAAAAAGAATAGGCAGACTACAATGATGCCTCCAGCATTTAACTCATTTATTGAGACAGAAGCGGGCTCTCACAGCAAACACCACCATCTATTTTAAGAACATTTTTTTTCGATGCGCACAATGTCATTCTAGCCCGCTGCAGTATTGCCAGATCTTACCTCCGAAATAAGTACGCAGACGGCACTGCTCTCGGAGCATGGGTGCTGCGCGGCACACGTCAAGTTAAATAATTTACCCCCTTAAAAGTAAAGAAGGGTGTAATTCTGTCTAAAATTTACATCCTTACAAACTTTTGGTGTAAGGGTGTGAGTTTTATACCTATTTACACCCTTATTCACTTTTAGGGTTGTAAATCATTTTACAGTGCACCTCAATGGTCAGCGCGTGCGGTTGATAACTGCACGTTGCAACCAAGGCATAAGTTCGTTCGCTAGTGGCGGTGGTAAGCGAAGTATTGTTTTCCTGCGAGCATGAAGCCGAGGATGAGGAGATTGACCTCACAGATGACAACGCGGACACCGACGATGGCTCAATGGATAGGACCATCGGACACAACAAACCAAGTTTCGAGCTTTTAACTGATATCACAGTAACAAAGTTTTCATTCATTCATTCATTCATTCATTCATTCATTCATTCATTCATTCGTTCGTTCGTTCGTTCGTTCGTTCGTTCGTTCGTTCGTTCGTTCGTTCGTTCGTTCGTTCGTTCGTTCGTCCTACGGCACACTTACCAACCAGTCAATAGTTTAGTGTTGTAGAATGCACGAATGAAAACCTTGTAAAAGCATTTTCATTCACGGTGTACCGACTTGTGTGCGTGACTCGCTTTGGCCTTCTCTGCCCAGCGGCGGCAATGAAAAAAACAAAACACAGACTTTGAGATTCGGTTAAATTTAACCTCTGTGCGTATTTAGTGAGGCTGCATATTTCATTTAAGTGCGCTGAGAACTGTTATACACACGACCAGTTTGCTGATCGCGCTGCCATGTTTGGCGGGATTTTTCGACATGCCGCGTTTCGTCAGCAACAGAGAAAGCATAGTTCTTAGAATAAAACACTCGGCACATTAAAGTAAAATGCGGTTCCATTGACTACGTTATAGAATTCAAGCTTCGCATAGAAGCTCAAGGCTTGCGTTTCATTTTTTTAATTATTTTTTTATGTTCTGCAGTCATTGGACAGAACTGGGCAAAACAAGTCGCATATAAACACAATAGTTGTCATTCGTTCGACGACAGCCCAACCAACCAGCCAATAGTGCATGTAGTTACTTTCGAGTTCCAGATACAAGGGGCTCTCTGCTTTGCAAGGCCAAGCAGTATACGGGCTCGTTCCGACGAGCGAGAACATCTCTATTTCCGGCCCGTTCCTGTACGTATACACTATAGCGTGTCATGGCGATGTTTAGCGCCGCTGCATGCACGTCTGCTCAGATGCGTCACACTCCAGGAGAGCGTGAAGTTTGAGAGGAATCCGGAACTGTGTTCTCTCGAACGACGTTTGTATGCGCATACGCGCGCTGACGTGACCTCTGTTCCGGTAGAGCTGAGAGAGAGAGTTGCCGTTCCCGCGGGGTAGGCAGCGGCCAGGCGGTGAAAGCCAGTGATCCGGAGGAATCGGCGCCCCGAGAAGAAAAAAAAAAGGAAAATGAAATCTGAAAGTAGCCGACTGCGAAGCTTCCTCGGCGTGTTAAACGCTGCCCCGAAGACTCTGTTGCCCGTTTAACTTCGGCTGCCTCCGCATTGAGCGCCAATAAGGCGTTTCGATTGCATTGCTGAGGAGTTCGTGTGTTGTTACCGCTTTATATATATATATATATATATATATATATATATATATATATATATATATATATATATATATATATATATATATATATATATATATATATATATATATATATATCGCCTACCCTCGTCATACCTATAACACCTATGGAGTAGCACGCCAGCCTGTAGCTATACTCTAAACAACTCTCCGACGTGAGAACGGTTGCGACTGTTCGCGAACATTTTTGTGCGAGTGTGTTCACACTGACTGCCTCTTTATTATTTGTCTATTTCTTTTTCTGCCTATCTTTTCCCTCACCCAACTTTAGGGTAGCCAACCGGGCACGTCCGTCATTAACCTCCCTGCTTCGACCCCCCCCTCTCTATCTCGGGTTAGCATTCTCTAACTCTGACGATTGCATTGACTTGTTTATCGTCGTGGTTTACAGTGCGCACAAAGCACCCCGCGTCTGCTTTTGAGAGAAAACTGCTCCGAAATACGATTATTGTGGGGCGTACAATATTGCCCACGCTTAGAACAACTAAGCTCGCAATGAAGTAATAACCGCAACGTTTATCCAATTGTGTCGGAAGAAAGCGACATACGCAACACACCGGACGGACGGACGAAAGGGCATGTGAGCGGGCAAGGCAAGCCAAAGCTAGGCAAGCTAAAGCAGGACAAGACAAGACAAGACAGGGCAAGGCAAGGCAAGGCAAGGCAAGGCAAGCAGACAGACAGACAGACAGACAGACAGACAGACAGACAGACAGACAGACAGACAGACAGACAGACAGACAGACAGACAGACAGACAGACAGACAGACAGACAGACAGACAGACAGACAGACAGACAGACAGACAGACAGACAGACAGACAGACAGACAGACAGACAGACAGACAGACAGACAGACAGACAGACAGACAGACAGACAGACAGACAGACAGACAGACAGACAGACAGACAGACAGACAGACAGACAGACAGACAGACAGACAGACAGACAGACAGACAGACAGACAGACAGACAGACAGACAGACAGACAGACAGACAGACAGACAGACAGACAGACAGACAGACAGACAGACAGACAGACAGACAGACAGACAGACAGACAGACAGACAGACAGACAGACAGACAGACAGACAGACAGACAGACAGACAGACAGACAGACAGACAGACAGACAGACAGACAGACAGACAGACAGACAGACAGACAGACAGACAGACAGACAGACAGACAGACAGACAGACAGACAGACAGACAGATAGATAGATAGATAGATATGAAATTCTCGTCGTGGAGCCCTTCGTCACAACGTCCCTCATACCCAACTGTTATGTTCCGGGACGTTAACCTATTCAATTAAACTAAATTAAATCGAACAATGTGAACACATAGAGACAACCCCTACTGGTGCAGCATTTCGGGCTTTCTTTCAATTATGTTTCCGGTGTACACCAGCTGCAGGTTTGCAAACAAGCATGCATATCACGTGCAGCAAGAGCACATGGCGTCTTTCACACTTCTGTTCTTTGTTCGTTGTCCCTTCGAACAAACAAATTTAGTAATGTAACTTTTGATAACTCAGACAATGTTATTAATCTTACCTGCAAAGTAAATTCACGCTAGTAGATTTCGTCAAACAACTTTGCTACACCATAATTTTGACGTTACGCTTCTCAGCCTTGTCTATTAACGTGAAGGTTGCGTATAGAGAGAGTGCAAAAGGAAATGTTTCGAGGTGTGCTGTTCATTGTTTCCTTCTCTTTCTTTCCACCTCGCATAATTCACTACGCTCGATCATGTTGATGCTACACGTAAGCTCACTACACCGTTCCCATGTACCGTGGCTATAAACGAATTTCTCTTAAGTTGCTTCCTATCTCCAATTTCGTCGAGGTGAGCTTCCGCCATGATACTTTCTTTTTTCGAGTGTAAAGAGCCTCTCCACCTCTCCCCTCTTCTCTCTCTTCTTCTCAAGCTGCAAAACGTGACGAGGAAAACGGATACGGGGAGGATCGTTGAGAGCACAGCGCTGTAGAAGCGTGGCCAGTGTCTCCTACGCTCTGCATTAAGCAACCCCATGCATAAACTTGTATGGGCGGCTCCGCAGTTTGATTGCGGCGCGTGCATGGCTTCATCGGCAATCCTGCGTTACGTGGTAAGAGCTACGGTCGTTAAAGGAAATCAAAAGTAAAATAAGCATGAAAGAAGAGGGGGGGGGGGGGTTGCGACGAAAGCGTGGCCCTTGCGTGCCTTCGCGAAAGCTAAAAGCTGATCAGTAGAAGGGCAGAGTAATGCCAACGATCCTAGCTGGTTGAAAAATTATAATAAAACAAAAACAAAAAAACGATAACTAGATAGGGGTTACGGCGCCCGAATGGCTCCAACTCGTAAACGGAATAATATGATCTGTGCACGTCCTGTTATGTTTTGTACCGTCGTCTGCTTGCCATGTTGTGCAGCAGACAAACGTAGGCCTACGCATGCCGGATACCGCTGCACGAGATATGCACTAATTCATTTTGCTGAAACAACTGGTGCTGGCGTCAGCCAGTCAAAATATGCGTAGCACCAGATGCAGTTTATTGTAAAAAAGTAAAAACCAGTGTGTTGGTACCGGAAATGGCCTGCTCGCTCGTATGTTTATCCGATGGGTCTTACGTGCACCAATGCGGCTACATTCGTCCGTCTGCAATGTAGTCGGATGTCGAGGGCAAACAGACGACAGTGCAAAACGCGCGGTACGTAGTCTGCACACCAGTCCATTTGCCACGTCGTCAAGTGGTGAGAATGGCACGGCAATGACGGCGAAAAAAAAAACAGCAACAACAACAACAACGTCGAGCGCGGCTCTGAAGGGCCTTGGAAATCTTGACCACTAAGTGCGCCTTTGTAACAGTCGCAGGTATGCGTTACAATGATTTCCTCGAAACTTGACGCCATGTGATTTATTCTTCACCCGCCGTGGTTGCTCAGTGGCTATGGTGCTGGGCTGCGGAGCACGAGGTCGCGGGATCGAATCCCGGCCGCGGCGACCGCATTTCGATGGAGGCGAAAACACGTGTACTTAGATTTAGGTGCACGTTGAAGAACCCCAGGTGGTCGAAATTTCCGGAGTCCTCCACTACGGCGTGCCTCATAATCAGAAAGTGGCTTTGGCACGTTAAACCCCATAATTTAATTTATTTTAATTTATTCTTCTTGCGCACTCATGACCGCTTCACGACACTGCACTCACCTACCTGCCTTTACATCCCTCAAACCTAAACACACTGTCGAGTAGCGGATTACACTAACCTAATCATTAGACTAAATGTACACTCAATTAAGGTGGCATTCAGCTCAACACCAGGATATGTGGACACAATAAGCAAGGGCGTTTTGTGTCGAAGCGCTCTGCATCCGTTGTTACTTCTTGTGTCCATACATCTTGTGCGCTACACTACATCCCTATTCAATTTGACTGACGAAGTCCACATCGCCGCTCTTCATCGGCGATGCGCTGAAGAACGTTGCAAGCGAGGCCCAGGAGTCTGTCTGTCTGTCTGTCTGTCTCAACATGCACAGTACGGCTGCTCGAAGATGTGCGACCGCTCCGGCGATGAGCGAAACGGGATGAAAGCACGCGCCCCCTCTGTTTGGCTCCGATAACAGCACGGGCACCCTCGTTTTGCGGTGCCCGACGCTGTTCGTTCTCTGTTTTTGTGTTTCCTTCGTTTCGTGCACTCCGATGCTCTGTTATGGCCGGTGTTCTCACTTTACCTTTTCTGTGGTTGCTGCTTTTTATTTTTTCTTTATTCCTTCTCCCCCGAGTTTGCCACTTATAAAGGGACCATTATGCGCGATATTCGTTCCGGCACACGACTTCCGCATACTGTGCTGCTGCGGGAGCTCGTCGGCCAAGGGCGTTTCTGTACAACGGGAGCTCGAGAATGAATTGGTTTCCGCAAGTGGAGAAAGAGAAACATTGTGTCCTTGCCTGCTGGTCTCGGAGCTCACAGGGAAAGGCACCGAAGTTGCGGTATGTTGTTTACCAGGAGCGTTTAGATTGCGAGCGATGTATAACTCCGTGTAAACTGAGTGTCTAGTGTCCCAATGTGACGCGCGTAGTCTATCTCAGGAACGCCGTAGTGTAGGACACCGGATTAATTTAGACACCCCGGAGATCCTTGAGGACCACCCAAAGCTCGGTGCACTAGCACTTTTGTATTCCGCCGCCATCATACACTCTCATTAAAATTACACCCTCTAGGGTGGATTGGATGTCGAAGCACCATTTTTTCACGATTAACTTCTCTGCAATTTCCAAGATGGGTGCATTAGTTAGCAGAACAGGCCATCTGTATGCCCGCAATTTGAATCTATAGGCTGTGCGGTTTTTTTTTGTTACTTGCTTTATTTGGAAGTCTCACAAAACACTTCTGGATTACTTCGGCGCATGTCCGAAAGACTAGGGTAACGACAGAATCGAAGGTATCGCAGCAAAAATAAGACGAGTGTGCATTTTGGCAATTCCCCCGCTCCCAAAACATTACCCTTCAAGATGGGTGTATTATCGGAGTTCGCATAAACATCCTTTTCTATTGGTGTAAGGGAGTGAGTTATAAACGCGAGAAAACACTCTTAATGGCGCAATTCTACATAATGCGTATAAGGCCGCTGCAGTCGGGAATCCAACCCATGACCTTAGGCTCAAACGCAAAAAGCACCGAAGTTACATCGGGCCAGCAAGATTGCCACAGAGTGCAATTCAGGATGAGAGAAAGCCCTTAATTATCATATTATGTACTTCTCAGATATAGGTGTTTTGTTTTGGATAGACCACAAAATAAGTTTTATTTTTTCTTTGAACGAGCTCGTATCGCGGTACGAATTTCTCAGCTTTGACTCGGGAGCAATGCATGTTTGCTATAGGTAGATGGGGTTAAAAAGACAACGCGATGTCTCTGAAGGGTGCTTTAGTGACTAACGACTTAGTGCTACGTAAGCGTCACGTGATTATTTGTTGACACGAGCAGGCATTGCCTCCCATACCTTAATGTACTGGGCGTCGGCAGCGCAAAGTACACATGTATACATACAGATAGAGAGAGAAGGTAAGAAGGAAAGGCAGGGAGGTTAACCAGACTGAGTCCAGTTTGCTACCCTACACGTGGGGAGGGGAATGGAGAGAGGGAGAGCATGAATGATTTCAGATTACCACACTTTCAGATGCACTAAGTTAGGTGTAGGATGTCTATAGTCGGGCACTCAAGTCCGTTGCCTTCAGGTAGTGAAAAAGTGCTCGAACTGCCTTCTGGGCTAATGAACTGTGAGGACAACCTCCAAATATCTATGCTTCTGTAAATGGCCTGTCATCCAGTCTATTCAAGGCACACTGGAGAGCCTGACGTTGGTTATCAAAGCGAGAACAGTGGCACAGCAGATGACTGATGGTCTCTTCACACTTGCACTTAGCGCACATTGGTGAGTGGGCCATTCCAGTACGATATCTGTAGGAGTTGGTGAATGCTACTCCTACCCACAGCCGACACAGCAGTGTTGCGTCATGCACGTCGTGAAAGGTACGCTACACGTGTATTAAGTGTAGCATACATGTATATAGGGAGGCAGGCCCGATACGCGCACGCCAACACAGTGCGCCTATTGTGCGCGCTCTCTGCATCCGCGGTGCTTCTGTATTGCCAGCACTCCTCTCCAGAATGGAAGAAATAAAAAAATAAAAAAGGAGCGCTGTTCCTGCGTATTGCTGCTCCGAGGGAAAAAATCACGGTATTGCCGATGTTGTTTACTGCCGTGCGCGCTGTTCGACAAAGTACTTCCGTCCAGCTTTGGTGGTTGAAACGCATTAGCGGTCTGGCTTCTATGCGGTCGGATGGTTTCTAAAAGCCCGAAGGCCGTGGTGAGACTGCCTGTCGTTAACCGCGCGTGCAGGGGGGGGGGGGGGGGGGGGGGGCGGGCAACGCTCAAGGCTGTTCACCGCGCACGCGCGCTAAGGTTACGTCTCGCTATTTGGTCAGAAGAGTCCCAGGGTTAATCAAGTGAATTTATCCTAAAGGGACACTCAAGGACAGCAGCAAACAAGCTTGTACTAATAAACTATACTTTCATAACCACATTCTCATTCGTTTGTTCGACAAAGGGTGGTTACCTTTTAGTGGAGAAAATGAAGCTCAAACTTCTCGTTTTTTTTTATTATTTTTTCGCGCCGAAGCCCGACTCAGACACGTTAGCGCGACGTCGTGGATTGCAAAGTATCTTGAAAGTTTGAAACATTACTTATACACTTTTGGGGCCCAACAAATTTGTTAAAAGGTCTCTACTGATTGTTATTAGAAAAAAACACTTCTATGGCAGCTGCTTTCTTTATCGTAATTGAGCCGTTCTCGCGCAGGAAAAGTTGTCGAAACTTCGTAATCTGAGTCTTTCATTTCGTTGAAATGTAATGCAATATTTTTTTTTTTTTTTAAAGACTAAAGGCCAAACTACATGCACGCGTGCCGGTGCGCGCCCACGCGCCCACGCACGTCACGCATGCGCAGATGGTTCAGAACAGATCGTACGCCGAGCACATATATGTAAGAAATAGATAGACGTACGCTAAGACATAGCGTTGTCCAACATGGCGGCACCCATGGCTCCCGCCTCAGCGTGGATACTCGTGATGACTATACGTTCTCACTCGCGTTCATCGCCAGGTACCATTGAAATCAACTCTCGCTTTATCTAAACTCTCCTCAAACGTTAGCTATAAGCTGGTTATGAGCGCATAGCAGGTCCAATTTGTGAGGTCGTTCTGCGATTCCGGCGTCCGTAGGTCTAACGAGACGCGCCCGCATAGCAACAATAGGATTGTGGTGGCTGACCGACCCGTCTGGAACGTAGTTCGCCACTTCTCCGCATCATGACGCAGAAATGTCTCTGGTTCAGTACAACGGTTTTCAGCGACGCATGTCGTCTGGTATATACTTGTGGCAGGTGGCACACAACAAATAAAGCCCGCACAGTTAAAAACTGTCATCTGTAGCCATCAGTTTGCGCAATGGGGAGATGCAGGTCTTTGTTATTGCGTGTTTGCAAGTCGCTAAGATATGTTGAAGCTTCTACGACCGAAAGGTGAGCAGCATGGTTAGCGGAAGCTCATCGCCGATGGCGAATAAGCGGAGTCCTTACAAAATAGTGGCGGTATTTTTGCTTCAGAGTAGATCGACAAGCGCACTTACTTCTTCGCTCTGAACTAGAAAACACCGGGGCCTAAAGCAGCATTGTTATCAGTGCTGAGAAGAGCAGCAACGGACAACACTTGTGGGCGAAGGACGCTTTTAGAAACAGTTCCTCAAGCGCGATTTCACCCATGTTATGGACCAACAAATGTTTACCACAAATGCAGTAATATGGTGCTTCCGCTCATGTGCATAATATGATGCCCGAGAAAATAAGAGAACATTTCTTGCGACTGTGGTCACACAACGTGATTATGACCGCAAGCCGTCGGAGAGATCAGAGCAACAAGCTACGAATGCACCTTGTGCAAATTACGACGTCAAGATTTCTGTGCCGGCACTTGCGGAGTTTGTCATCGCGTACGTGTTGCGTCGTGCTCGGCCACTTGATTTGGAAGTGGAAGGTTCCACGGCTGCTGTATTTTCCCTTTGAGCAAAATTAGTTTTTAACGTCCCGCCCAATAACGCTTCCTTGCGTTTGCGTTCCCGTACGTTAAACTAAAAGTCTTGAAGGGCACACACCAAAACGTCCCGCAAAGGTGCTTGCGTTTAATCTGCGTAAGGCTACAAACGCTATTCTCAAACTGTCTATCTTCTCCAGATAAGTGTCGGTGCTATGGCTGCCTCACACAAATACGAAACCATGTCTACCAAAATGAATATGTGAGCCAAGTATAGAGACATTGATAGAGCGAAGCGCAGGCAGCGCAGGTGCGGTGGCGGGCAGTGGCGGGCGTCTTGTAGGCGTCATGGCGCGCCGGCAAGCGTACATGTAGTTTGGCCTTAACTGTTGAAACTGCAGACTTGAAAGGACGTTGTCGAAATCCATGACGTCATGGCAAGCTGTGGCGAGAACTTGACGCTTGAGTTGCCACGCATCTCTCGCTATTGCGTTTTTTTTTTTCGTTTTTTTTTTCTTCTTTTTTTCTGCCTCACCAGGTATTCTTCACTGTAGGAGTGGCCGTGTTGGTGTCGCATAAGCGTAATTTATTAACGCATGCCATTCCTGTTAAGTGTTCCTTTCAACTCAGAATCATGAAGTGATCCCCCTGATTTGAGAGCTAATTAACTAAGTACCGTATATACGCTTATGGCCGTAGGACATGCGCAATGTTGATGAGCGATGTTCTCCTACAGACAACATTGACAATAATACGCAGCATTTTTCTATTCGATCTGATTAAGACGTTCATTGCACTAAGAGGCGTTGACTACTGCTTTTCGCGAATGTATTGACTAGCCGACATTTACTTGCGGCGTAGAAAAACCAGGCAAAGCAAGCTTCGCAGAATATGCAGCGGCTTCCTGCTTCAGCAGATATGAATTTCCTTCCCTTCTGCGAATACTGAATTAATTTGTTGTCGCTAAGATGACTAGCCATAAAGGTAAATTTAGAGCGCGTACAAAAACGTGAGAGTTATTTATGAGATGATATTTCTGCGTGATACAATCTAATGTTAAATATTTAATACTTAAATACTGTAATTGCACAATGTAATCAATTTCATATTGGTACTCAAACGTCATAGAGGTGGTACTTAAAAAAACGTGAAGCCAAACAACATAGCATTTCATTAGCCGTATCAAGGAAATTTTGCAAGTCAGCTTTCTCGCTAAGCAAGGCATCAGTCCGGTAAAGTAATGTGGCCCAGCGGAGAAGATTGACTGGAGAAATTCGCATATCAGAAAGTGCTGCTTTCAGGCTTAAAGAGAGAGAGAATGAAGATGAAAGGCAGGGAGGTTTTCAGGCTTAAAAATAATAATACTCAGGCTTATTTCAGGCTTAATTTTAATAAATGAATGAATGAATGAATGAATGAATGAATGAATGAATGAATGAATGAATGAATGAATAAATTTAAAATTAATAATCAAGAGGTATAAGGAGACGAAAATGGAATTGCATGAAATTCTTAGTCAAAAATCGGATTGCCTCTTGTGCCACACACACAAGAAAAGGCGTCCTGTTCCGGATAAATCAGCGTTGTTGCGTGCGTGATACAATGTATCATATATATAATCAATATATAATCAATATATCAATGTAAGGATACAGTTACGCACTCGCAATTGTGATGCCTGGTAATGAGGGTAACTTACGTTGCGATGACCTAGAAACCAGAAATTTGGATTTATTTGTATTATTAAGTAAATAATTTTCATAACACCACTTGGACACGCTACAAAGAACAGTATTTAATTTGGTAGTGACAGTGTTGATACATTTATCAGGAAAGGAAATAGTCGTATGGCCGGCATATAAACCGCAGTGAGCCATGTTTATACTGTCAGAAGGATCACTGATGTAAAGTAAAGAAATGTAATGGACCAAGTAATGAGCCTAGAGGCACCCCTTGGTTAATTGTTTTAGCAGCGGAGAAAGAGCCTGAAATGTATACTGTGTGCTTTCTTTTCAGCAGGTAACTTTTTAAGAACTTGAGGGCTGGACCTGAAATACCGCGTGCTTCGAGTTTGTTGGACAAGACGAGATAATTATAACCCGCCATGGTTTCTCAGTGACTATGGTGTTGGGATGCCGAACACGGAGGTCGCGGAATCGAATCCAGGCCACGGCGGCCGCATTTCGATGTGGGCGAAATGCAAAAACACACGTGTACTTAGATTTAGGTGCACGGTAAAGAACCACAGGTGGTCGTCATTTCCGGAGTCCTCCACTACGGCGTGCCTCATAATCAGAAAGTGGTTTGAGCACGTAAAACCTCATAATTAAATTTTTTAAAAGATAGTTATAATGGTGTCAAATGCTTTTGCGAAGTCAAAAAAAAAAAAAAAAAAACGAGTGAACTACGCATTCTGAATCAATAGAGCATTGGTCCATGGCTTTGAGAAGAAGTAAAGAAAACCTGTTGAAGGCATTACCTACATCACATAATGATGTAACGCTAGACCAATAAGTTGTAGCTGTGGAATTAAAAAAATGATTCCTGGTCAAATATGGAAGTAGCATGAGTAAGTGTTATTCTAAAGAGTTTGACCACGTTGAATGCACGAAATATGGGATAATGATCAGTAATGACCACGTCAATTACTCCAGCATATGCAGAAGGCGAGAAATTACAAAGCGCATGATCCAGCAATGAAGCACCACCAGAAAGAGGACATCTAGTGGGCAATGAGATGAGAGACTCAAAGCCATAGCCACTGAAACAATCGTAATATTCTGTGTACAGGGCGTTTTGAGTATTCAGCAAGTTCATGTTGATGTATCCAAGTAAGAGAACACGTTTGCTTTCAGACGATAACTTATGCAAACTTATGCCCAGGCCTGAAATGATATCCCTCGCGTTCGAGGAGGAATAACGGTAAATGCATCCCAGAATAACGTTGTTATTATCATTAAAGAAAGAATAATCTAACTCAATCCATGCGGATTCACAATGTATGACGTATAAAGAAAGATCGTGTCGGCGGGTGTAGGCTGGAGCAATAAAGATTGCTGAGTGACCATAACTACCTGACGAACGGTGACAGTGCTCAGCTTCGTACGATGACAGGCCGAAAAAGTTTCCGTCGTACGTGCAGAGCCAAGTTGCAGAGACGCAAACGATTGAGAAGCAATGAGCAAGTGAACTTTAAAGTTATTGATATTATCCGAATTTTTGCGTAGGCTTAGTGCGTTAAAATGGACCAGGGAACGATCACTTTCAGCTGAGATGTGATTCGCCTCTTCAGGAGATAGCAGGGAAAGAATAAAAGGATGGAAGCGAAGAAAGTGTTAGAACAGAAATGAACAAAGAGCCCAGTGGCTAAGTGACAATGCTTAGGTCACTTTCTTTGACAACACGATACGCCCTGCTATCACTAGATTTGCGGGCCTTGATATTGTAATTGTCAGTCCACAGAAATTGCCATTTGTGCACTTTTTTTTCAGTGTAAGGGCCTTGGCAAGTAATCGTTTGTTCTCGGGAGACGGGCGATCATTCACATAAATTGCCCCGTCACAGCTACCGGAGAAGCCAACATCAGAAGTGCTCGGACGGGTCTGTAGCGCTTTACGGACAAAGTCGTTTTTCTTGTCCCGGCAGCAGGACCTTGCGACAATGTTCTTTCTTTTCATCTGATTTAGTTGAGACGCGATGGATTGTACCAAAGTCGCCGGGCGTGACAAGACATTGAATAGCTTCACCCATCCGCTTCACAATATGGCTGCACAGTCCTCTCCCTGAGTGACTGGTACGCCCTTAATTTCAACATTATTTAGCCGCGGATACTGCTCGAGTTCCGTAACTCTTCTGGTTAGCGCCTCATTTCGCGCAACCAGTTCCTTGTTAGTTAGTGTCACATCATCCTGTTTCACCTTGAGAGTCAAAATTGTCGCACAGAAATGGCGTACTCTCACCTAGGGACGTGTGTTCCCCGTGGCATTTCTGAGCTAACTTCTCCTTAGTTTTAGCTGTTAAATCATTAATGGCAGCGTCATGACTAGAGCGACTGACTCAAGCTGAGCATGACTCAAGCAAATAAATTTTATTTTCGCCAGCTCTGTATTGGACGGCATGGTCAGCAAAGATACCAAATACACACACTAAAACAAACGCACGTATTACGAGGTGGCAGTCGTGGCAAAAAGGAATGCACAATCGCGTGCAGAAACAGACACCAACTCGCAGAACAAGTAGGAAGCAGTCAGCACAGGCTCCAGTTGCCACAACCGCTGCCTCAAAATTTGTAATGGCCTTGTTTACAAAATATAAACCACCCATACAAAAAAAAGAAAGAAAATCACAGGAGCACGCTGCCCAATTCTAGGTGCCCTTACTCTCGAACAACGAGCAATATAACACGTGTGCGTGGCGTTTCTCTTGTGTGGTTATCCCGCCATAACAGCCGATACTTTCTCGAATGAGACTGCGCATAAGTTTCTAGAGTCCATTTACTAAATTCATGCTGATCGCAACTCCTGCTGACCAATCACCGGCGTCAAGAAGAAGCGAGCACGAATTTAAACAAGGACGAGGAAGGTGGGTGTGCGAGTGCTCACTTGCAACTAGCTTTTAAAGCGAACAGCTTTCGTTGGAATTTTCACCCGTTTTCAAGGGTGGTACTACTCGGAGGTTGGACTTTCATCGCCCATACAGAAGGCGCTGACGCAACTCGCGCAACCGAGCTGAAAGAAAATTTATTGACCTCTTAGGAACACCTACAACTAAATAGTATGTATCAATACAGGTGCATAAAGTTACCACAAAGAATCGTGCATGCAATGCAACACGCTGGATATAAACAAAGGAGATTGAACAGACAAAATAGCAAGTGGGGAATTGTACGGTGAACACTGGCAAACGCCGCTTCAAGTGGCAACCGCCACTATTGTAGTGTACGTGCGAGAACATTATTTGCCAGAATCAGATCCGTAGATGACACGCGGGGCTCACACGAGTACAAAGGCGGGAAGACTATAAATGAAGCTGTGCAGGGTGATATGGGCTGAACTAGTTTTAAAGTGAGGGAAGCTCACAGTAAAATTGAGTATGAAGAACGGCTGAGGAATATGGAAGAAAGTGAATGAGCTGGGAGAGTGTTCAGGTATCTGTACAGGAAAAACATTGATTCACAGTGGAGGAAAAGAACTAGCAAGCTTAATTACCAGCAAGTATGCGGCCTGCAGGGTGGGCAACACAGCAACAAAGAAGGTCAAGCGGAAAGTCAGAAAGGCTGAAATAATCTCATGGGTTGCGGCAATGGAAAAGAAACCTGCCATGAGTAACTACTTAAGAGGAAAAAACGAAATCAGGAAAGAAACTATTTATGATAACTCAAAGGGAAGCTCATTACTTTTCGAAGCGAGATCGGGATGACTTAGAACACGCACCTATAAAACTAGCTATAAAAAGGAAGAAGAAGCATGTCCTTGCTGCGGTAAATCTAGGGAAACTATGGAGCATGTTTTATTAGAATGTGAAGACGTCTACCTAGCGGTCGATTTAGGCACCACTGGCCTCCTTGAAGCCCTTGGGTTCAGCGCGAGCAGCGGTAAAGTAAACATGTCCGCAATGGGCATTAGTAAGAGGCGATTGGAGGATTGGTGGAAGAAAAGTAGGGAAACGACAAAAGACGGAGACGTACAAAAGCACAGTTCGCAATAGGGGATCAGAAAATTTGGGTGTGGTAGTTCATAGTGTTTTTTTTTTTTTACTTATTGTTTAACCTAGGTAGGACATTAGGCACTATAATAGCAAGAGCCTGCTGGCGCAACCCACCGCCCCATTCCAAAGGGGATGCTCATAACATCCATCCATACATCCATCCATCCAGCGCTACTGAGGCAGTTGGAAGTTTTTGGGCATCACTATGGCCGTCACTATGGGCCTCACTCGAGGCATATCACTCGAGGCATATCACTCTGCCTCGAAGAACGGTTAGGTTAGGCTTCACTGTAAAATAACTTACGCAAGTGAATAAGGGTATAAATTGGCCTGTAACTTACATTGGTACACTTTTTTCACGCTTATAAGCGAATAAGGGCGTAAGTCGGTCTATAACTCACAGTAGTACGCCCTTTTCAACCTTTGAAACTGAATAAGGGTGTAAATAGTTCTGCAACTCACACCCGTACACCCTTTTTCACCCTTACAAGTGAATAAGGGTACAAGTGGTTTATAGTGGGTGTGTGGGTACGAGTTATAGTGATTTACATACTTTTTCACTTTTAAGGGTGCAAATTATTTTACAGTGTTGAGGGGCGCGTTCGTTGCCGAAGGAGAACTGTTAGAGCTCCTTGGGACTCTCGTGCTGTCTGCCTGCACTACAGCTACAGATGTACTAGTTAACGGCTCTGTTCTTTGTGGAATAACGCAGTGAATCAACAGGTGCTGCCTTAATATCCTCACTGCAACAAATTCGCACCGTCAAGCGTGCCATTCCTCAAATAAAGCGCACAGCTTTCTTTGAGCATTCAGTTATTCGCTTACGTCGACAATCCTAGTCGATGGATTCTGCACATTTTTTATTGTTTTTCATATTGTGGAATGTACATCAGTATAAGCATCAAGCAGCCACGTCTCACATGCGCACATGCAAATAAAGGGTCTCTCGACAACACCGCATGGACTCAACGAAACCAGCTGATCAAATCGAATTCACCTTTGCTTAGGTCAAGTGAGATACTTGGGTTTGTTCGTCGTGTGGCATAATTCGATGCACACAGCGTTGGCTCTCGTCCCCTCTGCCTACTTGTGCTGCGTTTTCCACGCTGCACAGTGGGACAGCAGTGTCGTTTGCACGCTGGGAATTACTTCGTCGTACATGAAACTCCTTGAGCAGTTCACGTGCTATCGTGTCCCTGTGACCCAGGTCTACGACTTCTACTGATGATCCCGTGCAGTCCGATGCAGTGACCTGGTCGATGTGACACTGCACGGAACAATGCCAGAACGAAAGCTTCTGCATAAATCAGCCTAAGTTACAACTGAAGTTGCGAACTAAGATCCACACGCTACAGTTCCTTCGCGAGCATTCGGTTTACCAAGCGAGTTATATATAACACCCAAAATATTTCAAGAGAAAGAAACAGCGATAGTCTGGACAAAGGGAGTCAGTCATTCGTTCCATGAAAGGGCGGCGAACGACGACCACCGCGGCATCGATTCCATAGTTTTGCGGCAGATGGCGCCAAAATGCGGCTAGTCGCTTCAAGTCGGGGATGGTGCGTGCACCGAAAGCTGGTTTCACTGCTTGCCTTAATCATCGTGTGGCGAAGCTTTCTAGCAGATGCGCAGGAGGCGGGTCGGCTTGAAGATTCAAATTTGCCGATGGACTCAGGTAAGGGTAAGAACATACCTCTCGTCACAGAGGGGGAACAACAGGGCCCATATTCTTGGTCGGTCGCTCCCGAGAATTATTTCACTCTCACGTGATGTAACGTGCAGCGGGGCCTCTTGTTGAATCAACAGCCGTGCCACCTCCTGGCTTATCTAATGAACGCGCAACGAAGGTGACATACCCGAAGATTATCGACCGAGAATATGGCTACAGGCTATGCACGCTCGCGTACTTCAACCATTTAGGAACGTCTTTTGAAGCTCATCACTGTAACTTGGTAGTAGTGTATTACCAATGATCCCGCAGTGATTGCCAATTCTGTCGATCGCGATTGCTGGCTTCGTGGGAAACCGCGTAGTACCTTTCCAATTATTATGCCTTTTGCAACGTTCAGGTAAGTTTAGCCTAGCTGTCTCGGGCGACTGCGCTTGAACTACTTTACCCCGGGCAACGGCAAGCCGCCCATTCGCGGCAGTAATCTTGCTCAGGGTAATTCACCAAGGCCCTAATGCTGGAATAGCACTTCTATGGATAGATTGAAGGAGATAGACCGCATGTAGCCATCAAGCAGGTTCAGCAGAACCTTCCCGTTTCTAGAATCCTTTAGGCGTGTCGCTAGTAACATTCTTGCGCCTTCGGACCTTCGGCACTCAAGAATGATATCATTGTGTAATGAGGTATGCACCTGTTATGGTATGAATTACTCATTAAGCGAGCAAGTAAAAGCGTACCGGCTTCCATTGCTTTATTATTTGCTCATTTGCAGCCTCTGTTTGCTCATGCTGCCATTTCCACTATGAGTTTATCCACTGGGCCAGCTTTTAGATCAGCGCCCGCACTGACAAAGGTTTCTGTTATACTTTCACCTTCTCTTTATTTCCTTAAAGACCCCTCTTCGGGGTATTACATAACGGGTGGGTGACAAAGAATATGAGAAACAAAGAATATCAAAATGTTACAAGTCATAATGCGAGGCAATTTCTTCTATGAAGGCAGATGAGCTGGGTATAGAAACGATGTTGTGCGCAAGGCCATTCCACTCTTTGGCTGTTCGAGGGAGAAAAGAAGATGCAAAAATGATAGTACGCGCGGACGAGCTACATTTAAGGAATCTCCTATGCGATGGGATATGCGTGATGGTGGCAAGATAGATGGTGCTCGATTCAGTATGCTATGGTAGAATGTGTGAAATAAGGATAGGCTGGCAATTAAACGGCGGTGGGAAAGGGTTTGATGCGATATTCCGTTTTTAACGAAGTTACGCTGACACCGTATGAAAAGGCGGAGTGAATGAACGGGATGGCCCGATTCTGAAATGCCTCAAGGGTGGTAATGAGGAAAGTCTGGCGAGGGCTCCGAATGGCTGATGCGTATTCTAGTTTGGATCGTATTAGTGTCTTATAAGCTAATAGTTTCATACGCTGCGGTGCGTTTTTTAAGTGGCATCGTAGGAACCCAAGTGATTTGTTAGCTGAAGAGATAACGTTAGTCATATGCACACACCAGTCCAGATCATTTGAGACGGTAGCACCTAGGTACTTATAATTGTTTATACACAGAATGTGTTCGTTAGTGATTTCGCATTGAAATACCAAGGGTTGGAACGGCGAAAGAACGACATTGCTTTACATTTAGTAGGGTTTAGGACCATTAACCAATGTTGACACCTATTTTGAATGTTCTTTAAGTCTTCCTGAAGGGCGATTTGATCAACGTTAGTAACTGAGCGGTAAATGACACAATAATGAGCGTACATGCACATTTTGCACGACACGTGTAATGGTAGATCATTATTGTATATTAAAAATAGGAGAGGGCCTAGTACAGAGCCCTGAAGGACGTTACGGGTAGGCGCTCAGAAGTCTTGTTATTCACGTACACCAACTGCATGCGATTAGTCAGGAATTGTTCTATCCATCTTAAGACTGCAGGATGTAGGTTTAACCATGAAAGTTTTAGGAGCAGTCGTTGGTGAGCTGCTTTGTCGAATGCTATTGCGAAGTCAAGGAAAATTGCGTCAGTTTCTACGTTATTATCGAGATTTGAGTGTAGATCGTGAAGAAAAATAGCCAATTGTGTTTCGCAATTTAGTCCCTTGCGGAATCCGTGCTGGGATTGGTCAAAGAAATTGTTAGTATCAAGGAAGTTAATTATATGGGTGTATATGACATGTTCCGTGATCTTACAGGGCACCGACGTGATCGAAATGGGGCGGTAGTTCAAAGGCGAACACTCATTGCCCGATTTGTAGACTGGAACGACCTTGCACATGGTGAAATCTTTCGGGAGGTTTCCAGAAGAGAATGACTGTGAAAACAACAATGTTAGGCATGCCGCAGCGATGAACTTCGTGAATTTTTTTTTTTTAACTTGGATGTGATTTCGTCGAGACCTGCGGAAGTGATAGCCGGCGTTGTAAGTAGAGACGGCGCAAGGAACGTAGGTAAGGGAGTGTCTGGTTCTTTAGTGAACACTGAAGAAAAGGCTGTATTAAATGTGTTAGCAATGTCCGAGTCTGATAAGATTTTACCCTGCTCATTCGGTAAGGAGATAGTGCGTGATGGCAGCGGGTTAATGATTTCCCAAAATTTCTTTGGATTTTCACTTATCATGTTAGCCAGGTCGAATATAAAAAAAGTGTATTTGTGTGAGCGGATTGCTGATAGATAAATGCGTTCTGCTTCATAGTACTTGCTCCACGAGTGATGGTTCGGGTTTTGCTTAGCTTGTCGAAAAACGCGCTTTTTCTTATTATCGAGTGTTTTCAGATTTTTTGTGAACCATGGTTTATGGCGATTAGCTTGAATCGATAATGTTGGTATGTATATTTCAGTTAAGAGTGCCACTTTTTCCTGAAAAAGAGACCAATTTTCTTGAGCAGATTGGTGTTGAAAGGCCGTTTTGAATTCCTCGTAGAATTCTTCTAATTCATTATTTATTGCCGGGTAATTGCCTTTATCATAAAAGCGGATTGTGTTTTTATGAGTATGGCGCGGGGTCGGGAATAAGGTGAATGTTGCATGAATTACTTTGTGGTCCCTTATTTCGTTACACTAAGTAAGAGACGATAGTGCTTCAGGATTTGAAGACAGTACTAGGTTTAGAACGTTGGCATTATCATGTGTGAGACACGTTGATTCAGTTACCAGTTGTGAAAGGCCATAATTCAGACAGACATTAACGAACTCTTTCGATTCAGTGCTACCGGTAGCTACTTGAGGGTTAGGCCAATCAATGTTTGATTCCTTGAAGTCCCCGAATAGCAGAATGTGCGCGTTAGGGTATTTTTTAACTAGTTGGCTTAGGATGTTATTCAGTTTTCTGGGAAAATCTGTAGAACTGCAGGGGGGGGGGGGGGGGGGGGGGGGGCGGTAGCATACACCTACAAGTAGTGGTTAGGTTTGGCACGACAGAGGATCCATAAAATTTCTAAGTCCGAGCTCATGTGAACGGTGCAAAACGATAGTTCTTTTTTAATGGCTATAAGGACGCCTCCTCCTCTGCGTCCTTGCCGATCTTTGCGGATTAGTTCAAAGTTAGGCAGGTCTTCTAATATTTCAGTATGAGGAACGTCATCTGAGAGCCATGTTTCGGTTAGTATGAGCAGGTTGCCTTCGGATGATGAGACAAGAATTGATATAGTATCATGTTTTGTAAGGGTGCTTCGTATGTTAGTGAAGATAACTGAAAATGACGGAATTAAACGAGCGGCAGGTGCAGCATAGTGAGGCAGTTTTTGACGGCGTGATAGCTATGTTATTTCTTGGACACCTTGAGATGACTCGTCAAAGATATATCGCTTGGAGTTAATGTTCATCGTTTTGTAATGAAGTGAATAAGGCATAGATTTGTTTTTTGCAAAGGCGATAAGATGCCTCCGCGTATTTTGGACCTACAGGCGGGAGCAGTCTTCGCGAATGCCGTAAGGAGTGCCTTTTAATTTACGGCCATTAGTTCAAATCGCTTCTTTAGTTCTGAAGGAATTGAATTTAACAATAATTGGATGGTTTCGACCTTGGGTGTGTCGGCCCAGTCGATGTGCGCGTTCAATTAGTCAGGGATCTAATGTGAAGTTCAGGTACTCAGAGCAACGGCGAATGACTATTTCTTCGGAACTCGCGAAATATTCTTTTGGGTTAGTATCGGGAATAGAGTAGCACAACAAGTTATTGCTTCTGGACTGGTTATCAGCACCATCACAACGGCTTTCCAATTTTACCATTCGATTAGCAGTATTTAGTGTGTCTGTCTGTAACGTTTCCAGCTGCCGTCGCATAGGCTCAATACGCCGACAGTTGGTCTCGATACTAGTCAGCCGTGTACTGAGTTCAGAGATAGCGTTGCTAGTTACGAGAAGTTGAGCTTTCATGTCTTGTACCTCTGTTAGTAGTTTAGACTGACCAGCGGCCAATTTCTTGAGCTCTGCAAGAATAGTTGTCATTTCGGGACCGGGGTTAGTCTCAATATCACCCGCGAGCAATAACAAGTCACGGGCGACCGCGACACATTCGCAACAAATACAAAACAAACACTGCGGGCTTGGCAGCTGTACCAACGCGTAATGACTGGGTTTTTTTTCTCTTTTTTTTAAGCGTATAAACTGTAATATGGACCAACCTGCATGGCGAAACACAGAGGGTTAGATGACTCATTTGTGGCACAGTCACCAAGCCCACATGGCGATGCGGATCGGGGCACCAGCTTTATAGCAGGGACCAAGACGATTGTCGTTGACGATGAGGCCAGCCAGGGTGGGATGAGGACCAGTGGTTTTCGGATGTGGCAATGGTAGATGTGCAGAAAGATTGGTTGTAGGCAGCTTCCACAGGCGTATTGTAGAAACGCCATCTGCGCAGAGTGACGGCGCCTGAGAAGGCACTGCGCATGATAACACTGTAACCAAGCCAGGAAGAAGCGTCAGCAGTAGAGCAGTTCGGAAATTGACCTGCATGGCGAAACGCAGAGGGTTAGATGACTCGTTTGTGGCATAGCCACCAAGCCCACCTGCGAAAGTGCTATCCACGATTGGTCGTCACTGCCGTGATCATCTCATTATCATGCCGATCGTTATCACGAATCATGATATCCCGAGCGCCAGTTGACGAGGAAATGCTCCCATGTAAGAGATATTGATAGGCTTGATAGTTTCGTTCCGCGTTTAAGTATGGGGGCATACAGTGGCCGTCTTTCGTCCGCGTGAGGATAGCTCCCCGAAATTAGCATGTTTTGTGTCCTGTCGCTGTCCTGGCATTTCAATTTTGCTTTCGCGCGTTCAGTCAAGATGCAACCTGCGTTAGCAAGTTTCACTGGCACCGAGGCAATTCTCGAGCGTCGAGCCATTGTTCTATACTGTACGCTGCCTGTTATACGGGTGTCACATGGCACACTTTTGATCGCGATCAAGGGCGATCCGGATCGAATTTCTCGGTCTTGATTGGCTCCTTTGAGCAAGCTGCGCGAGAGAGCCAATCGCAGTTGAGAATGGCGATCCGGATCGGGCTTGGTCGCCATCAACAGTGGTCGTGTGACACCGGTATTAATCACCGAGCGTGGCACTATGTGGACAAGTCCGGGCATACAGTGGCGTCCAGGTTACAGCATGGTTGACCCTGTGCGCTTGTTGGCGACTGAGTGTCCCAGCTTAGTTACATCGTAACAAAAAATTTAGTCCTTGGTAGATGGCTTTCCATACTTAATGGTTTCATTGTGGCCGTAATGTTGAGTCCGAGATAGCTTGACTGTCGTGAATTGAGCGCGTCGCTGGAACACTAATCGCCCGGTAGTCAGCACATAGGGAAATTATAACATAATCGGCATAGCTATTAACTTTACAAGATTGACTTGGCACGCCTTTGCATCTATTGGAAGTACCCTGTTCTACGTCCTCGTTTTAATTCTTTGGTTACCGAAGAACATCAGCGGCAGCGCAGACACAACGTTAGAGCGAAAACAGAGGAAGACAGCTCCTGGCTTCGCATCTTGCGCTCACGGTCTGAACTTGGACACGGCCTGCTGAAGTGGTTCTCCATAAATCAGTAAACGAACGCCCATGTTTGCAGTTCGTTTTATGATTTTTTTTTTCGCTTGCCACATACCTCGGCGAGTACGTGAGCGCCATCGACTGTGTACACTTTCATCCGTGCGTTTCTCTAGCGAAATATTTTGTTGCGAGTTGAGCGTTGTTATGTGCCTTGCCTTCCGAGCACCCTGTTGCTTCGTGTTGTCTTCCATCACACGCAGGATTGATGTCCTGGGACGCCACGGAAGCCGTTTAGCGAAGCGCCAGTGAAGAAAAACCATCAAGGAAGGAGCGTCGTCGCAGCTTGCTGGAACTGCCGGGGTACGTACAGCCATCGAAATTAATGCGCTTCACGGCATGTTTGCATCTCTCCATCTGGCCACGGTCGCCTGAACCAAACGCCACTACCGTCACCTACCAGCACCTCCAACTACCACCACCACCACCACACCCAAAAACAAACCTGCTCCACGCATGCTTCTTCCGTCCGCGTCGTAATGAGCTCCCACCGTGCATAAGAAAGAGCGGCCAGAGGGCGCTCGCTCCCCGATGAAGATATGCGTTCCCTGGTGGTGAATGAATGAACCGCGCTCTGCTTCTCTTGCACGTCGGCCGAGGGGGCAAATAGAAATGCTTTCCTTGCTTCGACATGCGGAAGACAAGTGCAAGTTGCCCCCGCGTGTCTGGGAAGCGGTATAATTACTTATCGTCTGCTTCGGTGATAAATCGCTCCTAAACACGAGCAGAAGACAAACTTCTGGTACGTTCCGGATTCTTCTCGTTCCTTTACGCGCTGGACTTCCTTGTCTCATTCGCACGACCATTCACAGACTTCGAAGAAAGAACACGCAGCGCTGATGATCGCACATAACGAAGCTTCCGTGAACTGCTTCCAGCAGTAACGAACATCTTGACATTGTTTTGGGAGGAAAGGCAAGATTTGTGGTCGAGTTCGCAAAAGTTCTTTCTCTCGAACGGATCATCTGACATTGGTCGGCCGCTTTCGCTAGTGACGCGGCCACTGTTCATAAATGGCCGTCGCCAATTCATTGCGAACCGCGCTCTCTAAGTGCTTTGTAGATCCGAGGTCTGCTGGCGCAAATGAGCTGCGGAATCCGTGATGTGCGAATCTGCACCGTCGTATAATTAACGCCGCACATCCTCAAAACCACATATGTTACCTCATTGTGGAAGTGACGGGTAGTTTGTCGCAGATGCCGCCCACCGTTGTATAGAGAATATTTGTATGTCGATGTTATTCGATAAACAACATTTACCGCTTTAGGGAGGTTTATGACATTGACTTTCCCTGCTGTTCCTTCTCTCTCTCTCTCTCTCTTGAAAAAGACATGTTCACTTGTCGAAACGTTGGCTCCCGCTTTTACTTTGTTCTCGTTTTGCTCATCGTCTCTTTGATAGCGTATTTCATGTCACTTTCATTTGTTGTACGACTGAGATCAATGTATGCCCGAGCGCAGCGATGGAACGGTCACTCGTGCACGTCCTTAGCTGATAAAGAACGCAGCATTCCGTGCCCAAGTGAGAGTCGGAACATCTTCAGTGGTTAGTTCCGATGCTCGTTTCTTGATTGATTTGACCTTCGGTACACTCAGTTTAGTAGAGAGCTAAGGTGTCTCTGCTCGGTATTGATGACGTCGGCATGGGGATCCTAGTATCAGCGAGAGCTCAATCCCGCAGAGAATGCGAAACTAGATGAACGTGAACGAAAAGAGGCAGCTCATTCGTTGGAGTGCCCTTAAGCTGAAATCACGGGAGGGAGAAGATTTCGTGGACGCCCACGACGTGGGGCTCGGTGCCGCCGAATCGTGCCGCGCACGAGCACGACGCAAACTGGAGGCGCCATTGGTTGTGAATCGGCCGCATCACGCTCGTCTGCGGAATTCCGTACATCGCGTGAGAATCCAAGGTTGTTATTACGTGCGATTCCTTTCGCTCGATTCCACTCCTTTATGGTCGTCCACCGCACCACGACCGGTCGATCCTGTGGATAACGCGGGCGTACTCCCGCTCCGACAACCGACGAAGCACGACAATAAAACGGAATTGGGTTATACAATCGTTTATTACGCTATCCCGGGCCCACATTTGGCAGCGTAATCATCCGAGCACCCACTGCTTCTCATACAGGAAAAGAGCCGCGATGCTCTTCAGACTCCAGAGATGCGGAGATGCTATTACGCACGCCGCCTTTCCGAACACGCAACTATACGGCCCGCATATACCTGAAAGGAAACGACACGCACACACACCGGTGTCCCGGACGCGGACGCCGCGCATCCTTTGACTCGACGGCGGTGGGCGTGCGGGCACGGAAGGACGGCGCGGTCCAGGCCCGCGGTGATGCCTGCACTGCCTACACTGCCATCTGCATGCGCTATGCGTCTTGCCTTCTGCCGCAGCCACCGACGCCGCCGCCGTTACGTCACGCTCGCACAGGGGAACCGGTTTCACCCCCCTCCGCACACCTTCCCCCCCACGCTACGCGTCCCCCCTTCTCGCCCTCCCCGGCAGGGAAAGCGGTCTGCTCGCTCCCAGCCGGCCGAAGAGGCCAAGGAGTCCGTCGAAGGAGTCGCTCCACAAACAGTCGGTGCGCTCTCGCCGCCGCTGCACCAGCCGGAGCCATGGCACGCAGGCCAACCGCGACGCGGCAGCCGTTGCTCAGGCGCTGCTGAACGACACCGCGCCGGCTGCTGAAGCTCTTCCTGGACCGGTGCGTGGCCCGGTGCCGCGTGGTTTGTGCCCGCTGGCGGACCGTTCCGACCGACACTGCCCGCTACTGCCGCCGACGGCGGATTATCAGGTCCGCCGCTGCGTTTCTCATCCACTGCCAAGGAAGGGTGTTTTCGTTAACCGTTTGCCGATCTTGTGCGCGGGAAACTGGACCGTTCGTCCTCCGTTCTTCTCCGAGCCGCCCGTGACCACGACGCCGCTCGAAGTTTTCGAGTCTCTGTGGCGTGCAACCGGTGCTTAGTTTTTTGGGCTTCGTTTTCGGGTTCGTATAAGCCCGTGCTCTCTTCCTGCTGAGAGTTCGCGCCGGCGCGGACTCGCCGAGGAAGTTTTAGCGGGAGGGGGGGTTGAGATCGAGAGCTTCGTCGTTCGTCGCCTTCCCCGGATTTTTTTCATCGACCGGCGGCGGCCGCCGGAGTTGTGCCTGCTGTTGGTGCTTCCAGCCTCGTCTTCCTCCTCACCGTCGACTTCGACGTTGGCCCAGGCCGGGGCTCGGCTAGCGTGAGTACTTTACCACTTTCGTTTCTTCTTAGACCGAACTGTGTTCCGTTATTATTATTATTATTATTTTCTTTCTCGACCGTGTCTCGCCTGTGGTGGCTGCCTCCCTTCTGTTACACGCCTGAAGGAACACGTCGGCCGTGCGGTGGTCGGCCCGCCCTACACAATACAGACTCGGGTATATTACACAGGCTCGCGACGAACAGAGAACGCCGCGTCGAACCGGACTGAAATTCTCCCCTCCTTACACTTTGTCGTTATTTTCTGCATCAGTGTTCGTCGCAGTGACGTTGAGGTTCGGTTTCGACAAGAGTGGGTCGGGCGAGTTGACCACTTAAACGTTTTCGCTGCGATGGAAGAACACTGTACTTCATCGTTCGGGATCGAGGGAGAATTGACTGACATTCGCGATTTGTTCTAAGGAGCTCTCTCTGATTCGTCTAGCAGTTGCTGCTGTAAGGCTAAATGTTTAACCGGAGAGTAACTTCAACCTCGTCGTGGTTTTATAAGATAGGTTTGCGACCCATGCACTACTTTAGCGAACGAAGATTGCAAGCGAGATAGATTTGCCTGTCATTCGACTTGCCAAGCAGTTTTACGAGGTTCATAAACGAAAGCGCTGGCGCGTTCTGCGGCAGCGTGTCGTTTGGCGTGACCATATATAGGTTGAAATCGCCAAAGGTCGCTGCTGCGCCTCTCCCAGACCACGCTAAGGCCGCGCTGTAGGCGCCAGATTCGACAGGTTGTCCGCACTAGACGCGACTTCAATCTGCGCTGACGTGCCTTCAACATTTTTTTTTTTTTTTTTCGCGATAAAACCGGTGACAGCACAGCTATGGTCGACGTTCTTCTTGGGCGTCGGATACTTTAAGGTCGAGCATGCAAAGAAAAAAAAACGAAAAATCCCGACGGGCTGGCTCTTTTGAATAGATTCTGATCTCCGTACTTGGCTTCACGGTGACCTGTTCGCCTATAACAAACTGGAAGAAGGTGAAGCAATCTTGAAGCTGCTACAGCTTGTAGTTTGCTTGTTGGAGAGAGCTGGGCTTCTGCTCGCTCAGACCGGGATGTACTGCAAGACGAGGCATTGGGATTCAGCACTGCCGGCTTTCTTATTTAACGAAGTGCAGGCCGGATGATGTGCGGCGGACGAAAAGGCTTTCGAACGCCACCTCGTCCGGCAGCCTACTTTGTATTCGACGTGTAACGGTCGTCCGAAGCGCAACACAGGCCTGCGTTCGGAGATTGGAGGAGGAGTCGCAATATACGTGCTTTCTTCGGGTTATGGCCACTTTATATATGGCGTTCGGCGGCCGGTGTAAAAACGTTCCTTCCGTCGTGCGTGATTACTCGGTTCACTTGCCGTGATAAGAGCCGTTGACGTTATTGGCCCCAGCCTTGATGCGGATATCCGTGAGGGTAAAGAAAAAATGAGCCGTCCGTTTCAGAGCTATGCGCAGTGGTTCTAAATCAAAGCGCTGGAATACTTATTAGCAGTTTCACCGGTACAGTCAGCCGCGGTTCGCTTCGTAATTCTTTCCTATATAAACGAGCCTAACGAACGTTATAATGCGTCCAAGGTTTTCTTTTTTTTTTTTTTTACTTTTGCACGTGATTTAGGAGAGCGGCAGGGCAACTAAGACATAAACGCCTCTTCGTGTCGAGGATATGTGACGCGCATATCTAACTGATTATGCAGGCAGCTGGCGTCAAATATTCGCCGGTTCTGTGGTGCAGGAACGCGTGCGCGTTAGGCAACGTGCGGAGGTGGCCACGTAAGCTACATGCATGTGGCTCGGGACGTCTGCGGCATAGCTTATGCGGCCCGAACACGTTACAAGCGTTTGGCCCACGCGGTTCGCGTCATAGATTCGCGTCGGCGCATATATATATACGGCGGTTGCGTTGTAGTTGCATTACGTTACGTGATGCGTCCGTCCACTCTGGCCTTTATGACCCTTACCCGCTCCCGCGGCCGTCGTTGACAAATCACGTAGGCAAAAAGGTAGGCCTCCGGCTGCTTGCGTCATCACTTCGCTTTAGAGTAGGAGGCATAGGGGGGCGTGACGGAGGTGCACCGGGAACTAAAATCAGTGGGCATTCGACACATTGCGTCACCTATGCGGTGGCGTTTCTTTTCTTGGACGTATCGCTCAGTGACGACGCGGTGTCAGTTATGGCTATGCGCAAACACACGTCTGCTCCCCCCTCCCCCCACCCCTAAAAGACCCTTTTGTAGAAACACGGGTGTCATCTCTTCTTCACTGTCGGAAATTGCCGTTCGCTCCGGATAGGCTTCCTAGTGCAAAGCAACTCCTCGGAATGTTCAAAGGAACCCAAGAGATTGTCGTGCAGAGATGTACATGGCTGGTTAATTAGTTTTGGTTGGGTGTTACGCTCTAGCATTGTACGAATGTAGCAGGGAGGATTCTGGCTGCCCCGTAACGCAACATTAAAACGGATCGTACGAACCACCGTATAGTAGTACGGTGCATGTATACGTGGCTCGCGTGCACCGAAGCTGCTCGATTACTGCGACCTTTACCGCGTTTGCTGGAGAGAGGACTGCCCCAGCGGTGATTACTGTCTCAGTGCGTCCACGACGTATGACTATCCTCGACGCCCCACTCAGCTAGCGCCTACGGTGGTCTATAGCCGATTCCAAACAGCACTTCCGGGTCTACTTCAATTCCGACTCATTGGAAAGCAGAAATCGTTCCGATTTGGTTTAGAGCACGACCAGGCACATTTGCGCGGCCAATATGACTGTACACTCGCCACATTGCGCGTGCCTTCGCACACCCGCGCGCACACAGCTGGCACGAAGCGAGCACGTTTTGCTTCCGACTCTTGTCCCCGTTTCCTTTCCCAGCCAACGACGACGACTACGACGGCGGCGTCGATGAAAGTGCCCCGCGCCGCGACGACCGTTGCCGCCAGGGGGCGCCAGCCACGCTCAATATGCATCGCCGCTTCTCTCGAGAAGCCGGCTGCTCGCAGCACACGCGTGCAGGGTGGGTACGGAGCGAGGCCGGCCAGGCTAGGCTAGACTAGGCTGTTGGCCACGGCCGCTTTTGCTTCTGCTCTTCGCTTTCTCGGCTCACCCCCACCTCTTCAGGAGCCGAGACAATGGCAGCCGGCAGGCACGGCTTGGCCGCGCGGCCACGGCATAGGTGCCCCGTTCCCGTTAGTTCTCTTCCCCCGACGCGCGAGAGTCCTTGCGCTAAGTTCACGCTTTGCTGCTGCGGAGGTCCACCGAAACGCTTTTCTCTTGCGGCGCGCCGCACGGTTCGCAGGTCCGTTTGCGGTGACTATTGGTAGTACGCGCGTGCGCGAGTTCCGTCGTCTCCTTCGAACCGCTTTCAGAAACAGACGTACGATCAGATGGAAAGAGTGACGTAGCACATTTATGCCGTGTCACGCTGGAAGCGCGAAGGTTGCGGGAGGTATGAGCCAATTTTAGTTTTTGTAGGCAGGGGTCGGTGTTATGTAAAGATTCTTTTCCATCGATTCTATTCTTATCATCCGTAGCAACGATTGGCCGCTACCGGCCGTGGCATCCCTCGACCCAATGACTAAGGGCAAAAAGAATTGAAAAAGAAAACAATCGTCACGCAACACGGCCCCAGTGTGGTACTAAGGGGACTGCAGGGCCCTTGGACGGGTATCAGAAATATTAACAGTGAAGCCTTTCTTTTTTATCTTCTTTCTTTTAACAACACCGGACGTGCTTTAAAAGCTGTTCGTACGCCAGAACTGCTCCTGTGAAAAGGCGCTGGCAGGTCATTCTACCCAATACAATGGTTCAGCGAGGGCGGCCGACCAGTGTCAGACAGCCCCTTACGAACAAGGAGCTTCGTAAATTCGGTCTCTTACCACACACACGGGCAAACAAAGTGATCGACAAAGTGAACACAGCCGCTGGTTGTCTCAACAGGAGACGAATAAGGTGTCTTCTTTCTGTTGTGTCTTCCGGGTTTCATTATCTCTTGACAGGGGATTTTCTGTAGATGAATGTTGAAATATTGAAAACGCTTGACTATTAGTTACAGCGAAAATTTTCCGCCATGGCTTTAAGATAGCGCACTCCTCCGACGCCCGATCGTTAGTACTTAACTGCGTTGCCCTTTTGGTGATCGGCTGTCAAGGCAGCTGTTGACCCTGGAGTCGCGTTTCTACAAGGGGCCTGTCTTCCTTGCCTCCAAAGCAAAACGTAGCAGCCCTGACGAAGACAACTGTCCTTGTCTAAACATTGGCTCCAGCGACATTCCTCCCTTCTTCGACAACTGTTGATTACTGAGATCTAAGGTATGCACAAAGCTCTTCCGGACCCGTATTCCCACAAACCTCTTGCGCGAGAATTCTTCGTAAGAGCGCATACCAGCCATTCCTGATGCTGGACATAGTAATAGCGAATGCTATATACCAGCCAATCGCAGAGAGAACTTGCGAACAAAAAGTTTCGTGCGCTGTTCTGCCCACGAATTCCTATATAGGCCCGTAGTCGCAAGAAAGTTCTTACGCTAAAATTGTTCGCACGCGTGCTGATGCTAACCTATCGCTATGTGACGCATATTATTGGTGAATGCGCCAGCCAGTGACAAATAGAACTGACTAACGAAACGCTTGGTGAATTAGGTCCCTTGTTCTCGGGCTTGCACTGTGGGACTTCCGCTCGAGACCTCATTTCCGCAGGTCGATCGGTCGATGCTTCGAAATTGTCGTTGCGTCACGTCTCCTGGGCACGCCTAATTAATGAGAGGCCAGCGGCAGGCGACTCATGCATCGGGTCCCCGTCAGTCGCCGAAATTCCTGCAGCCCGAAGCGCACCCCTCCCACGTGATCGAGAGTCTTGCGTTATAGCTCGTCCGGCGCACGCGTGAATGAATCGCCCTGGGCCTCCGTCCCAGATATCATGCCTTCGTGCGTAGACTGGCTGCGCGTGTACACACACACATAAGTTTGTTTCGCAACGCGGGCCACATGCCTGCAGCTGCCGACGACGGCGCCGTTTAAGCGGCGTGTTTCGTTGTCGCGCGAGTCGCTGTGACGCGGAATCGTTTTGGATTTTTTTGCCGTGTGTTGACAGACTTTCGTTCGACGGACTCTCATTCGGAGTGCGGGGTTGTGTGAGTAAGTGCATTTGCGAAAGCGGCTGCGCCCATTGATGAGGCGCCTCACGAGTATTCAAGTGTCGCGCCAGTTGTTATACGTTTGCTGCTTTAATCAGTCGCCGTGCTAAAGGTGGACGGGAATTTCCCGCTGGTGAGATGACGGTTTGATGTGTGCAGACCTCGAAGCGTTGATGTGAAGTATGAGAGTCTTTGCGAGAGAGAAAACTGCTTGCTTGCCTCTGTACATAAAGCGACTTCGGCGGTATAGATGGAAGTTGAACAGCTTAATATCGTTGCATCAAGATAGCCGTGCACGGGGCGTTCGTGCTCCTTTCAAGCGCGTATACGATCCACTAAAGCGTGTTGTTATCTATTCTTTCTTCCTTTTTTTTCTTTACGTGTGTGACAGTCAGGGGTTTTATCCTGCAAGAGGAAAGAAAGAAACGACATTTTGCCATTATGTGCGTACAGTTGCCCTAATTTGACGCCAAAACGACACTTCTTCTTTCTCACCTTTCATCTGTAAGTTTGAAGTTTGTTCCATTTTTTTTTTACAAGACATTCAGGAGGTCTTAAACGCGAGGCGGAATATTCGAAAGCTATTGTTGCACGGGGACTCCTGCAGTCGCGCAAGGTCGGCCACAGATTGCTTGGAAGCAATTCCGATGACAGTTCGCCAAGAAACGTGCATGGAGAGAGAGAGAGAGAGAAAGAAGTGCGTTTATACATTCCGACCTCCCCCTGATGCCTGTCATCATTCCGCATTATACACGTCATTCGAGAGACAGCCGTTTGCTCACCCCACGTTCAACCACTCTCATTTGCCTCTGGGGAAAAAAAGCGCGCTCGCGTGCATTGTCCCACAGAAGCCTCGGCAGCTGGTTTGAGGAAAACGTTAGACGCTGAGAGCGCGCTTCTCGTTTTGGCTGCACCAAAAGTAAGTATATACACACCAAGCACGCGCTCGCTACCGCTATTTCCAGTCGGATGTTTGTACGCGATCGAACTTGACCGGTCGTGCGGATTTCTTTATGCTTTCGTTCGTCGTTGTTTCGTTCGGCGCTGTTGCTGGATGCGTGCATGGAGATCCCGCTGAGCCGGGACAATGGACGAATCGCGAAGGATGCGGAAGAAGGTGAGCTCAGGATAAGGAGCCGAGTTTTCTGAAGGTCGTGGGCCTACTACTCTACACACGGTGTCCTGCATACGAGCCGCGGTGGCTCGGCTGGCTACGCCGCACTGCCGCTGAGCCGTCGAGGTCGCGGGTTTGACTACCGTGGTTGGAGCGGCCGCCCGTTATGCGACAGCGGGATGGTATACGAGGTAGAAACACTGGAGAGTTTTAGGTTAGGGGACGCAAGCGGCTTGCGTACGCAAGAACTAGGGTCCACGGTACTGCGCATGCGCAGATACAGACGTAGGGGTCTGGCAGTACCGTGGCCCCTAGTTCTTGCGTACGCAAGCCACTTGCGTCCCCTAACTTAAAACTCTCAACGCTTATGCACCGTGTCTTGCGCGCGCGTCAGATAATTTTAGCGTCGTCTTGCCTTTCTTCTCCGTCTCCATGCACCGTCTTTTCGCGCTGTTCCAACAGCAATTCGCCCAACTTTCAATAGAACTTCAGGTATATTCGTAAAATGAATTCGAAGCCCTCCACTGTGGCGCGTGTCTCACAGCCTAGGTGTTGTATCTTTCGCGTGGGTTAAACCCGATCGATAAATGACGAGCGCCTTCGGTGTAATGGGTAATTAATAATATGTAATCAGTAATAGCCGTAACGAGCTATGGAAGAACAACGTACCAGCGGATCCTTACTTTCGGGTAGCACAAATAGGGGACACGGACAACGGAGCGCGGGTTCGTAAGGAAATTGTTATGCCGGAACTGTTCGTAAGAGCAGGTGACAGCCAATCATGATTTTAGACGTATCGTTAACAAAGGCAGACTACCAATGGCATTTAGCTCTTACGAACGAAAATCTACGCTATTTTGGCCTTTGTGGAACAGTACGAAAACAAGCGCTGCTCTTCTGTTGTCTGTGTCACTATACACTTGCACTGTACACCCAAAGATAAGAATTTATACCAACTATAACCGATCAGAGTGCTTGTTAAGTTAGAGGGAATGATATATGCTTGTGCGTAGCGAAAAAAAAGAAACGTCGTTCGAATTGAACGGAAGCCTCTATTCAACACAAGCATCGGCCCGACGACGTTCTCTCACCCTAGCTCGTGGCAAGGCCGTTCCACGGTCGTTCGCACCGCTAAATGCGGCGCGGCGTTTCCACCAGCGCTCCCAAAAGCGCATTGTGGTCCGGTCACGTGAGAGCACCGTCTCCTCGGCCGTGCTGGCCGAATTTCCGGGATTCTTGTCTGCCGGGGAGCAGCAGAAAGGTGGTCCTGCAGCAGACTGGGGAGGAGGCAGTTCTGTTTCTTGCTTTCTTTGTTGAAATTTTTCGTTTACCTCTGGGTGCTTCGGTTTGGTCGTGGTATACAGCTGTGCCACGGAAAAGCGCCCAGGAAAGCGGACAGGAAGGCAGGCTGGGCGCAAAGCACGTCCGCAAGGACGTACAGACTCATACACGCATGCGCAAGCACCCAGGCACGCACACACACACACACACACACACACACACACACACACACACGCAGGCGAATACTTACATACACACGTGAATGCTCACTCACAGACTCGTACGCACACACCCACACGCACAAACCCGCGAGAACAGACATCCACGCGCACAGTAGCTCTCTCTCTCTCTCTCTCTAAACACATACACGCACGCTCACACACAGGTGAACACATACATACACAGACGAACACACATACATACACGTACGCACAAACGCGCGCATACAAACTTTATCTTTAAGCACACACACGCACCAGCGCATTCTTTCCCTGCGTGCAGCAGCTATTCCTTCCGTTGTGGGGCCTTCTTCCTCGGCAGCTTCAGAGGGAAGCCACCGCCAAGGAAGAGTAGCCCCCCAGGAGCGTGCTACACACAAGTATCATAATTCACGCGTGCGGGTGGCAAGTCTTCGTTCAGCGCATGGTGCTGGCGGACTGCTCCTTTTTTACCTGCAGGCCGGATCGGCCGAGGGGGCGGGCGGCTTTGGCGCCGTGACTCCTGCCTCTGATGGGAGTGGGGGGGTCTCAGTGGGGTGGTCGAGGTTGGGAGTAGGGGCAAGGTGAGGTGTAGGCCTCCTGCGCCTTCGACTTGGCTAGCACAAAGGCACCGAGGCCGAGTCAAGTTTGCTCCAAAAAGAGGGAACTCCGACCGTAGCATCGGTTCTTACCGTTTACCCAAAAGAGCCAACGAGATATCGCAAAAAAAAAGAAAGGAAAGAAAAAGAGGTTCCACGGTCAGCAGAAAACGAGAGGGTGGCCCGGTAAAATGCCCCTATACGTACATCGTCCTGCCGCGTTGGCTACATGGCTACATGCTAACGCCGGTGCTTCCATGGTCTTTTCTTACTTTTGTTCCCCCCCCCCCCCTCTCGTTTTCCTTCTTCAAGGCCCGCCTTGTTGCACAGCCACGCACATTTTCCTGAGCACCTGCCTCGCATTGTTTCTTCGCGATGAAATTGGCATCCGTCTATTGTTTACCCGCTGCGTAAACGTGCAGTTTCCGTGCGAGCCATCAAGTAACGCAGTATATATATATATTTTTTTTGTCTTGTTTTGTTAGGTTTGGTAGCGCATTGTACTACTCAATTATCAATGATTTCGTTTGGTTTGGTTTGGTTCCTACATATTTGTTGTAATTTATATATTTTTGTATTCTATATATTTTCTTGTGGCTAGAAACCAACGGAAATATTTCCGCCACAATCAGTGGAATGTAAGGTAACCTAATGTGCCAAAAATTTAGCAAGAAAATTGTCTTAGAACAAGCAGAACTTCCTCAAATTTGTGAACACTTTTTTTTTTTTGTTATTCTTGTTGTCGGCATTCAAATTCGTCTTTACTCCTTCTCGTGTAGGCTGTCATGTTCAGTCATGAGCGGCAAGGTTTAGGAGAGCCGACCGTGGGGATGACCGTAGTAAGACTCATTAGCGGGCAAGGATTACGCATTTCCTCCATTTTCGTTTTTCCAACAAGGGCCACTGCGATATTCAAGATAATCCCGGTGGGATTGCACCACTGCGGGTAAAGGTACTGCATATGTCTCCAATATATAACTTTATTCACCGCTAGGGGATGTGCCTTGATCAGCCTCCACATATAGTACAGTCAAATGGACGTTTGCGCCGCCGCCCAGGAATTTATTATTCATTCCAAGCGATTGCCCAATTTAGACCTGCATCCTTTCTCATTGTTATTTTTAACACCCGTTCAAATTCATGCTGCGTCATTTATTTTCTTGCGTCTGTCACATCGAATTTACCAGCTTTCGCAAATTTTGAAGCGAAATTTAATTTCGGTATTCATGAAGCCTTATCCACCTGAATCTTAGCCAGTGCTCCAATAGTGGGTATGAGCCACAATGTCAGAAGACGAAACGAACAACAGCAGCAACTACAACAACAACATCTTTCTGCGTGAGACAAAAAAAAATTGCACGTTAGAATTCTTCTAAATACTTATAATGCTCACAAAATTCACAAGATATCTAGATAATTGATTATTCATACCTGTAACAGCAGACACTTTAAATCCCATTTGCAAGGTACTTATTTCATGTCGCTCTAACTTATTTTTAAAAAATGCTAACAATTTCTTCACCGCTCGACTCATGGCCGATCCCCCAGAGCGGTTGCGCCATTTCACTCGGGGACAAGAACACGAACAACACTGCGATTCTACGTTCTCCGGTGGCATTGTTGCCGACGAACCTTATTCCCAGCTACACCACGTTAAACTCTAAAATTCTTGCGACAACGCAAGGAGTGACGTATGTGACTGCGTTAGACCTGTTAAAAAAAAAGAAGAAATGAAAACGACCAGACCGGCCCACGGTTTCATGTATCAGGGTTTGTACCATTAATTGAGGCTTCATCATCATTATCATCATCATCAACAACAACATCATCAATCATCTTTCTGCTCTACTGGATGATGTTGCGTCTTCGCCAAAGACACGCAGAAAAAAAAAATGGAGTTAGCGTAACCTACAATCCTACGGACCGATTCAACATTTCCTTCTAATGGTCATCGCGAATAATGATGCAACGTAATCGAATCGGATGCGCACAAGAATGCCTCTGGCGCCGAGCGGGGGCTTCCTCGAGCCGTCGGCGGCCAGCGGCATGGTATCGGCGAGGAACGAAAGATCAGCGACTCCGTGCCTTGCGTTGAGAAATATCGGCCGGCGCATTGTTGCGCAGCTGTTTTCATTCGGCGCGGTCGTCGCAGCCACGGGCGTAGCCGAGTTGGGCTACTTCGCCGCCGGCCTAGCCGAGCGCGAAGTCGTTAGTCGTATGGCCCGATCCACGCCGGCACTCTCTCTCTCTCTTTCTCTCTCTCTCCTATTCATCCTCCCTCTTTTACTCGACCGGCCGATTATGTTTGATCTCGCTTGCAGGCATTCCGGCATTTCCTATCGGGCCGAGTTTTACAACCTGACCGCAAGCTCTCTCTCTCTCTCTCCGTCTTCGCAAATTCTTTCTTTCTTTCTGTTCCTCTTCCGTTTACGAACGCGTTTCCCGTCATCTGCCTCTCCCTTTGCCTCAACTTTCTCTGCAGTTTCTTTCTTTGCAAATACTTTCTACCATTGCGTATGTTGTGGTTACATATTTTCGTGAGCTTCCTTTCTTTCTTTTTTATTCCCCCTTTCCCCTCCCTCTGCGTTTTGCAGTCTGAGTACACGCTCGCTTTCGCTTGGCTCGAGTCCTCAATGCGCTCGCGCGTAAGCCCATGGAATGCGTGCGCTTGAACTTGGGGCGGAGAAAAAAACTGGCTCGCTTCGCGTTTGGTCCCTCCGCCGTTGTGTGGCGTTTGTGTGTGCGTGTGTGTGTGTGTGTGTGTGTGTGCGTTTGTGCGTGTGTGTTCGCGGCGCGAGCTTTCTTGTTGAGGAGGACTACCGGCTTTGCAAGGGGAAGCGGAGAGAATTGAATGCACAACGCGGAGCGAAGTAATGGAAAGAGTGAAAATGTGGTTCCCGAAAAGGAGGGAGCGGTTCGACCCGCTCTTCGGCGAGGCAGCAAATGAACTAAACAAGGAATAAAGAAAGAGCCTTCGTGGATCGCGAGCATGTTTCTTGAGGAGGTAAACCGGGATATTCCGGAGGTCACAAAGAAGTCGCTTTTGCTGTCAAACTTGGGTCTTTTCTGCCGCTCAGCTTCGTCTTTCGTTTTATTATTTTGTTGCTGTTATTTCTTTTTTCTCCGGAGCTAGTAATCGCTACTCAGGTTCAATCCATTTTCCTTCCTATATACACACGTTCCGGCCATAATGACGATTCAGGCGACCCGGGTGGTGCAATCTGTTTTCTCTGCTATGTTTCATCTCTGATGGGGTTCCAGACGAGTTTCTTCTCTCTTTTCTGTTTATTTTCTTTTTCAGGAATGAACGAAGTAAGCATGAATAGAGAATAAAGTCGGTAACACGCGCAGTTTCTCGATCATCATCCTCACATTTTTCTCGGGCAAATCGGCCATCGTGTTTTCATTTACATGAAGCGCACATTTCCGGAAGCTTATGCTTTCGGAACTGTTACCATTAACTTACCTCGCAGAGTTAGAACGTCACCTTTGGATCGTTGCTCCCTTTGCTGGCCGCGTTTACATTTGACCCCATTGGTGACGGTGCAGCGAACGCACGACTACCCCGAGCAAGTCGACTGACAGTAAACAGAGAGAGAGACGGAGGAAAGGGGAAAGGCAGGGAGATTAACCAGAGGGAGAGTTCCGGTTTGCTACCCTACGCTGGGGAAAGAGGGGAGGTAAAGTGATAACAAAGTAGAAATAAAGAAAGAAAGGAGCACAGACATACAATCACAGTCGGTCACTGTCGCCGCATACTGTCACCGCACAGCACAGTAGCATTTGCAGCACTATGAACCATCTGTTCATGCTACACATTCGCGACACATTTGCGACACATTCGCGCGCACAGCGCCTGCTTGTTTGGCCGGTGTCACATGGTGCACGTTTGCTCGCTTGTAGCAGTTTTACGTTGCATTGCATTCCATCTGTCCTTGCAACTGAAACGTTTTTAGTTGCACTACAAAACTTCCAACCTAAACTTAGCCAGACTATCTCAGATTTCGGATTTTCAAATTTCATATTTATTTCAGTAGATTACGTGAAATATTTAGAAAAAAAGTCACATACAGTAGGAGGTCCCATGGTTCAAGAAAGGTAGGCAAGACCTCCTGGTAGAGCGACGATATGAAAATAAATACAGTGTACGTTAGCTTCGAAACGTTAGTGAATGGGAAAATACAAAAGAGAATTCCATAAGATCATAAAATAACAGATCAAAAAAGACGAAAGAAACAACTATACGTCAAATAAAAACGATCTCAGTTTAATCTTAAACACTGTTATAGATGTTGCGCTTTGGCATTAGAATCTAAGGACTTTACAAGAGATTGTTGAGCCTCGATATCTCGTAGAATATGTTCAAGCTGAAAACTAAGGCGCTCGGATTAGAGGAAGCCGCTTCGGTGGCCAAGCTAGGCACGTAGTACATGTACTATGACGATCCTCCGGCGTTCACTGCGAGATCCGAGTTCGTATCCAGGAACAGAAGACAGGCAACCCCACGAGAGTATGCTTACTACATCCGGATCTGCCCTCACCATACACAGTCAGAAAGCACGCGATTTTCTCCCATCTTTCCTTTTCTTTTTTTCTTTCACATTTTTTTCTTGGCGTGCGTTTCTTCTTCGCTCTTTCGTTCCGTCGCCGCTTCTTCGTCGGTCGCACGTCCGACCCTCGCGATAGCTAATTGCCGCGACCGCACGGCTTGCTCGGGGTGTCGTCTCGTCTGTTCCCTCTGCGAGCGAGCCGGCGCGGGAAGACGATGATACCCCCTTCGCGCAGGACGCGCCGTGATCATGCAGTCCGTCCCACCGCCGCGCCGATAGTCTCAGAGTTGGCCGATGCGCAAAGCACGCCGGCCGGCCACGTTTGCGCGCCACTTCTGCGTGCGTGTGCGCGCACCCTTTCTAGTCGGGGTGGGGCGGGGAGGGGGGGAAGGGGGGTGCGTACAGCCTTCCTTCTCTCTCTCGCTCTCTCTCTCTCTCTCTCTCTCTCACACACACGCACGCACACACACACACACACACACACACACACACACACACACACACACACACACACACACACACACACACACACACTTTTTCCTCTCCGGTTTCGGACCGGCCCGAGACTTTTTCGTGCGAACGCGGGAACCCAGAGGTTACACCGCTAGCGGCAGCGGAGGCCTTGCCGGTCCGAAAGTCAGCCCTGGCCTACAGGTGCTCATTTGTTATGTGGGATAGTGGTTGTTGTCCGGGCGGAATGATTGGCGGACTCGAAGAGAATCCCTGCCGTCCCCCTCACTACCCCCCCTTCCCCTAAAAAAAAAAAAAAAACCGTTCGCCTCCCTGCTTCTTCTGCCGCACGCCATCTTCGTGTTCTCGCCCAGTTCCTTCTGTACTGGTCTGTCTCAAAGGGCCACGCGCCACCAACATACCCATGCCTACCTCCCGCGAGCTGATCGAACTCAACTCCCTCCCCCCCCGCCGAACTCCTTGAAAAAGAAAAGAAAGAAAAACGATAAAGGGAACAGAACGGCAAGGACGTCAAACTGAATACTATGGCGGCTGCAGCAGCACCACCGGTGGGAGAAGGAGGGAGAGGGCGATACATGGCGAAAGGGTGAAGGAGAAGAAGGGGGGGGGGTGAGATCCCTGCGTGTGTCCATTTGTTTCTCGGAGCACTTCCGGCAGGCAGCTTGCGATTCCAGTTCGTTGCCGCCTTGGCGGCGCGGCGCGCTTTTGGCAGAGCGGCTTCTTTTGCTTTCTCTTGGGGGGGGTTTGGCCGTCTTTTAGTGTATTTTATTGCTTCTTTATCCTCTCTGCGTTTCATTACGTCTTTTCTTTTCCATTGTTTTCTTTTTAAACTTCGTTCCTGATGTTCATTTTCTTCTTGCTGCGGTCATGTTCGGTGACCAGCCCGCGCTCCTAGAGCGCTTTTGTTCTAGCCGGGACCCTCCGTATATGTAGTCCGTAGGGTAAACATGTACACCGTGTAAGCGGCTCGCCGAACGGGGCTCGGTCGTCCGTTATTAATTCTAGCGGGTGCCAGTGGACGTAACAACCCGAAAGCCATTGAGAGGCCGAGAGAATGTGTGCGTGACGATGTAGCTTCCGCGTACGTGTCTCGTCTCCGGGACCCGTGTGTTGTTTGCTCGGAACATTGCGACGTCATCCTGTGTCTTCGCATTGCTTCGCGCCTCACGCTCGGTTGTGCTACGGCTAAACAAGACGTACTACCGAAACTCAAAAGTGTTCGAGGAAACTCGATAAACTTCGAGTGCGATGTCTTTCGGCTTTCCTTGCGCCGCCCGCTGCTGTGAGACGGGAGCGGGTGACGGGACGATGCACTGGGTGTCTCAAGGGTCGTCGACCTTCTTCGTCCTAGACGCATGCGCAGCTAAAATATTAATACCGTAATGCTTTGGGTTTGTTTTGCGCGCAAAAGTATAGCCTATGCCAGCGGTGCATGCTTTCGATAATATATATTGATTTCGAGCTTATGCGATTGCATTCCAGTGATGCCCAATCTGTTCTGATGTCGAAGGCACACGTCAGATGCTTGTGCTTGCTCGTTACGCAACGAAAGCCCGACTTCCGTTTATCATCACGAGATGGACGCACTCCCGGCCTCGCCGTCTTGAGTGATCGGTTTTGATGTGCCAAGGTCAAAGACCTTTGTTTTCTTTAATTGGAGAAAGCTGCAGTCGATATTAATATGCACCACTTCTTCGTACCTCAGTCCCCACAAAAGTATCCATGCACTGACGCCCTTTGCATGTAATTTTCTCTGTAACATAGTGAAGCTGCTGTCACTGCAGGGAATCGAACTAGCGACCATCTTCTAAGCATCAATACACGGCGTCGCCACGATACTACCACCGTGGGATCAGCGATGCAGTCACCAATCAGATAACAGTGTATATATACTATGACGGCGACTAATTCTGAACGGTATCTCGGTCTATAGGTCAAGTATAGCTACAGGAAAGCCAGACCACGTAGTAGGAAATCTGCAGATGGATTAAAAATTGCGTTGGAGCACATTTGCCAAGTACATCTAACTCGTGAAGGAAGCTCACTGATATCCTAATTTACAAAAAAAATGTGTATAACCAGTGTTTTCTGCAACGCCTTCTCTATGCGGGCCTAAGGACCACGCAAAGAGGGATGGAACAAAAATGATCGGCGTAACGTTTAGAGACAGGAACGACAGCAGCGTAGAACAAAGAACAAATGGCAATAGCCAATATTTCAGTTGAGATTAACAAAAAAAAATAATAATGTAGTTAGGTAGGCCACCTAATGCGTGGAGCAGGTAACCGGTCGCCTATATTGGATCTACAGAATGGGCGCCAAGGAAAGCTCGGTTGGAAGCGGAAGATAATTAGCCGGAGTGAAGGAGGTTGATGAAAGTTTCAAGTCTACAACAGAGTCTGTTGATTGGGGACAGGAGTGACTGGAGATCGCTGGGAACGACGGCCTTCGTCCGGCAAGTGAACGAAAATGTGATAATGATGATGACGAATGAGTGTGACTGCGAAAGTCGGCAGAGTCGGCGTTGCGCAAAAAGTCGGTGAGACAGTTCGGGGTCTGGCGAATTATCGACGCGGGGGCCCACGGCTTGCCGCACTTCGGAACCTCAACTCCAGCTGCCTGCCTTCGTGGCCAATGAACCGCCCAGTGGCCGCGAGTACGCGCGCAAACGCAGCGGTTCTTGGGGCTATTCGAGTTTTCCTTTTTTTTTTTTTCAGTGAGGACAACGACACTGCGTCGGGCGCAGCGCATACGCGTGCGTGCACTCGCAAGAGCGCGGTAAGCGACGTCCGCTGTTTTTTTTTTTTTTTTCGTTATTTATTTTGCTTCACGCAGAGGTCTACTATATAGAGCTGCCGTACAGCTCGGCGACGTTGTCTTTTCTGCCTCCTTCCCAGTTCTTACGCCATTTTCTTTTTGACCGTCGGCGGTGCTCTCGTAGTATCTACTATGCGGCACAACGGCGACGTCGCAGCAGCAGCAGCAACAACAACAGCGTTGACGGAGAAGAGGAGAGGAAATGAAAGATCCGAGGCACCGGCGTCGTGATCGGACCTGACAGGGATCGTGAGCTGAGCACGAACTCCTTCCTCCACGCTTCCCTCGCAGCCTTCTTCTTCTTTTCTTTTCTTTCCTTCTTTACGCAACGGAAGCGATTGTTGGAAGGAAGAGGGAGAGGAGGAGCGCGGGGAAGAGGAGGGGGTGAATGGGCGGACGAGGGCGACGCGCGGAGGAGCGTCCTGCGTAAGAAGGGGGGTCGCTCGGCTTTTCCAGAGGCTTCGTTCGCCCCATCCCCTCCTCTCTCGCACGGTTTCCGCGCGGCGACCGTGACAGCGAACGTAGAAAGCGCAGCACGCAACCGACGGCGGCAGCGTCGTCAAATGGCAGACATCTCCCCTCCCTGTCGAAAACGAGCGAGAGAGAGAGAGTGATGGTATCCTCACAAGTCAAGGCAGGGCCCCCGGAAGGCAATCTGAGCAGCGCAGAGACAGAGAGAGAGAGAGAGAGATTGAAAGAAAGCCTAGTCACGAAGACAGTGGAATGGAAACTGCGGAGGAATGGCGGAGGGGATATGGGGTTCGGAGGACTGGGAAAGGGGGGAGAGGAGGTTTGAAGAGAGATGCGCAGGTTGCGTTACGGCCACTGTTTCTATTTCGCTGCGCGTGTCTGTCCAACACCACCTAGACTGTTGGTCTGTCTCGCTTGCCATCCCTCTCTCCCCTCTCTCTCACTTTTCGCGGCAGGTAGGCAGCGCCGCGCCACCCCCACCTCCTCGTCTCACTCACTCACTCACGACCACCTTGGTCTTCGTGTCTTGTCATCTCGACTCTTCTTCGTTCCGAGAGGTTTGTCTTCGGCGCGCGAGGTTTGTTCCGAGACCGGAGGAAGAGGACACGATGCACATACGGCGAGCGGGCGGGCGAGCGAGGGTGTTGTTGTTATTGGATGCCTGTCCCTCCGCCTGCTTTTGTCTTTGCGGTTGTGCCGCCTGTTTCGTAGTTGCGTATGTACCTGTGGCACGGGAAATCGAATCGTGACGGTACTTCCACTTTCGTCGGCACCGTGTCTGCCACCTTGTTTGAACGTTGTCATGGATCGACAGAGGGTGGTCGCGGAAATGGGGGGAGGGAGTTATGGAGGAGAGGCAAGGACGCTCGAGGGAATAGAAAGGATTTCGAAGCAAGAATTACGATATTGTTCTTCCTGCCTTCTTCGTTCACCGAAACGGCATGTCTGCCCTTCGTTCGTCGTGTTCTCGAGTGCGTGTGTGCACATATATGCAAATACGCCTGCCATTGCGTCGAATGTTTATACCGGCGTGGATCAATGTTGCCTGTCACGCCCCTATCCCGCCGTATAGCGATCGCTTTCGGCGGTAGGGGGTCCTCTTCATCGATTACGAAGCCCGCTTTGATAAAAAAAAATAATAACCAAGAGAGAGAGAGAGAGGATCGTGGTCAACACTGCGCGCCTGTCAAGGCCAATTCTGGTTGTGTGTAATGCGGCTGGCGGTTGTTTCAATCCTTGGCGTGCTCCATGACATGCCGTTTTCGTTTTGATGGTCACGTTCAGACGGCGCTAAATGATTGTCATAGCTGCCGTTGTTGTCGTTATTTCTCGTTTTACGTGCGCAGATTTCTTTCTTTCTTTCTTTCTTTGATAACATTGCGCGGGTGCCAAGTGAAGGACGGCGTCACTTTCTTTAAGCCCCACGTTGCTTCAGCTTATGTTTCGCGTCCTACCGTGCATGCTTCGCAAGAGAGAACGTGGCGCCGCTTTTTGTGGTGCACTTGCGTATGCTTAATATATATATATATATATATATATATATATATATATATATATATATATATATATATATATATATATATATATATATATCGCACTTACATATTGTACACCGCCTCTCCCATTCCGTGGACGTATATCTCTTACCCGACAGTCTATGCATACACGGGGACATAGCGTTGCTGGTCGCTCCGCAGTGACACGCTGCGTTGGAGGTATGCGCGTAGCCCCTCCCCCACCTCCCGCGAACTGAACTGCGCGCCCGTCAGCCTGGTCAGGTCTTCACTTTCCAGTTTCCGGCTTCACGCTGCGCTCGCTTTCGCCGCCCTGTTCTGTTGGAGGACGACAGCGAAAGGCATTCCTTCCCGTTAACGGCGTCCTTCGGGGCAGTGCGTTTTCGTTTCGGGAGGTTAACGCCCTCCGTGTGCGCCGATTGCCCGACAGTTGGAAGTTCATTTACCGGGCGTGGTATGTGACCGGTCGGGGCTGGAGGAAAGAAAGGATTTCGCGGACAAAAGCTCGTTTTAGAGAACGCGAGTCTTCGATATGAGCACGCCCTTCATTCGGTTCGCTCAGCGACGGAGAAATGTTTCGCTCGCACGTCGTATTCATCGGAGGATGTTATAATGACCCGCGTCCCCGTGAAGCCAGAAAGCGGAATAAAACTTACTTTTTTTCTTTTTCAGTTGATTGCGTTTCGTTCACTCATCCAAAGCGTTCGGTTCACGTTTCACGTAGGTGTTACCCGGCTCCTCGTTCAGTTAACGCGTTGAGATATTCATTACGCAAGACCAACTGGCCCTGCGAGATATTCTGACGAAGGCAATCGTTGCTGACGGACGCTTGTGGCGTCTGGATGAGAGCGATCGCTCGGAGATATGCGGTGCGGGAAGATGCAGCGGAGGAGACGGGATGGCGGGAAATGTGGCCGAGAGTTCGTGTACGACAGAACTGGGCGCATCTTTCGCGCACGACTTCCTTCGTTGATAATTACTGCAGCCGTCTCCTGTCATTCGTCAGACGATGCGGCAAGCGGTGTCCTTGCCCTTCGGCACCCAAAGCCAGACTTATATAGCATCTCGCGCGTAAGCTAATAGCTTGTTCTTCCGAGTGCCTCTCAATGACAAATCAATACGAAATGGAAATATCATATTGCGCATAAGCGTCGAAACATTCGGCGTTTATTTGTTCATTTGTTTTACTCGTTACTCGTTAATTACTGCGCGCCTGTTGTCATCCGTTGCACTACATGATGTAGGGTTCGTCGGCTTCTCAGCACCCAGAGCCACGGTGCCTATGGGCATCTATACGCTTGTAGCCAAGCCGCATCTAACCGACAGATACCTCAATGAAAAAATCGATACGGAAGGCAGGTGTCGTATCGAAAGCGAGTGACGACACATTCGGTGAGGTCTAATCCTCTCCTGCGAGTCGCTGGCGCTAGCTGAAAGCTTTGTATAAGGAGAAAATGGCCATAGGATGCTGTACCGAAACAAGGGTGACAGACTTCGCTTCGTGTGTAATACTGGACAAAAAAAAAAAAAAACACACGCACACATTGCGATTCGACGGGATTCTTCCGTGTAACTCGACCTCTCGCATTCTGCGTACCAAACGCAGACGCTGCACGTTAAAGAGTTCGTAATAACTCGCAGCGTCGTATAATGAAACTGCCGTTGAGAGAGGCGTATACGATAGGGCTCCGACAACGTGGCGCTTGATCGAGAGCCGTCTCGTATATTGATGGATTATTTAAGCAGTAATTAACTCCGTCTCAATGTCCCCGTGATCGTTCCGCTCTTTAATTGCGATCGTGGCGTCGGTGTCCCGCGTGAATGCGCGATAGCACGCTCCTTCGATCGACACATACAACACGCTCCGGGTATCGCAAGTTCCGTGCAGTGCAGCGTACGCTAAGGGGGCCGGCGTCACCCAATCAATATAACGAGGTCCTGCTGCATGTTCACGATGCCTGCCACGGCGGTTTAGTGGCTGCAGTGCTGCGCCGCTGTGTACGTGGTCGCGGGTTCGATTACGGACAACCGCATTCCTGATTGCAAAGACGCCTCGCGGGTTCCGTGCTCTTTTCTTTTCTCTTTCTTTTTTTTTTCGTGTGTGTGCACGCTGAAGAACCTCAGGTGGTGTCCCACACAACCCCACGCACTGTGCGACTGCTTTGAGGCGTAGAACATCGCAATTTATAGTTTGCGCTAGAAGAGGAACAAAGGGGGACTCGCCCATTGTTGCGCTACTGTAATACACTCGTTGAAGTTTGAACAGTGTCAAACGGGACGCGCGGACTTAAGAAAAGGACGCGCTGATCTGCAGTTCTGCTTGGCGCTGTTTTTTTTTTTTTTTTTTGACGCTGAACATTGACCGAACCACAAGCCCGAATTCTGAAGCCTTCAAGATGTGTTACTAATCCTTCCGCGAAGCTTCCGTGAAGTCGGTGTACGTAGCGCGGCGTGCGATCAAAGGCGGGCAATGGAAGATCCCTGTTCTTCTTGTTTTCACAATTTTTTTTTTTAAATTTCAGGTTGGCTAATACGGCCCCGTTATCTTTCTCTCTCCCTGTTATCTTTGCTTCCCCCTTCCCCATTCCCCCGGTGTAGGGTAGCCAACCGGACGTTATTCTGGTTAACCTCCCTGCCTTCTACTTATCTCTTTCCCTCCCTCACGGCGCCGCACAGAGCCGGTGAGATGCGGTACAGATTTGCGCGATCTAGAAAGCACGTCAGAGCTCTGCTATCATATACGCGCCGCATTTCCGGCCAGCCAACGCGTGGGTCTCGCAGGGTGATTAGCGCCAAGGTTGCTCTGTGCGCCGCGGCGGAGAGGCCCCAATTATCCATTGCCCGTCGAATGGTCCTTGCCGGGCGGGAAAAAAAAGAAACAATAAGAAAGCAAATCGAGGCGTTACGTGAGCTCTGTTTTCTTATCTTTATTTTTATTTATAGGTTGTTTTCTCGCTTTCATCTCGAAGAACGAGATACCTCTTCTTTGGCGCTTCCCGAATGTGCGGAGTGATTGTGAAAGTTATTTCACTGATCTCGGGCATCAATCACCCTTCTCACGATACAGATACGCCATCGGCAGAGAAAAAGGTGTGCTGCAAGATAGTTCGCCTCAGTTGAGTACTTGAGAAATTTGGCGATTACTGTATTCAGAGAAATAACGCACCAAATGCTACTTGTGTTACCAGCAGCTTCAGCACCCCTGCAAAAAAGAATGCGGGCACGCCTTCGAAGGATTGTCTTTATTACGTTAGAGGAATTGTGGGTCGCAATCACGACCATCGCAAATCCACCTCACCACTTTACACGATTATATGGCCGAGGTTTCTTATTTATTTATTTATTTATTTATTTATTTATTTATTTATTTATTTATTTATTTATTTATTTGCACCCTTTGATCACGCGTCTGCGACAACAGAAACGAGTATTTGTTGACACGTGTGTGTGTGTGTATAGCGAAGGGGGGAGTGGGAGGCGCAAGGAGTCGCAACGGAGCGTTCTGTTTTCGAACCTCCGCATGTATCCAAGCTCCACAGTACGCACTACACAGAACAGTCCGTACAGCGCCATGTCACCGATATCGAGTCCCGCGCAGCTCACGTGACCGGAGTACTCTATCGGTGCTCCCCCCCCCGCCTCTCCTCCCCCCCCCCCCCCCCAGAAATCGCCCCACATCGGTGCTCCGAGGCATGGCGGCGAAAGTCTCCGCCTCGAATTAGAAGCCGCCCAGCTGTGGGTGCAGCCTGACTCCCGCGCGACAGCAATCTGTAGCGTACATGCACGGAGGCTGGATTCCGCGCCGTCGAGCGCGTCGAAATAAATAAATGAAGAAGTAACAGTAAAAAAACAGTCTCCGAGACACTCGCCACCGACTCATGGGTGGCTGGCTTGCGCACGCTCCACTTTTCGCATCGCCCCCGGGTTTGCGGCCGAGCCGTTTCTTCGCTTTCGGTTGTCTCTCGCCTTGTTTCTTATTTTTTTTCTTTATCCTCTTCAAGAACAGCTTGTTACAGCTTTAGTGACCACTTCTCCTCCATCTTGTCACGAGCTTCCTTTCGCTGTCACTTTCCTCTAATGGCTGGCTTTATTTTGTGACACTTTTCGGGAGTTTACATTCATTCTTCGGTGGCTCTCTGTCTGAGTTCAGAGCGACCGAAGCGGCCCATCGTGTTGCGTTCCCCATTTCTTTTGCGGTTTCTCGCTCTGGTGGAACGAACACCTGCGTAAGCTGGCTCGGCTCGGCTTGGCTCTCTTATCTGAGGCGGATACTTTCTTTGGTCTTGCCCCGGAGCGGCTCTCGCGTGGGCTCGCTCTTGTGGCCTGTGTGTGTGATCGCATCTGTTCGCCATCACTTTTTATTGTCTGCGTTGCTTTATTTTTTTTCTCTAGTATGTGTGTGTTCGCGTGCGTAGAGCGAAAGTCAACCTCCTGTGCGCACACTTTGTACGGGGGCCTTCCCTTAGCCGTGCGCGCATTTTGGAAAAAGAAAAGAAAATTTAATGGCGGGGTCGTCGTAGGCCATTTTCAACACAAACGTTCTTTTCGCTCGCTCGGTTCATATGTGAAGTCGCGTGCGCTTCTCTCTTTTTTTTTTTTTTTTCGCGAAAGGAGATGTTGCGGCTTGCCAGCGGCGCTCGCATTCCACGATGAAACGCAGGAGCGCCGCGATCGCACAATTTGGCAGGTGTGCGTCTCTTGTGCAGACGCACCTTGGTGAGTCGCCGAAGACATTCAAACTTTGTCTTAAAGCAGTCGCGCCCCCTAACGCTGACCATAACATTGACCAACAGTCAGCCTCCGGCTCTCCTGGAACAGTCAGTCGCGTATATACGCGCGACTTATCCAACTCGGACGGCCGTGTAACAACCGACCGCGCGTGGAGCGCGACGTGAGGACAACCGAGGCAGTGGAGAGCGGCGAAGGATTGGCCGCGTTACAAATACCCCTGGTGCAGTCCCACCCCGGGGGCCGAGCTACAGAGCAGCTCTTTCACTACACTCGTCGTGGGAGCGTCCGCAGGCTACGAGTGTGCGCGTCTCGGGGCCGCGCATACTCTCCAAGGGCGCCCTTCTTTGCGACACAGATTTCTTCGTCTCCGCCTGGAGGCCTTGTCGAGCGTATTATGCGCAGCTGTGGGCCGCACACTGAGACTGGCGGGCGTCTACGTCTCGTAGCTGTCCATCCGAATGGCATATCGGATGTTCGCGCACGAGCGAACACCCTTCTCAAGGAGAGCTACTGACTCGATGTTCGGTACTGACTCGATGTTCGGTGTACTGACTCGATGTTCGGTACTGACTCGATGTTCGGTACGAGAAATGGGCACCGTGCGACGACCGTATGCGCAATAGCCGTATACAAATGAATCACTACGAATAGTCACTGCACCGAGAGGAAGCATTGGCGATGACATTGTTTTTAGGCGGCAGGTTTTCAGATTGTTCGTAACATCCAAGGAGAAGAGGTACCAGCTGATGAGGGGTCGAACATTGGAGGTCTGAATCAGTGGAACATGCCTCGCAGCTGCCGTCTTTCGCTGTTTCTCGGTTAGCCCTCTTACTGTGGCAGTGGCCTCGTTGGCTAGTGTACTTATGAATCTTGTGTGTTTATATATATATATATATATATATATATATATATATATATATATATATATATATATATATATATATATATATATATATATATATATATATATATATACATATATATGCAGTGTTATATCACAGCATCTTTGTGAAACCGTTGCTGAACTGGACTCACCAACGCAGCGCGCAGAGCCCACTCCTACGCGTGGGGAAACATACGTTGTGTTTTTTTTTTTTTTTCGACTTTTCGTACAAGTTCCGTGTACAGTAACCTTTCCCTTTTAATGTTATCAGGTGACTACTAACTTTGCCAGTTTCAGTGATAAACGTTAAAGAAAATATTTTGGATGCTGGGTGGCGACGAACATCAGTTTGCAAGACAAGGCAACGCATTATATTTACACGAGAACACGAGAATTGTAAGCTAAAGAGCCAAGAATTTGTTCTTCTATGCACAACAAATACAAAATACCATTCCAAACCACGAAGAATTATTCGAACGACAAGCAGAAAAGCAGAGTGTAAATACTTATAACCAAGGTCACTTAACCAAGGACGAGAAATCGTTAGAAGAATTACTACGACAGAAGGCTGCAACCGATTCCATTCACGGATCTGATTTTTAAAATATTTGATTTTTAATATATCTTCTGCAGCTCTTTCAATTATTACGCTTGTAGTAAACTGCAGAATGATTACTCGTGTGCATCATTCTTCCATCTATCAATGGCTGGTAATTATTTCTTTCTTATCTTTAGTTTTTTTTTTGTATGTCAAGTTCTTGTGTCTGTACGCGTGTGTGGCTTTGAGGTTAATTTTTACACTTATCAAATGCGTTTATGCAAAAGAGGTTCCCCTGTAACCAGCTTTATAGGGGGACCTCTTTCTGCATACCTTTATACGTAACACCATTGATGCGATAAGAACGATGTTATTGTAAGAAGAACGGAAGCGCAACATGATGGGGTGGACGCGCGGACACGATGCTTGTTAGCAGGCGTTGTTCAGGAGTAGGAAATTCGACAATATGGCATAGTTAGAAAAAGAAGAAAAGAAGAAAAAGACACTTTAATGAAACGTTGGAATAATGAGGTATATTGGACGCGAAACGACGTGTCATTCTCGTTCTCTGTAACCAGCGTCTTCAGGAGGGACATTTCGGTCCAAGAAAAAAAGAAGAGAGAGAAGGATGTTTTTGCGCTGCGACGCTCAAAAGTACCGGGACTCAAAAATAGCTCACCGAGAGCTTGTATGCTAATAAATAAGGAAGAGCCGAGAATGCCACCACTGTTTCTTTAGCTTCTTTTTGCTTTTCTTGACCAATTTCCTTTTTTTTTTTTCACCGTCAATGCGCTTGTGTCTGCACAGGCGCGCGCGACAGTTCATATTCAAATCAGCTCGGGACGAGAAGAGGGAAGTGCGGCCGCTAGGACCAGCACAATCGTTTGTAGTATGTAGTCTATACCTACATATACTTCTCCACCGTGGTGGCTGCGGTGGTCGCAAGGCGCTTGCTGCAGCAGCTCACGGGCCCTGCGCTCTCTCTCTCTTTTGGCGGTGGGCCATGCATGCATCGGCGGGCCCAGGCGCGTTCGCTTTGGCTCGACGCGAGAGAGCTGCCTCTGACGTGCCTCAAAGGAATCAGTTCACGGACGACTGAGCGGCCGTTCCCATTAGCAAGGCCGCGGGCGCGCCAACAATGAAGCCTCTTTAAGGCGCCGGCCACCAGAAAATTAGGTTGTGTGCCACCCACTTGCCCCACTCACTCGTTCACTCGGCGTGTATACACATCGGTGCGCGTACGTCCGCCGCTAGAAGAAGAAAGTTCGACGACTGCCGCAGGCAGCTGGAGAACCGTATGGACCAGAGTGGAGGGCAGCGGGGGCGAGCGTACAACGTTCTTTGCTGGCACTATATCTGTCTTAAAGCGACTGTGAATTAGAAGAAATCGAATGGTGGAATACTGGACGGGTGGAAAGCGGTGGAGAGTGATAAAAGAATAATGACTTGTGGGGCCTTCTGGTTTCACAGTAGTACCGACCACCGCGGATTCTAACAGGTTCGGAGTGAAAAGGGGTGAGGCGTACAGGGACGGCGGAACAGGTGAATGCGGACGGCGGAACAGGGACGGCGGAACAGGTGAAACAGGCCTGCGCAATGGCGCAACGGATTCCCAAATCCCCACAAACAAAATTAAATTATGGGGTTTTACGTGCCAAAACCACTTTCTGGGTTCTTTAACGTGCACCTAAATCGAAGTACACGGGTGTTTTCGCATTTCGCCCCCATCGAAATGCGGCCGCCGTGGCCGGGATTCGATCCCGCGACCTCGTGCTCAGCAGCCCAACATCATAGCCACTGAGCATCCACGGCGGGTAAATCCCCACAGACAAAAGCGGCACAAGTGAGCGACAACATTCCAGCTTAAAATGCATTTCGCACTAAAAATCGCGCTGCCGATGGCGTCGGCGGTGACGCATAGCGGATTTCACGGAATGTTGAATGGTTCGTCCTGTTTAACGTCTCTATGGCAACGCGTGGGCTTCTGAATCATTTTGACCGCCACCTCGGTTTCCTTAAGGTGCGCGCAAAGCTCACCGCACGATAATTTCTAGCTAAACGAGAGTCGATGGGCAAAAACGAAAAAACAAAAAACGCTCAATGACCAGCGTTTAACAAGGACGTATGCCCATGTGCGCTGTCGCAGACGTTAGACGAGAGGCCGCCAAGAATTCTGTCCCTCGGGGATTTGCAGGATGCTGACGACGACGCGGGGCGGTCAGTGATTCGTTTACCCTGCAGAACGTGCAGGAAAGACCGGAGCCGCGTATAGGCACGATCGCGTGTTCGCAGCAGACACTGCACTCCTACACACACACACCGGGAAAAGCAACTCTTGGGAATGGCAATGTTTGAAGCCAGTAATTTGAGTGCACGCACGCGGCCATCACTCCGCCTACAATGCGTGTGCTTCCTTGTCTTCGCGATCGCTGGCCATCGCTTTTATTTTTATTTTTTCTCGCGTCTTGTTTGCCTTTTCCTTTTTTTTTTAATCTTCGACATGCACTCGAGTGCGGACGACGACAAGCGCATTGTTTTCGACGAACAATACCCGGTAGGGGCCATATAGTCGCACGAGAAGAGGAGCTTTCCTCCCTCAAGGGAACAGGCCGGCGGCCGCCAAAGGCACGGCGGATTCTTCGACAGTCCAGTCGGTCAGGGTCGCTCGGCTGCCTGGCGTCCTCTTCCACACGGCGGCACGCATGCGAGAACGCGCACGCATGCACGTCAAAATATGAGCGGCTTCGAAGGAGCTTGGAAAACCGCTCGTTCGAGTCGCTTGATTATGTGCTTTTTAAGTTTTCGCCTTGAACGGTCAGCGGGGAGGTTGTAGGGGGGGGGGGGGGGGGGGGGAGGGGAGGTAGATACGTGAGCAGCGGTGAACGAAGATGACCCCCCGCCACGTATCGCGTGGCACGAGGTCATGGATGCGCTTTCACGAAGGCGATCTTCGACATAAAGGGGGCACGACATCAGATGTTCCTTCGCAGCAGCACTGTCACTCGAGCATATTGTTCCTCGCAGGACGTTCATGCTATAATCGAGCGAGACTCGAAAGTGGTGTTGCGAGAGCTACTACAGTGGAACCTCGATATAACAAACAAGTTTGGATATAACGAATTATCGGCTTTATCGGGTAAACCTCAGATGCTTCCCGCCGACGTCAGTGTGTAGCGGATATACGCTTGTAATGATTATCGGATATATTGAAGGAATTTCCGTGTCGCTTGCAACTTCGTTATCACGAGGTTCGACAGTTTATAGCTATATAGCTATGTTTTAGATCGACTGAAACTGCTCGGAAACGGGCTCCATGCGCCGGCTTGGACGTTCGAGTATGGTCAGTTGCCGCCCGATAAATAATCGCATGCAATAATGCATCTACCGGCTAGTCTTCTTTGTACACGATTCTCAGTAACTTTTTATCCTTTCTCTGCTTGTGACAGCAGACGGGTAAGCTAATCTTCCAGGACTATACAACACTGGCAAAACGTGACGCTTTTTTCCGAGGAAAGGCCGGGCATTGAATCTCGTCGAGCTCCTTACTCAGTCGTCGTCTTGACTTACGGCGGCGTCACTTAGACGTTTACGCTTGGAGCCAAGACAGTATACGGATACGCTGTGCCGCGCAACGCTTCTATACACGCTGTTTACGCGGCAGGCTTCGTAAAACGATGCGTTTTGGACATGCCACCCCTTTTGATGACGTAGTCCACGCGTTGCCTATACAGCGTAAACCTTTTCTAATGTATGATTTCATACTTTATACAGAGCATGTCCGCCGGCACCACGCCTTCAGCAAGCCTTCTGGCCTGTGGGTCAGACGCGCGGCTTGTCGTCTGTTCCGCAGAACACGCGCACATACCGACGAAAAACAGAAGACGCAACAGACGAACGAAGGGGCCCGGGTATCGTCCGTTAATTGGCTTTTTCTTTTAATGAGCCGCTGAAGAGCTCCCCCTCCCCCCCCCCCCTCCACTTCCTCGCCTTCTTTCGAGGGGGTGCACTTTAGAACGCCACTTGTCAAACCGCATGAAAGAAAGGTGCGCGTGAAAGACGCGCAGAGAGAACGAGTAAGAGTGATGCGCGCGCCATGTAAAAACTATAGGTTCTTCATGGTTGGGGGGAGTTCAGCGCACCATGATAGACGCATTGCAGGGGGTGCTGCTGGCCGACCTCCCGCTGTTCCCTTTCCTCCTGCGGGTGACGCGGAGAGTTGCAGTCCGTCTTCGCCTCTTATTTTTGTTCCCCCTTCTCCTTTCGTTCGCTCCACGGCTGCTTGTTCAGCCTTTCGCGCGCGTTGTTTTTGCGGATTGCGAGTTGCGAACGTTCACTTTCTTCGCGTTGTACATATGCTATGTAGGAATATACATGCACCAGCGAACAACTCCGAAGCGCGCGGGCCGCCCTTGAGAAACAGTCTGGGCGCCCGGTTGTCAGTTGTCTTTCTCTTTTTTTCTCAGGGTCCACGCACTTTTCTTCAGCGGCTGTCAGCACGCCGGACGTCCGTGGGGCGCCGACGAGAGGTGTACGCGAGCAGTGCGTAGCGAGTTGTTCGCATTCGCGCGCGGTTGCAGCTAGCCCGGTGTTTTTCGAGCAGGCGAAACCATTTGCGGAGACGAAATCGGAGAGAAGACGGCGAACGCTGAGAAGGCAAATAGGTTTGAGCATGTTTGGTTATTCATCGTAACACAGAGAACGTGGCGCAGTGTAAGGACAAAGGACGAGTCGAGACAGGACAAGCGCCGACTTTCAACTGAAAGTGGGCGCTTGCCCTGTCTCCACTTGAACTTTGTCCTTATACTGCGCTATGTTTTCTGTATTACGATGAGTGCTGAGAGTGGCGCTTCAGATACACGAACTGTGTGAGAGTATAGTGCTATGAGGTTTGCGAACTATGAGGGAACAACTTAGTGGGGTGAACTAGGTTCGCATATAAGATGAGGTAAACTATCGGGGGTGAACTCTGAGGCAATTCTGAGAAACTGTGGAACAAACTCTGAAAGATGATAACTTTCAGAGGCTATACTTACTACACTATGACAAATGAAATGTCGTAAGAGACGCAACCTGAGAAACGAATAAACCGAATGTTTTGCTGTGAGATGCGAAAAATAACAGATGGACTATGAAGGACGATCTATGAGGGTCGAATACTAACGGCTAACAGAAAGGAGGAGCGAACTCCGAGATATGCAGTATGTGAGGGACGACAATATCTCGTGTGAGAGCCGATACTGAATGAGAAACGACGGACGATGGAATGAGAAACGGACGATGGAAGAGGAACTATGTGAAGTAGTAATCCGTGCCAGAACGCCGAAATTCGCATCGCATATATGCGATGCGAATTTCGGCGTTGTGGTACGGATTACTATCCCTGAGCTATGGAAGGAGCAACATTTCGTGCTGAAAGCGCCAGTATGCTTGTGGTATTACCGAAGCAAAGTCATGTTATGCTTGGTTGTACCTTGAGAGGGAGACCTCCTGAGAATATTGAAAATTTCCTTGGGCCACGTGGTCATTCAAGTCTGTCCTTGAGCCTGACATGAGTGATTACGTCACTCGCTCTGGTCTATAGAGCGAAACAGTTACCGTGCCTGCGGCAGAGTCTATATATAGTCTATACCACCGTGCCGTATCCAGGACTGGGCAAAGATACTTTGCAATTCTATCGTGACACGATACAAGATACCCGGGCAATAAGTAATTGAGATGCAGATACAGGAATCTACCGGAATTGTTGTATCCGATACGATACTTTCCATTTGTATCTTAAGATACTTCGGTGCATTCGCAAATTTCTTGTTATTATAGATCTATATAATGTAGCAGCAAATGCGTATGCCCAAAAAATGTTTGCTTGGAAATTTCCCCCAAGGACCACCCGAGTCTAATCGCCTGGTCGCCCACGGCAACGCGGGCGACCAGGCGTCCCCGAACATGAACGAGGTAGCTCACTGCAGAGGGCGAGAGCTGACGGACCGCGTCCAGCCGGCCTCTCGGCAAGATCATCGAGCCGAACCAGACAGACCGACCAGATGCAAGTACATCACAAAGATGTACCAACAAGTTAGAAGAACATTCCCACCACCACACAAAGACCTCAACGGGGGCCCAAGCAGTGGCCCTAAGCCAACTACAAACAAATTACCTTCCCGAACCCGTTTCACCTTAAACGGATATTCCCCAAACTACACAAAGAAGACACATGTAAGAATGCAGACAGGACACAGCTACGCTCAAACGCGTGCTGTGGGAATGTAAGGCCCAACGTAAAAACGAGGTAAACTCCGAGACCCTATCGCTGAGGTAGGCCGCCGCTCTGCGCAGCTCCTTACCTCGGCGACCAACTCTGGGCCGTCCAGCAAGCCCGTGAGGCGGCGTTGGGGCAAGATCTCGACGTCCCGTTGTGGGAGACCTGAGCCCGGGTCGCCAAAAACCTGCAGGACAATTCAGAAAAGTTATGGCCAACCAACCATATTTCTTCACTCCGACCAACCTTGCTCGATTTGAGTGAAATGTCTGCTGGTATCTCAAAATTTTAGTCTTTCTTGCTCAAAGTACAATATTTACATTACGAAACAATTCATTTGGGTTGCTTTAGCTGCATAAACATGAAAGATCTTTATAAGCTGCGCTGTCAGCGGTTTTTGCTTGTCGCTTTTGTACAGTATGGTGGCTATGTGCAAATGTCATGGCACCGACGCAACTTAAAAAAAACAAACAAACAAAAAAGAAACAAGATACCAAAAGGTTGGCTACGCGCAGACGTTCGCGCGCTTGTTTTTGTCGAGACGGCGCGAGCGCCCCCACGTGACTCTGGTCGACCAATAGGGACGCGCAGACCTCGTCGCCTGCTCTCGCTGGAGAGCTCTGGCAGAAAGATAAAAGAATATGTCGCTGCCTTTAGTTTTATTCAGGTTACTTAGCGACTACAGTATCGGCTTGAGAAGCGGAGTTCAGCCAACATTTTAGTATCGCACGGTGATGTTGCGATAGCAATATCTCGTATCCTAAGATACACGATGTAGATACACGATGTATCGGAAATACAGGTACTGATGCTCGTCTTGCCAGACGTACCATTATACAGGTACAAGATGTCCAAAGAGTATGCAAGGATTCAAAGAACGCCACTGGGGAATCTGAAGATAAATTATACGGGCTTTCCAAATTCACTTCTATGTATACAGTACGCCTTCCCCTCCTATAGAAGGTGTAAGGCGCCGAAGGTTGCAGGTAAGCGACTTCAGACGCGGTCTCCACAGCGCTTCAAGAGAGTTTCTTTCGTCCGTCTTCGACCGCGGCAGCAAGTGCGTTAGCAAGACCGCGGCTCTTTTGCCGCGTATTAAACGAGGCGGTGGCACACGCGACCGTGGCTTTTCAACCTCGCGGTTGACGCAACGCGTATCGCTCGCTTCGCGCAGTCGCGAGGCGCGTTTGCGCAAATGTCAGCGCGTTTCTGCCCCGTCGAGGGGGTCGACCGCGGAGCCCACCCTGCCCCGTGGCCTGCCGCACGGCGCAGAAGAAAGCTGCGCGCCCGGGCAAACAAAGCCGACGCGACGCGGCGCTGTCGTCTTCGTCTCGTCGTTCGCAAACCGTGACGCTGAACTTTTTGAAGCGCGATGCTTGCGGAGTTGGGAAACGCGCGCGTTTTCACGCCCCGACGAAGGCGCGAAGGCTGTATGTAAGCAGCCGTTTCGCGTCGACTCCGGTTTGTTTTCCTGCTGGATGATATTGTTCGAGAGAAGGGGCCGGTAGTCCAAGCGACAGCGTCTGAAGTAAGGTACGTGTGTACCTTTAACGCAACCGGAACAGTCCGCGCCATTGTGTGTGCACGCGCAAGCGTTTTCACCGTTGTGTGGGCACATTCAGCTTCTTGGAATTGGCAAACTGATGACGATAGCTACGAGATTACAGGGGCTCTTGTTCTTGCGAGTAGCTTGTAACAGTGATCAGTGGCTTAACTAAGGCGAGTTTCTCTGCGATATAGGAACGATGAAAACTCGAATACAATTGAACCTCGATAAAGGAACGTGGATATAACGAATTTTTTTTCCGCCACGAGCGCGTGTACCGAGTACATGCTTATAACGAATATTGCATATAACGACATTTTTGTGTCGGATGTGACTTTGTTGCACCGAAGTTCGATGGCTGTAGTTGATCCTGGATCTCATTTATTTATTTATTTATTTATTTATTTATTTATTTATTTATCTATTTATTTATTTATTTATTTATTTATTTATTTACTTACTTACTTATTTATTTATTTGATTATTTATTTTTTATTTATTTATTTATTTGATTATTTATTTATTTATTTATTTATTTATTTACAGTACCTACAGCGCCCGAACGGCCATTATTGTAGGGGCGAGTACAGAAAAGCGGGAATCACATTAATCCGCACATGCATACATAAAAAAAAAACGTTTCCAGACACCGCGGACTCTGACAGTCAACAGCACTCTTCGTTACACATCTTGGAAAAATACAAGAATAGGATATTATTATACATATTACTATGCAAACTCTGAAAGACATAAGAAAATGCTGGATGATGTTGGATTGTCGTGACGTACTAGGATTGTCCTCGTACCCTTACCTAGCTTACACAGTGTGCTTACTCATTCAGACGATTCAGGGACAAATGATTGGGGCGAAGATTATGCTCGGCGCTGCAACCACATCGCCAGTTTTCCGAGGAGGCGCGAGTTCGAGATTGCCTGGGCTGCTCTGGCTGAAACGCTGCCAACGCCGCTTGCTGCTCTTGGATGAGAGGCCAGAAGATGTACAAGTTTCTGAGGTCTTAAAAGAAAAAAAGAGGATGGTTCTTTTCTTGAGAGACTGTCACGTACGCACTCTCGAGGCTTGTCCAAATAACGGAATCATTAGGAGCAGGGCTAACCAGAAACCGCGTCAGAAACGATAATCGGTTACACGTGAGCGGTTGACAAAAAAAATTCCCGCACATGCGCGTTCGTCTTCGGCTTTAACTTTGCAACGCGCGCAACCGCACAGCCAGCTCACGTTGCAAACGCAGACCGAAGGTAACACGAAAACTAACACGAGCAAAAAAATGAAAAGAATAAGGAAAACGATGGGAAGCGGCAGGTGGGGAATGCCCGCGTTGGGTCAGCGGTTGACTGTTTCGGGGTCGCCGCGGTTAGACGTCGTCTCCTTTTCCTTTTGCGACGTTGAAAAGGCGGGAGCCGATCTGGGCGCCGATTAGCTGCCGGCGAAAGCGAAAAAACAGGGGAACACGAGAAGTGTGCCACCATTGGCAGGCAGGCGGGCAGGCGCCGTAGAGCACAGTGGAGACGTAGTCGTCGTCGTGCTACCGAGCTGCGACATTATTTACGAGCTGCTCACGACATCTACGACACGCGACAACCATTTCGAGCGCGACCTATAGCTCGGTGGAAGGGCCGCGCTCGCAACGTGAGCACAGCTGGGGGAGAGACTTAAGACGAAGATAAGCTTCACGCGATTATTAAAAGGCTCGCGGGAAGGCACGGGGTCAGTGCACGAGGTGAGAAAAAAAGAGACACGTTGTAAGGCAGTGTGGACCGAGAACATCTTTTGACACCCGCTACATTTATTGATGACGATGTTTATTGTGCGCCTCGTTTCGATGCACTTGTATTCCTGCCCATGTTGCTGCGCGTATACGAACTCTTCGCGCTGCACCTCGTTTTTTAGAGAGTCAGAATTACTTTACGCACGAGGAATGTTGGACGTGAAAGAGCGCTATTTCTCGAATTCCGCGCATTCACGTCTTTCAGCTGTCGCGATCCGTGATCACGCGCATCCCCTATAGAAACTTTAGGTAATCTATGAAAGCTTCGTATTTTACTTGACGCTTTGCACGGAAATTGGAAAGGCTCGCAGATGTTGCCACCATCAGCCTACACGTGTTCGTCACACGCTGCAATTTCAATAATCGTTAGATAGTCATTAGATAATTAGGTTATTATGTAGAACGTAACCTCGACGTCGGCCGGTGGGTACACCCTCACCGATACGACAGGAAATATTTTGGTATTATAGCATGCCAACGCTGGCCCGACGCATTCATTATTGCGGAGAAGCTTGGAAAACGTGTCATGGCTATAGTCTTTGGTGGCAGGGAGTGTCAAGTGAATCCAAGTTTGATTAACTTGACAAGTCCGCGATTCCGCCGTCTTGAATGAGTCTGAGTCCGTGATTCCGTGAGTCTGAGTGGGCCAGAAAGCGTGATTGAATCCAAGTGAGCCTGAATTGGACCTGTGAATTTCTGGTGGATATGAGTCTGGCTAAGCCCAGCCAAGTCTGAAAGCCTGAAATTTAGTCGGCCCTAAGCTGAAAATATATTTTCGTCAGCGAGTCCCAGTGATGTCTGCTTATTTTACCGGCCTATATACTGGCCAGGACGCAAGTGAATTTACCGCCTGTACACCTCTCCGGGTCCCGATAGACGCTTCGGGGCAGTCAATACACCACTGGCCTGAGGACATCGGGAGTCTTGATCATCTGCATCGCGGTACATTCCGTGTGTTGAAAAGAACAATCCCCTAGGCTTATGCAAGCTGAACGCCAACTACACTCCGCTCGGCCTGGGAGGCATGCGCTCAGGGCTGCGCAAACCGCCGCCGGCTTACCTTGGACTGTATGTAGCAACCTCCGTGCATGTATTCTGGCCGCTTGGCCATGGACAGGAGTTATTCGTCGTTCAATCCACAGGGAGCGGCTGTACGCTATTCCGTGTGGTGTATGTCAGGCTGTACGCGGCAATGGGTCTTGGATATTCGAAGCGAAGTCTGGACCGGTGGCAGATCTGCATTACAAAGGACGACGAAATGGATAGCTTGACGATATTTCATCTGGCCGAGAAATAAATTCCTATCGTTGCAGAAGGAATTAGAAGCGAATTGAGGGAACCTCTATTACTATATTCACACGATTCACAGAGACAAATACGCAGCAGGCCAGTCGTACGTTTAGTAGTATGTACATAAATGTAGATTCTTGGGAAATACTGGCACCTATATACCAGCTCTAGGGGATTTCAGTGCAGCGTCGTCGTCTTCAGCACCGAGCTCGTGCTCTCTTTCCTCGTTGTTGTGCACAGCGTTTTAGCATTGTTAAGGGATGGAAAGACAGAACGCCGACCAAAGGGGTACGGGTAAAGGGTTTGGAAGACATGTTAAAGATTGGACAAGGCTTCCGTGCGGAAACCAAAACGTCATGTGCAACTACTTCAACCATACCACGGCGTCCTGCCTTTCTTTAACGGAACTATACATAGATGACTAATTAACGTTGCCTTCATCTTTTCCCGAGCTGATCCGACATCTTCATTCTCTGGCGTTATGGTTAGGGCGTTTGCTTTTATTTATTTCTTTCTTTATTTTTCTTAAGAAAAGAAGCGAATGAAACTCTTGCATCAAATAATCATGCTCGTATTGTGATACTGTTCGTCGATACACTATACCGAGTGCAACCGCTTACAAGGCGCTGCAGCAGCGCCAATTTCTGTCTCGTTATATGCGCGCCGATAGCGGCAGTGCAAGGTCGCACCGATCTGCGCACTATGCACACTCGAGGGTTAACGTGTACGCGAGCTCGCGTAGATGGAGTCCCCAAGGGAGAACCGTTCGGCCGTAGCGCCTCCGGGGCAGGGTAGGGTAGGGTTGGTCCCGTGGGCGCGAGCGGTATGCCGCCGCCGCCGCACGACCTTGGCACTGCCGGCACAGATTTCGTGCGCCCGCTCGGCTCGCGCCTCCTCCGTACGCGCCGCGTGTATAGCCCACGGACTGATGAACCATCGCGCAGGCAGCGAAGGTGTCTCGACCCGAACGCGCGGTGTGGGACGAGGCGATGGCATCCATTCTCCCTATATACGGACGGGACACGATGCGTTGTGTACTCCTCGCGAGGTCGACCTCGCCTTCGAACACCTCCGGCTCTTGGATCGATATGCCCGGGAATACAGTTTCTTTTTTTTTTTTGCTTTTACTTACGTTACGCATTCGTAGGAGTATAGTGTCCTAGAGTCCGTTACGTTTCGCGTGCCCGAGCCTCGTCATCTTGTGAACTGGTTTCTCGCGAAGCGCTCCGCAAGTTTACACCTTGACCTGAATGGAAAACGTAGACGTGATCGCGGGGAAGTTGAAGCCGCGGAGTGCGTCATCACTTACTGGTAGACGTGAGAGCAAATAAAATGCGCTTTTAATTTCGTAACTAAGTGGTAGTAATTCTCTCACTCATTTCAATGTGCCAGCGTTATGCTGGGGCTATCAGGGAGGATGTCATGGAGAGGGGTGGATGAATTAAGGTGGCCTTCGCGACTCGCGGTCGACGCCTGTCGAAGTTATGTTGCCTTAGCGCATGGCCAAACGCTTAGTTTAGTTCTTGGTTGATTAAAACTTTCTCTTCATCTCTCTGTGTAGTGGATTTTCTTGGCGGGATATTTTCGGCTGATGAAGAAACTTGCACAGTGTATTTGTTCGCGCGGAGTGCAACTTTGCACTTTGTTTCATCTTCCGCAAACAGCGGTCGTAGCCAATGATCGTCAGTGTTGGTTGCCTCTGAAAGTTCGAGCAGGTGGCATAGAACACGTACCGCTGTAGGAGACGCGTATAGCCATCGTTTGCAGAAACATATTTGGAGCTGCTCAGTGAATTTTGAGAGGGCTAGAGAAGCTTACTCGGGGTTGCACTCGCTGCAGTTTCATATAACGTTTCCTCTCTCCTTGAGGCTCGTCCTAGTAAGTTTTCCGTCACAACACGTTCAAACAATGAGCGAAATCACAACTGGAATCACCGCGCGTTATAGGTAATCACGCTGAATACACGGTCCTTTCATTTACGCGAGTCTGCGATGAAAGCGTTCGTCGCCGCAAACCAGACACATTAAGCCGCGTGCGCGTTTCGAACGCTGTCTACCGGCAATCAAGCCAAACATGAACGTTCCGCATCACGTAGCGAGCATTCCCGCTGTCGACAACGGCTCTGTAATGGAGTGCTCTTCGACTTATTATCGTGCATATAAAGCCAAAGACGGATTAGATTCGCTGCCCCGTTGGCCCGACCGCGGTGACCTTTTAACCGGCAGGGACAAGTTCATTATCTCGCCCCCTCCGTTCCCAAGATGAAGACCCCATCCTTCGCATCGCTTCCGGTAGCGCCCTCAAGGAGGTCCTCATCATGGCGGCGCCAACGTCAGTCGTCCGGATTGATAAGACGGATTAAGCGTTCCCCGCTTTCCATCATGAAGCGCCTTACAAGTCGCCGCCGGACAGCCGTTCCCTCCGATGGGCAATTGTTTCCGGGACAGTTTATCCCGTTACGTCAACGCACGACGGCCGCTTGCTTATTTGATAACTGTCCCGCCGAATACGTATACGTTCAACGCTGTCTGTATATTATTTTGCTGCCAGGATGAAAGGTGGAGGGGAGAGGGCGGCATGCAGGCACGCACACAGGCGAACGCATGCATTACACGTCTGAGCGCATGTACAGGCATGTACAAACACACACACACACACACACACACACACACACACACACACACACACACACACACACACACACACACACACACACACACACACACTCTCTCTCTCTCTCTAAACACACACACGCAAACACGTCATCAGCTGGAGGGGAGGGGTAACGTTGGTATATTCCGGCGGCAGTCCATGACTGCCAAGGACCTGGGCGTCAGAAGTCCATCTTATTTTGAATGTGGCAGGAGCGTCTGAGCTTTCGACAACTTTAGCAGCTGGTCAAGTCTGTAGTGCGTCACTGCTTATAGCAGAGCCGAAGGAAACGTTCGGGAAGAGCGCGCGAGCCGGGCAGCCAGCGCACCGCCGCTCAGCTGGCACGCAACAATCGCACTCGAGATCCGTGTGTGGAGGCAGCGCGCGACGCCCGCTTCTATCCCACGCGCCCTGGCGCGCGCGAGCGCGCACTTGAAGGTTGACTTCCCCGCACAGCGTGGGCCGCGCGCGCGCAAGGTAACGAGGCCGCGTCGCCCTCCCTCAACCTTCTCGCGCCGCGTTCCGCTGACGTCACATGGGTGCACCGGCAGCGGCGGTGGCGGCCGAAGGACCACGCCCGTGCAGCCGTGTGCCTAAGAAGGACAACTCCCTGCCCCCCTGCTCAATATAGCCACCCCCTGCCCCCTCCTGCCACCCCCTGCCACCCCTTGCCGGGTGGGCCGAGGGGGGGGGGGGGGGGCGGAGGGAGGCTGTAACGAGGCGGCGGCTTCCAGTACAGCCAAGGACAATATGAAACGGATGTGTCGCTTTCCATGCAGCGCCTTTGAAATCCAAAAATAGTACCTATCTGGGTCCCTTATTCGAAAACGCTTCGTGTGTTGGATTGTAGTTAGTAAGAACTAGTGCCAGGCAGTTATGATGGCACCGGCTAGGGACATACGGGTCTCGCAAACGAAACGCTTTGTGAATTGGGTCTCCAGTTCTCCATCACCAGCTCCAATTAGTAGCTATCAGTGAGGTGAGGCACCCAGGAGCTCCCCGATCCTGCGAGCAGCACTGTGTAGCGTTACGCGCAGTCCGAGGCCTGTTCTGGCGTTTGGCCCATCTGCATACGTGTGGGTAGTCAGTCACTTTCTCACCAGAGGATCTGGATACATCCCAGACCAAGTCTGTAATTAAACATAACTGCTGTATCTTTTCTGTAGCTGTCTTCGTAGACGGGACGGCCCGCCGTTGCATTCCTTTCTAACATTATTCCTTTGCCTCGAATAAAGAAAGGCAAGCGGCATCGATCGTCACGGTGTTTCCTTCCTTTACTTTCACTGCAGTGTACGCAAACACACGCACAGGCGCGGGCAGCAGCAACGGGCCTGTCGCCGCGGACACCGTTCCGCCCGGGCGTCTAAGGGGTCAATGCGAAGCGCGCAATCGCAATGTTTCTGCCCTACTGGCACGTTTATCCGTACCTTCCCTTTCTTTTTTCCTTTTCTCCGCGCTTCGACCCTCCTAACGATTCCGACGAAAGCGTGGAGCGTGAGGTGCCCCGTGGCATCAGCTTCGCGAGCGCGGTTGCCTCGAAGCGGCGCGACTGTCCTCGGCTGGCACCAGCACTTGTGTCGCTCGGAGCTTCGTGAAAGTGACGCAATCGGCACTCGGCTGCCGTGAGGACTGCGCGCAGCTAACGTCAACGTTGGTGTCGCTTTGTGCATAGAGAATCATCTCAAGTACCTCTTAGCTCACTGCAGCGTAAACGCTTGTGTCTGGTAGGTTTTATCTTGCAGCATATATAGCGGACCTATGTAGCGACGGTTTCATGTTCCCGGCACGCATGTACTTATCTGCGAGTCGCTGGTAAATGTGTTACATTACTTGGGAAGAAAAGCAAGAGGCGAAGCTTATAGATGTCGGGTTAACCGGAGCTGCTCGGTTCACAGATGTGTGGTACAGCACACCGCAGGAAAAAAGCAAATTGAAGCACAAAATTTGTAACAACAACAAAACGTTAAACTTTCTGACGGCTTCGCCACGAAGCCTTGAAGATTCACAGACGTGTGTGGTCGTTTTGCGGTGAAGTACCGTCGCGTAGAGTAACAACGTGGTTTCACTGTATACACATACGCTTGCTGTGGGGCTAATTGGTTAGTAGTGACTTGCCATGGCGTAAAATGGCGCGAAGTAACGGCAGGTCAGTCCTTTCGTACTACGCATGGGCTCGCGTCTTTCTGCAGCATAGCAATTTCACTGTTCAAGTTCGTGCGGGGAAGCATTCACTGTGGCATTCGAGAGCGGGTTGGTTGTCTGCAAAGAAATGACGCAATCTTTTTAAAAAATATTATTCTGTGCTTCGAAAAAATTAACGATTTCTATTATTATTGATGCGCATGAAAGCGCGAAGCAACGGGAATCAAACGGCGACAGCACTAAGAGACGAACATGCCTTCTCTGTGTGTTCGTCTGTTCTGCGCCGGTGGTAAAGATTGAATCAAATTATAATGTCATGAGTAGCCAACGCGGGGTGCACATGCCACAAGTATGCGATGCGGCCTTTAGAGCTCTGTCAAGCGACCTGTCCGGCGCTTGTTAGTATAGTATAGTCACGGTGCACGCACGCACGCACGCACGCACACACACACACACGCACGCACACACACACACACACACACACACACACACACACACACACACACACACACACACACACACACACACACACACACACACACACACACACACACACACACACACACACACACACACACACACACACACACACATACACACACACACACACACACACACGCACACACACACACACATCACCAGATCCTTTCTGTAGGTAGCTTGCCTTCTCTTGCCAGTGACGTTGCATGCTGGCACGCAAGTCCACAATTACTATAGGACGCAATCATTCATATCGTTTGCCCAACCTCCTGATCATACTCTCTTTACTTTGACGGAAGCGCTAAAGAACAAAAACCGAAACAATGCAGCTGCAGCTGCAGCAGCAGCAGCAGCAGTAAGAAGCAATCATGGAGGATCAAATGCATTCAAGCGTGAGTATGCATATATGTACGCCTGCAGAAAGCGTTTGGAGCGAATCCTCACATTGCGTCACATCTTTACCCCACAGAGGCACGCGCGCCTCAGATAGTCGCCAGGCGGGGGGGGACATCACGTTTGCACGCTGTGCTCCACAGCGTCGTGCTCAATTCGGCGCGCTGCAAGCGGGTCGTCCCAGCCACATGCGCCGCTGCGAGCGGCTCGCGCGTCGCCACGCGCCTTGGCGACGGCGGCGCGCTGCATGGAGTCCGATCGATGGCGCGTGCATGTGTGTGTGCGCGCGCGTGGTTGCTACAGCTTGCGCGGGGCCTCGCGGTCGCGCCTGAGCGGCTATCGGAAACGCATACGCGAGTGCCCACTTCCTATATCGGCGTCGGTTCGAGCGTGCTGCGAAGGCGGCCGCGACGGCGATTGCGCGGGTGACGAGGCACGTATACCGCGTGTGACGGTCATCCGACGTGACGACGGCAGAGACAGCGCGCGGCCGGTTGCGACGACGAACACCTGCGAGCTGTGTGTGCCTGCGGATAATGTGTGCTGCTGCATATTATGTGCAATCGGTCATTCGTTTGTCGTTTAGTTAACACGGGCAGGTGCAGTTTGCCGGGAACCCGCGCGCCTCTCGAGCTGCGTTCATCGAAACGCCAATATATACCGGTTGGAAATGGGGCCGCATGCAAGCGCCGGAGCCAGCCGGTGACTATATATCTATCCATCGGTAGGTTTACGGTACGCACTATAGTTGCCTATATGCTGGACTGTATTGAGCAGAACGAGGTGTACGTAACGTATGCATACACATGATCCGCCACCCGTTTCACTCCGCAGGTCAAGCGACGGAATTAAATAGAAATGTTACTGCCAGGAAGCATCAAAAGTTCCAGCTCGAGTACTAGTTGCAGCAGAAAGTGGTCAGTGTGGCCCAAGCACTCATGTGGAAACATCTGAATAGTACGGCCACATTTATTTGTTTATGGATAGTTTTCAGACATCAGGTACGTCCACCTGATCGCTCGGTAAGGTCTGTCATGGTGATAAAGGTCACTTGATCATGCGAAGCCCCCATGCAGCCCCCACCCTTGCGTTGCCTCCCACTCGCGTTCCCCTCTGGTATTTCCCATACGGATGAATCGCTCATTATATATACGGAGAAACGGATATATTGCTGTCTTCTTCTTTCGCAACATTATAAAAGTACGGAAACACTTTTTTTGGCCCACGAGCGACCACCGAGTGCCAGTATATAGCCGTAGAAATAACCTCGCGCGATTGTGACCGAAGTGAAGCCGTCTAATCCGGTCCGGTGCAATACGAACGCTCGCAAAGTGCGGCCGTGGACGTTCCCATTCTTAATTGCTCGCAAGGGAGGGAGAGGGGGAACGTTGCGCGGCTTCTACGCCGCCCTTCGCGTTCCACTTCCCTCCTCCAGCCCTTCTCGCGCTCGCTTTCCCGCCTTGCCTCGCTCTCGCAGAAGGCGCAAATTTCCGTCATCTACCGCGCTCGCGGAATCCCAGTTTAGCAACTGCATGAAAGCCACGCGCGCAGCGCTTCGTGCCCTAATCCTCTTCTCCTCCCCCCCCCACCTCTTTTTGCGTTTCTAGCCACCCGTTGCTTACCTCTCGATTGACCACAGAAAAAAAAAAAAATACTTCCTCTAAAGAGAATGCGCGCAAGCTATCCACGGTGCCAGATACACTGTGGGGGAGGAGATGGATGGCACCGCAACAAAAGCCTCCCGGTGAAGCTCATACATAGCCGTTCTTTCTTCGACGTCTCCTCCCTTCAAGCGACGAGAGCGCGCAGCGGCGACTCCTTTTGTTTTTCCCCCGCTGCGGCCCGAACCGCAAGCCGCGCCGTTTGAAAGGAAGGGGGAGGCTCGGCCGTGCAAGGCAGCGACGTAACGTCGAAAAAGGGAAAGAAAGAAAGAAAGAAAGAAAGAAAGAAAGTTGAAGACAAGAAGAGGAACGGAGAGGTTATAGGCGGAGAGAAAGGCGTTGTGGCCTAGTTTTAAAGGCGTCCTTCCCCGACTCTATTTCGGAGGTCCGTTGTAAGCGGGCGTCTCGTAACGCCGCTGCCACAGCCGTCGAGGCGGCGATTATGCACGCTTAAGAGTAACCGGAATAACCCTCCGCTCAGGCGCGCGCGTTCGTGCGTGCGTCAGCGTAGTGTACGTGCCGGCGTTCCGGCAGCAGGTCCCGCCGTGCGCGGACCGTCACGTGTGTGAGTGCGCGAGCGTGATCTTGGAACGGTGAAGGATAACGGGATTGCGGGAAAGGAAGCGGGCGATGATGACGTGTAAAATCGCGTGCGCGCGGTTTTCCTTGTTTTTTTTTTTTTAACGGACATTATCTACGGCGCGGAATTTTTACCTCTGGGGCCCAGAAGCTGTCGCCGTTTCTTCCTCTAGCCATGCTACTGCAGCTGTGTGCCATGGAGGGGGGGGGGGGGGAAGAAAGATACGCCCCGACGGGGACAGATCGCAGGAATGGCCTACTGTAATCCTGTAGTCCAGACTTGCACTGTTTAAGGAATTAAGAAATGCCCGGATGGACTGAAAACCAGTTTTAATCTCGCCAAGGACCTATACATACAGATAGCCTCCTCAGAAGATTTTTGAAAACGCACCACCAAAAGCCAACTTCTGACTGATCTTAATCGCATAGATGGGACCGGTGACTGCTTAAAGGAAAATGATATGAGGTGAAACGAACGCATAATTACTTCCCGCGTTCCCTGCAGTGAGGTTGCAGTATTCTGCTGACTGCGAAGTCGTGCGTTCGACTTCCGACAGCCTCCGCTGTATATGGCAGTCCGACTTACAAAAAGAGGCCGTCGGATGGAGACTTGGAAGCACGCTGAAAAAGCTCCGCGCGATCAAATTTAATCCTGTGCTTTTTGGATACGGTGCTAGGCATAGCTACGGCTATAGCTATCAGTTTACTCGGGTACAGTTATACCTCGAAGTCTTCAAACTCAATCAGTTAATAGCATCACGAAATCGCTGCGTGGACGCCTCCGTCTCGCGTTCGCGCCATACCGGAAAACCCTGCGACTGTCTTGTTCGCAATTACCGGGGCAACGAGAAAGGGCAGCTAGCTGGCCCGTAGAGCAGCGCTACAGCGACGACGCCCAACGGTCCCCCTAATCTAGACAAAGTGAAATTCCTTCACGACGCTATAAGGCATGCGGGCTCAATGAGCGGAGGACAGCGGCCACTCGTGAGAGAGGGGGGGAAATGTAGAAGCGCGCCATTCCTTGCAAAGCAAGGGCGAGAAAGGGGGAAGGCCAGGCGCGGACCGAGCAATGCTCGCAATGCTCGCGGCGGGACGCTCCGGTACACTTCGCGTGGCGCCTGCCTTGCAAGCACCGGCGCGTGAGCAAAGGCGAGGAGACGACGACTACGAGGGGGCTCCCCGGTAATGTTGCGCGAACGGCGGCGGTCGGTCGGTCGGTTGGTGCGCTGTGCGCCGTTCGGAAAGCGAGAGCGGGTGAACGTCCGGCCTTCCCTTTGCGCTTCCAAACCCGAGGAGAGCCGGCGAGCACAGCACGGCGTCGGCGGCGGCGCTCTACACAGCGCGACCCCCTTGTCCATCGGCCGCGGCGAGAGGACGTCGTAATTGCATGCACGGACGGCTGAGGAACGCCGGGAGAGCCCGTTTCCTGTTTTAAAAGAAAAAGAAAGCGCAGAGAAAGGGTAGTGCGTGAGAGAGAGGAGACCCCCGAAGGCAGCCGAGCAGAGTCTTCTTCTTCCTCCTTCTTCGCGTGCCGCCAGGGAAGTGAGTGACCCTGCCAGCGAGCAGTCGGTCCGCGCCAAGTTCATCGACTCCGCAGCGGCGGCGGGCGGCCCGCAGGCCGACCGCTCTCCTTGTCAGGCTGCGGCCGCGGTTGCGCACTCGAACACACGTACACACACACACGGCCAGGGGCAGAGCACGGCAGTCCCCGCCCGCCCGACGCTGCCGTTGTGTTCTTACCTTCCTTCCGACAGCGGCACGCGGGAATACCTGCCTGCGTTGCCGGCAGCAAGCAGCTAGCTCCCTGTGAGAAAAAAACAAACACACACACACACAAAGAAAGAAAGACGCTGACGCTGACGACGCCACAGCATAGCGCGGCTTCTTACCCGCTCGGCGGCTGGCACCCTTTCCTCGGAGGCTTCTGTGGGCCGGGCAACAACCGTCCTTCTCTTTCACTCCAAAGCGCGTGGCCCTTTGCCCCGATCACTTCTTTCATTTCTTTCTATTCGCGCGTCATCCCCCTCCCACCCGGTGATGCTGTCACTAGCCTCCCTCCGAAACGTGTTGTCACCGAAGAAGGAAGCACCCATCGCGCACTGGACGAGCGTGCGTGTTCGGACATTGCGGGTGACGCAGCAGCTCCGCGTAGCATCTCCATCCCCTCGTCCCCGGCACACCCTTTCACTCCTCCGTGCCGGAGACAATATGACGCCTAGTTCTTGCCGCGCGCCAAGCCTTCTTGTTCCTATTTCGCTCCGGGGCGATCGCCGTGCTGTCCAGGTGTCCGTAACGGAAGCACGCGCGCGCCTTGTGTGTGCGTTCACGCGCGCGTTGACCGTTGTGGACGTTCGGTTGGTAACCTGCGCGCGAACCGGAAGCGGCGTGCCTGCGCGTCCTCCTTGGCTCCCGTGGAGCTTTTCCGAGCCTGAGAGGCTCCGACGAAGAAAGGAAAGAAGGAAGAGGACCTTCCCCTCACCCACGCTCAGCGTTCTCATCCCGTTTTGCGGATCCTGCCATGTTATCTTTATGTGATAGCACGTGACAGAGAGAGAGAGAGAGTACTTTGCTTTCTTTTTTACGATGCTGAGAAGGCGGACGCTATGTAGCGGTTCTCAGCCGGCAGAAGCGACGGCTCTGCAAAGGGGCCCCACGGGCAGCCCGGACTGCGGCGGATGCTTCATCTAGTGGTATCGTGGTGAACGATAACGTAACCTCGACGGGGGCTACTTCGTGAAGCGGTAATGGAAAAGGGTTGCCTCCCACCGGGATGCGTGAGATGATAAAGAGGAAAACAACCGCGGAAGTGCCCTCCAGACAGGCGCAGGACAAATGAAGTCGTTCGCCTGCAGTTGAAGGGCTTCATTTGTCCTCCTCAAAGAGATTCGGACGGCACCGTTCTTTTCTTTTTCCAGCTCTGCCGGCCTAGTGCGCACACATATCCGCAACGAAGACAGCCGCTGTTAGCGCTCCGCAGAAACAAATGCTATGCCTTTTAACCCGGCACTGCAGTGAAGAGGACCTGCGTTGACCTCGCCTATGCAGTCGTCGAGCTCGCGGAGGGCGAGCGCCTTCGTCTACGTAGACACAGACTACGGCAGCGGCCGCGTGCGGTGCGGAACACGAGGGGTCGCGTAATATCGCTGCGTCCTGGCGACGCCTTTGCGCCCGCGCTACACATTTTGACCCTGCGGAGCGTTTTCTGTTTGTAGCGCAAACACGCGGTCGGTCGGTCGGTTCCGTTCGCGTCTTGTCACTTGATCAAAGTCGAACGCTGCGGAAGAAGAACACAGCGCTGCCGGCCGCGATAATCGCTGATCTGGCCTGTCGGCGACCTGTCTTAATCGCAGGAACAGGACACATAGTATATAGTGCCTGTAGAAAGACGACGTACCTTCCTATTCAGGCTCGCATGAAGCACCGTCGGAGGGGGCGTGTGTGTTTACCTGTTTATTCTCTACTCCAGGGCCCTAGACCTCCCACGGTGCTTTGTGTAGACGTAACGCACCCTTCGCTACACGCCCCTTCTATATCGTACATATTGCTGCCTGTCTCGTCGAATATTTTCCGGAATGAAAGAGGAAGGGAGGCTCAAAAAGGCTCTGGAATGTATCGATATGGTTACAGTCTGAGCTCGCTTTGCTTGCACATCTTAGTGGTGGTGTGTGGAAGACGTCTGGTGGAAGCGTGCCTGCTTCATCACCATTATTAGCTTGTTAAATATGGGAATTTCAGCCGCTGGGAGAGCCCGCCGTCCCCATAATCTTAGCCAAGAAATGCAACGAGAAGAAGGAAAAAAGAAAGAATTAATGGGGTAACCTTGAGGGATGGCAGTCGTTTTCAAGATTGCCGCCATTTACACATCTGTCTGAGTCAGGAGGCAACGTCGCCGTGAGGCTCTTCAGTCACGCCACTAAATCCACTCTGCATCGATCGCCTTCGATTTCGTTTGGCGCTGTTGGTTCGGTGATTGCTTCGGTTTTATTTTTTGGTGCACACGGCACAACTCTCGTATGTGCCACCAGCTCTGCCGCGACGACGACAATACGCACGTGTAAGTTCAGAATCGTGTATCATAACGCAAGCAACAATATTTCCAAGAATTTCGCAGGCGAATATCAATTCAGCGTGTATTATGAAACAGCAAAGAAGCAGACACGCCTAAAACATTCCTAGCGGTAATTTTTTCACCCTTTCCCCCTCAGTTTGTTGGTATTACGTTATCGCTGGCACATTCCTGCTCCGAACGATTCGTTTTCCGCTCTTCGGCCGTCCTGCTCTCTATTTGTTTCTTTCTTCTCACCGAAACTATAATCTATACAAAGCATGAAACCGACGTGACTTGGCGTCCCGCCTCGCTCATCCCTTCCTACACTGATATCTTAATGCCCGGACGCTTCGTGTGGGGCTAAGTGATCCGTGACCGTTGGCTTTCAGAAAGAAAGAAAAAAAAAGAAAGAAAAAATTCAGCGCCCGCAAACCGGCACCTCGGGAAGAGCATTAGGCGCTATCAAAAAGACCGAACAGGACAGTCCGAATACCGTCGCTGATAAGAAGCGCATATGACTAGGGCGAGGGTGAACCGAATGAAGCGTCGCACACGCGGCGGGCTAAACGGGGGTTCTGTCCTGCAGGATGCCTATCTCTTTCGGCCCGTCCGGTCCTCTTCGCGCACCCGCTATGCAGGCATGCGCTCGGAGACCTTTTCTCGAGCGACGTGCTCGAAGCGGGCACCGCTATGTATCATCAGCTTTGCATGAGGAACGACGGAGCCCGGATTATACGAAACCGGTGGATGGCTTGCGCGGCCTTCGCCTTGTAGATACGGTGGAACCCCTCTCTCCCCTCCGCACCTGTTTCTCTATCTCTCTCTCTCGCTCACTCGTCTATAGGCGACACCGCTATATATGCACCTCTTCCGTTGCCCGAGCCTGCGACAAGTATTCCCGGTACGGGCCACTCCTGCACGGCCCCGTCGCGACAGTTTTTTTCTTTTTTTTCGCCCGCACTCTTCCGGCACGCGTGCGCTTTCTTCTGCTTCGACCGCGTCTTCATCTTCTTCCGCGCTGATGCCGATCCTTGTCGCTCCTTATAACCGCTCGGCGCCCTTTACAGACCGGTATTCCGTCCACGTGGCTCCTATTCACTGCCCGGTCCCATTGGGAGACGAGAAAATTCGGACACCCGAGCCACACCGCGCGCGACGCGTATTCGGTTTAGGCGAACGCAGCGAACCAGCGGTGCACGCATCTTCCGGAGAAAGAGGCCTGAAGCGTGGTGCCAGTCCTGTGTGAAAATGCTTGTAACGTGGGTAGCAGGTTTTTTTCAGCCCATGCAGCTCTCGCAGAATCTCGCCGATGTTGAACGACGCTCGATCCGACGCCGCGTATCCGCCTTGCAGAGTTGGCTGTTGCGCGCGGGCTCTCGGGGAGAGATGCAGGTCCGGCGCCTTGCGGCTTCTATGGGACTGCCCTGATGCGGAATACGGCATCGTTTCCTGGAAGATTTCAGAGAGGGCATAACGGGGTTGGGGTTTTCTCAGTGGTGTGTTCTTGCCCGGCGTTGGTCCACAAAGAAAGTTCCGTAGCATGGCAAAACAAGAACAAAATTATCGCTTGTTCCTTACCGTCGGCTCAAGGGGAATAAAAGCTACACCTAACGACATGGAGCTGGCGGTATGCTGGCTGCTGTCAAAGAAGTTTACAGTAAAATTTAAGAAAGATGCGAGGTGCGGCAAACACCGGCTCTTCCAATATGCGATACGTTTTGCTTTCGTACGCTTAGTAGTACGTGTAGGATCCAGACAATGAAGAACAAGATGGCGGGAAATTGTGAAGGTGGTCACTTTTTCACCCACTCTACACACACTCCGCCTTTTCTTGTCTTTACTATATATTGACGCAACTGCAGAAAGGCTTCGCGAGTCCGAACACCGTGTCGCGCGTCCCGGAGGCGAAACCGCTAATCGTTTCGTCCTCCCTTGTATACGCGGTCTTCTGCACGCCGAGGAAACAAATCTCAACGGACATCCGAGGCACTCTCGTCTGCGCACATATCCAATGTGCACGCAGTTGACCTGCCACGGCCCATTACCCTTTCCCGCATAACTTGCGAGGCTCGGACGCGCCTCGCTAGCTGGACCACCCCGCGGTACACGTGTGCTGTCGAGGTGATCATCAAGATGGCCGATCGGACACGAGCACAATAACGACCATTGTGCACGGGCCCGGGGACACAAAAAAGCGGCCTCAATGTCGCTTACGGAATGTATGTGCGGGCGCGCTTGTGAGCTGCACGTCCGCCAGTGCGGAGATGTGCAGTAAATGTGCTACAGTTATAGGCGGCTTATGCGGCTGCATGCATGTTACGTGCGCAGTAATTCTTTCAAGCCTTTCCGCCAGCTCATGGGGAGGGTAGCAAACCGGTAATCTGGTTTTACATTCCCGCGTTTCCTCTTTCTTTCTAGCTACCTCTCCCACCCTCCTCGTAAGCTTTGTACGCATATCCTTAGGCTGCAGCCTCGCAGCATTTTTTTTTTTTTTAAATCTCCTCTCCGACGCTGGCAGATACATATCCTTGATCAACTGGGTCGCCAAGCAGGTGACGACGTGAAAGGACAAAGGAGAATAAGACAGCGGTCGTGTCGCGTACCTTCTGTGTTCTCTCGACTTCGCAGTTCACTGACAGTTTTTCCATAAATACACATTCCTGCGTGCTGTACGAACCTGCGAGGCCGTTGTGAAGCGTGCGACTTTGAGAGTGGTAACTCGGCGATTCCACCAGATGGCAGCTCGCGATCGGCGACACATTTTGGACTCTGCATGGCCTCCCTATTAGCTGTAAGGTCACTTTATTATGGAGCTGCATGCATCATATAGGCAGGTGGAGCCCGCGAAATGGCCGCCGTAATCGGTCAGTGTAATCTAGAGCACATACTTGAGAAAACAAGGGCGATGCGTGGGCGAATCTCTTTCCTTGGCCCGCCAAGTACACCGCTTTGTACCGGAAGGCACGCAGCCCAACTGCAGCACTATCGCCTGAGGTTCTATACGAACGAACCCGCTTACGGTCACGGCGTTTTCCTATGCTCGACAAAAAAAAAAAAAAAAAAAGTTATAAAGCAGCAAGCAACAAAAGGCGGATCGCGCGATTTCGGAAGTGTCTTTTTTTTTTTTTTGAGTCCGGGGGAAAAAGGGTGGCGTGGGAAGTTGTCGTCGCCAGATCTTTGCGTGTCCCCGGATACGCGTCCTTCGAGTGAGCACGAGTGCGAGCAGTAGCGCGCATATTTTAGGTGCATGCGTCGGTGGTGTCTCGCGTGTGCGCCAGTGGATGTAGAAGGGAATTAAAAGGGAGGGGGGGAGGGGGAAATAAGTGTAACGATAACGATGCCAGTCAAGTCTGCACCTCTGACCTTGACGGATGCAACGTAACGAGGTCTCCCCGGCGAGATTCATTTTGCCCCGAAAGACTTGTCAGCTCGCAAGCGCAATTAATTACGCGCGCTCATTTTTCATTGGCAGCGCGGCCGCTGCTTGAAGCTTCTTTTCAACTCCGGCAGTGCAGACACTGTGCGCGTGGCGGCTGCTGCTAGGAACAAGTTTCGCGTTTTCCTTTCTTCAGATCCGTGCAGTGAAGCCTTTCTTTCTTTCTTTCTTTTTCGATTACGCGCACGCGCTGACTCCTGTTGTGGTTCATATGCATATGCATGAACGCGCGCTGCTGCGCAGAGTCACCCATATGCCCGTCACGTCGGCTGCACCTATCCTACCTAGTTTAATTCTTGCTTACGGATCGTTGAGAGTGAGCTTTCTGCGCGTCGTATAACACTGTGACAGCCGAATGCTGACTCGGGAAGAGAGTCACTTATTAACTAGTTAACTAGTCACGAGACGAAGGCGTCTGCATTGAACGAAGACGTGCACAAACTAACTTTCAAGGCGATACCCTTTTTCCGCGTGATGGTCAAGAAGGAAATAGAAAACGAAAGACCGACGAGCCTAAACCGAACTGATACCGGTTGGCCACCTTACAATGGGCGAGCTAGGAGGAAAGGGAAAAGGAGAGGGATGAAGGTGATGAGATAGAACAGGATTTCAGTGTGCTGCAGACGCAGGCGAATTGGAATGTTAGTCACGTGATCGACGGTCGAAGCTCTCGAAGAGTGCCCACTCTGGAGGTGCGTCAGCAACGAGACTAACTTTGCACCATCTTTCACGATTTTTCTGGACCTTTCCATTTCCCCGCCTTCATTGCGCACTGAGATATGTGGACGGGGTGTTAACCTTGCAGAAATTTCAAAGCGCGCACTGCAACGCACTGCTGACGACCAGTGCCTCCTTGGTCATCACAGGCAACTTCAACGTGCATCACCAGCTATGGGGAAGCGCCAAGATTGGCTTCGCACAGCAGAATGACGGCAGCCCAGTTTATCGGTGGGGCGGTCGCTTGGACTTGACTGATTTCAAGGCGCTTTGCTGCGTGCACAGACAGTGTTCACTCTATCCCGCTTTCCTCTTTCTGTTCCCCTTTTCCCTCAGTGTAGGGTAGCAAACCGGACGCTCGTCTGGTTGACCTCCTTGCCTTTCCTCGCTTAGCTCTCTCTCTCTCTCTCGAAGCACGCGTAGCCGTCGCGTAAATACGATGTAGAAGTGTGTTCCGCACGACTTGTACTCTATATGCCAAATGGGGCTGAAGACAAAACGAAACAGAACACCCTGTGCTTCGCATGACAGACGAAACCAAATGCCGAGTGAGACGGAATACAAATGGCCAATGATATCGTCAGTTCGCCTCGTCTTCAAGACGAGCCGTAATGCCCAGGAAGACGAATGACTGCAGCTGGACCTAAATGTCCGAGGAGTCTAAACACTAAATATCGCACTATAACTGGCATGTCTAAACGAGTCGAAAATACCGAACCGTCTACATAGGCCTCCAAAAATGTTTAACGTGCCGGATTATCCAGCCGTTCTCGACATCCAATCCTTCGGCTCCAGTGGACACTTTTGGACACGCGGAGTCGCCCTGCTCCGTGTAGCGCCTCTCACTTCTCCCGCGAAAGTGTACTTAGTTACCGAAAACATCCTTCTCGGTGCCCACGGATAGTTGTGCGAGTCTGTGATGCATAATTAGACGCACAGCGCGGGGAACACGAGACGGACTGGAGGGCCACTCTGCCGCACGCCTTGTGTTCGCGAGCTGTGCATCCAATTATGCAGCGGAGACTCGCACAACTTTCCGCTCTCCGAAGGCACTGAGAACGATGCGCTCGGTGACTCGGGGATGGAAGGAAGCGCAGAGGCGTGAAGGTCGCGAAGCCACAACACCTCGGCACGCACGAACGCGAAGGTGTCAACGCTGCCTGGCAGTGTGTGCCGTCCTCGAAAGACCGCGCGCGGTTGCGGCACCGCCGTGCGAAGAGGACACAGCATGCGGCGGCGGCTACACAGAGGCGTTGTCGGCGAGATCGCGGGGGGCCCCCCTTTGGGTCAGCAGGCCAGCCGACCGGACACCAACCGCGCCGCGCGCGTACCACCGCCACCTCCACCACCACCTCGAGAGTACCCCTGTGGCACAACAGCGCACCAACTGCCGCACCCTCCACACCACTTCCATCCCCCCCCCCGTACACCTTTTGTCGGCTCCCACCTCCCCGTCTTTTAAAAGGGAGCGGTGATAGTGGCCGCGGCGGCCCGTACGCTACGCGCACGCACGCACGCACGCACACACACACACACACACACCATCGCGCGCGTCGTGTCCTGGTAATCGCGGCTCTAATTGCTGCTCGCTCTGCCCCTGTTGCTGCCGCCTCGCAAGCCAACGGCAGCCACGACCACTGCCGCAGCAGCAGCACACCGAAGTTCTGTTTCCCGCTGCCACTCCTCCACGAGCCCCACACTCTGCACCGCCGAGCGGGGCTTCCTTCCTTTGCCCTGTTCTCTTATTAATCTTTCCTTTTTCCTTCTTCTGTTTCCATGGGCCTCTTGCTTCGCACCTTCCCTCCTCAGAGTCCCCTCGGTTCCTCGGCTCACAAGTTACCGGACAGCGCCGCTCCCAGCGCTCTCTCTCTCTCTCTATTCAGCCTGTGCGCCGCCACCTTGCGGTGAACAGGAATGCGCGGTACGCGGAGCTCGTATACACACAAAGCAGTGGTGTTTGCAGCGTTCGAGAGTGCGTTCCTTCCGGTTTCGCTCTCGTCCTTTCAAACGTTCACTTTTCCTTTCGTGCCCGGCAAGGCCTGTGGAATTTTACCCTCCGCACCCTCCCCCACACCAACTTTCCTAAGTTCTTCATTTAATTGATAGCTCCGCTAAGGTATACTTAGTCCAAAGTTCTTAGCTTCCGTCGCACTTATCATCATTACGTTCATCATCATTATGTTCGCTCGGCTGAACGTAAGCCACCGAAATAAAGACTTATATTTGTCCTCGCGTTCGCTTTTTTGATGCGAAGGAACCCTCGTGCCGTCGTCGACGTCGTTGTCTTAGTCGTTTTTGCCATCCTTGTCGTTGTGATCGTCGGGCCAGATAGCTGTCTTGGGGGTCACTTCATTGGCGTTACTTCGAGAGGCAGACTCCGATTATTCTTTTTTATTTTTTTTACACAGTATAACCATATAACAGCATACGACAGTGTCAGGACATCGAGAGCGGCGATAGTACAAGAGCTACATTGAGCAGCTAGAGAGAGAGAGAGATGGTGTTTTCAGGAAAGGCAGAGAGGTCGACCTGATCTTGTGCGCTCTAGTCTGCTACTCTGCACTGGGGAAGAGGAAGGGGGAATCAAAGTATACAGGGATGAACGATGAACTGATGCAGCTAAGTTACGGCGCGCTAAGTCAGACTACAAGCAGCTGAGCAGCAGCAAGTATATAAAAGATTCGGCAACCGCGCGCGTATTTGTAAGCGAAGCACTTATTAACCGGTGTCGCCGCAGGCATGCGTACGGATCCGGCTTCATACCGAAACGCCGGTCAACCTGGTCACGCGATCGCGAAGCACGTTTAATCGTTCGAGCCCGAGTCGAGCCTGTTGCATTTCTATGACCCACCAATAAATCCCTAATCTTCGGTTTTTCTGTCTATGTTTAGAAACACGGGAAAAAAGTTGCTGCTATCCATTGAAGTTTCCGTGGTTAACCGAGAAGGCGCATTATACCTTGCGACGGACATTAGCATGAACAAGCTCTGTGGCTGTGGCGAGTCTACGCGGTTTCCTGCTTTGATGGCCGCACCATCACCTCGCGGCTAGTGCGCAAGTCGAAGCTATGTAAGTCTCCGACGCATGCTGAGGTCCCGAAGCAGACTGCGGACCATTTCCACGCCCTCGATGCCAACTGAGGAATGTTCCCACTTCGTTCGCACGCTTGTATCGCTAGACAGCGTATCCGTCGACCGAGCCGCGAAATGTTGGGCACAGTCGCCTGGCGACGTTCCATCGCGTTGGGGAGTCGTTGCGCTGGAAGAGGTTTGCGGCGCGTATAATATTGGACGCACTTCGCTGGCCCCGAATCGTAAGCTGTGCAGTTATTCATGTAGCAGGTGGCGAGGTTTATACTTCCTTGCATGTGGTTTGGGTAATATACAAGATACAGACCGAGGAAGGGCAGGCAAGTGAGAGCATGTATCGCACGAGATGGCTGAATGACACGTTTTTTTTCTCTCTCTCAGTTCTTCGCTCATCGCCGTTTTGTTTCGGTTTGGGTAGCGTAAGCTCACGTAGCGCCCGCGGAACGGAGAACGCGGAGTTGAATGTGGCTTCGGTGCTGCGTGAAGGTGTGTTGCAACGGGGCTTCATTCTCATTTAGGAAAAAAAGAAAAGTGCAAACGAGTATCGCAACACCACTACAGGGAGTTCTTCGTACTAAGCGGTGTTTATAGCATAATTGAGTAGTTTCATTTATTGGCGGCAAGTTGCGCGCTGTATCATTGTGCCAGTTTTGTATCTCATTTAAGTGCGCAGACTGAGCGCGCACCAGATAGCAGTGCTCGCGGTTGGAAACGTAATCACCCGGTAATCTGAGTAATCGCTCTTTCCCCTCTTTTATCTGCAACCATGAAACGCGTGTTCAATAAACGCCAATGGTTCAACGTTCTCTCGAGGCTTGATCGAGTCGCCGCACTTCTTTCGGCCAAACCACGACCGATACAAGTCCCCAGATGAAATACGCAACGGTGACAATAGGAGCTTCCAATGCGTCGCCTGCACTCTCGCTTTGTGCACAACGATAGCTCACGACAAAGTGATTTCGTCTTCGGTGAGGTTCACGTGACTTCTATGGCCATTCCATGTGTAGGGTAGATTTCACCCATACAGTGCGGGGCGCAGCAAAGGCAAACGAATAACGTACTAAGGTAGCTAATTTACTCGCGCACATCTTCTTGTAACAGTGCAAATCAGTGGCATATGCAACTAAGTGACAGTTTTGCTCCGGTAGTTCACCGCCAGAACGTGTCCGAAGAGCCGTGGACCTTCGGCAAGAGCAAATGCTCGGTGTCGCAGCTGTTGGGGATGTGGCTTTTAGAACGCTTTCAATCACGGCGTAGATGCCGAGGAAGGCCAGATTGAAGCCGGACGGGCCGGACAAATTCCACAACCGTTGGGTGACGGACAAGTCGCTACACGATAAAGAACGACTTTGTTTTTTTACTTCTTTGTATTTCTTTCCTCATTACGTATTGCAACTAACCACGAGGGTTGCAATGTAGGCTTGTTGGTAATGCATCTTCAAGGGGTGTACGGTAGCGCGATTACCGCGCTACCGTACACCCGTACAATCGCGCTACCGTACAATCGTACACCGTACACCGCGATTGTACACCGTACAATGGCGCTACCGTACACCCCTTGAAGATGCAACTAATCGCCCGAATGAAAAGGAAAAGGGGGGGAGGAGAGGAGGAGTAAATTTCGCAGTTTGCCTAGCTGTCAGCGCGACGAAGAGTGACGCGATTTAGGGGTGCGCAAGGTAGCAAACACTTTGTAAGCGCTACAGATTACCGAGAAGCAATCAAGCCCTGTCTCGAAAAAAGTAATAATAATAAAAAAAATTGAGAAAATAAATAAATAAATAAATAAATAAATACATAAATAAAAGGCAAGAGGAGAAGTAATGGAGAAATGCCCCGAGGTTGACGCGGTCAGTAATATAGTTCGCATCCTTTCTCCGCTTTCCGGTTTTCCCCTCGCTCCCCGGATGGACGACGACGAGGAGCGGGCGGGGGGGTTAGAGGCCTTTGCACCGCCGCGCCAGGAGAGAGCCAAGGCACCGGCGTCGGCCTGAATGAAAGCGAGCTCCTCGGCGGCGCGTTAGTATAGCGAAAGAGGGACGAAGATGAAAGCGACGGCCTCGAGTGATGGTCGGCCGAGAGACTGCTTGACCGGTGCATGTGTATGTATGTATACACGAGCGTGATGATCGAAGGGGCACCGGAGTACCAGTGCACACGGGCATGCTCGCGCATAATGGGCCGCTGCCCTTCTTAACATCCCGCCACTGTCCTCTTCACCAACAGACCTCGCTGCCTCGCTGGCCAGTCGGCGCGGCGGCAACGCCAACATCCATCCGTTCGCTCGCTGGCTTGCTTGCTCGAGTAATAGGAACCGATCCGTCTCCTGACAGCCGCCGCCGCGATTCGCGCTGGAAGAGCGCGCTTTCTTGTTCTGCGCGGAAGCAAACGGCCGGCACACGCAAGGCCTCGCGGGCCCGGAACACGAGGATTGCCCCCGCTGCTGCTATTTTCCACTCTGGCTTCTTCTGCACGTCCCTGCTGTTGCATTGCTCGGCGTTTGGCTGAAGTTACGGGTCGTTTTTCTCTCCGACCGCCGGCGCGTACGGCAAGTTTCGAATGGCCGAGCACGCAGGAGGCAGTGCCCGAGAGCGAACCTGCGCGCCGATTCTTCTTTGTTTTCTTCGTCTAGTTGCTGTCTTCTCCGTCGTGTTCCTCCACTTATGCTTTCTTTTTCTTGTTTCATTTCTTGACGTCTACTTCACGCACGTTACGCAACTTGTTCCGTTCAGGTCCTTGTCTTCTTCTTCTTCATGTTCTTCGTTCTGTGGCTGTCTTCTACTTCATGTTAGTCAACGTGTTCTCGTCTTGATGTCCTCATGTCCCGCAAATGGTTATTTTCGGCATCGTCATCATCGTCTTTTTCATCGCCTGTTCTCGTACTGTTGTCGTTTTCATGTTACGCAAGTTGTCTCGTTTATCGTTCATCGCCTTCGTCGTGATCGTCACCTTCCTGCTGCTGTCCCTCGATTTCTCTTCTCCGTCATGTTCTTCAACACCTTCCTGCCTTTTTTTTTCCCTCGCCTGCTGTCTTCTTCACGGTACGCAAATTGTTTCGATCATCACGATGGTGATTGTCATTGTTTCCTTCGTCTTCGTCTGGAAGGCGCTGCCTTTTGAGGCAACACATTCCAACAACAACAACGACAACAACAACAACAAGATACCGACTGAACGATAGATAGACAGCGCCAGCAGCCCAGCGCGGCGTCGTCATAAAGGTCGCCTGTCGGCCGACGACCGCCAACCGCCTCGCGGCACCCACTGTTGCACGCGCATAACAGGCATTTTAATTCGCGCCGCGGAACCGTGGTTCGGGCGTGTTTCTTTCGGTTACGAAGCGTTTCGTGGCCTCGACGCAGTATAGCCATTTATACGCGGCTGTAAACCAGAAGGGAACGTAATATAGAGACGTACGGGCATACAGAGGGGAGCGACACAGATCACAGCGTAATAGAGCGTGCTGTCGTCGGCTTGCCCGCTCTTTTAATCGTATACTTGAATATGCCCTGTACCGCTTCCACTGTATCAGCCAATCAGACCGCGTTCGCCGGGGATCGTAATCGGAATACGGCCCCCTATACCGTCCCCTCTGTTTAATGTTGCTCTCGCACTGGTATACAGCTTCTTCGCCAGTCCGCTGACACGAGTAATACCGCGTGCTCGTCGTGCATGGCAGACAGACGCCCTTCACTCCGATCGGCATCGCCAATATAACAGCTTTAATCGCCGTGCGCTCCCAGAAGAGAAAAAAAGGACCGACGCGCACTGAGAAGGGGCTCGATCGCTCGCCCGCGCGGACAGCTGTGTGCCCAACCGCCCGCAGACGTGGCATAGATTCCCCGCCGGAGGCAGGCAAGGTCGTCGCGCCTTTCCGAATGCTCGCAGCCTTCAGGGTCGGCGCCCGTCAAGTCTTCACATCGAGGGGGCCCCCTCGCAGCGCAGTGTCAAATCGACGTCCCGCGAACTGGACGACTGCGAAGGGCGCGGCGATTGAAAATGAATATGGGAAATCGGGCCTCGGTCAGAGCTGCTTCGACGCGCCACGTCTTGGAGCGGGACGGGACGTGCGCGCGGGAGGTCAACTTCTCGCTCGTCTTTCTGTCAACGTCATCCGGAGGAGACTCGGTTGTGGCGGGATTTCCTTAGCATTCGCGAAAATGCTCGTGGCTTTTTCCATTTTGAGTGCTGCGTCGTTGGAACATGGCCCGGCCCGTCGTCAGAAAAATTGTACTTACGCTAGAACTGTTCGAGCAGATGCTGCCGACAAACGGTGAGGTTGGACACAATATTATCGAAGTCAGCCCGGTCAATTGTTGGCCGCACTTACGAAGAGCTTTGTGAATTCCGCCCCTGAAATCCTCGCAAGGGTTTTTATGTCCAACGCGCTGTAAGCGCGGAATGCTTATCAATGTGCAGCGAAAATAGACTGCAGCAAGTCTATACAATAGAGGAAAAACCGCGCTTTTTATACAAACATGCCGTTCGCGGCGCATGTGAATAGCTTTCATATACGTGTATAGCCTTTCTAGACTTTGTGTTTAACTTATTCTTTTTTTTTTTGCCATCGTGAAAGGGTATTGTTACTTCTTTATATATTTTTGTCTTTATGCTTCGTTGAAAGTGCGATTTTGGTATAACGGGCTCTCTAAACAGCCAAATTTCTCATTTTGCCACGGTTATTAACAACAACCGATGCGACAGTAGATACTGTCTCCCCAAAATAAAAAATAAGAAACGAGAAAGAAACGAGCAAAAAAGGAAAGGATCGAGATCGCGCAAACGTCGCGAAGAGATCTGCTCTCAAACCTTTTAGCGACGTCAAAAGGTGGGTAACAGCTGGCGTGACAGTATATACATACAAGCCGCGTCGCCAAGAGAAAAGAACGTCGCCCGCACATATAAACGTTGCGAATACGTCCGCTCCCGGACCTCTTAGCGATGTCAGGAGGTGGGGGCCAAGTGCCCGTGCATTCCGCCCCTACGCCGCCGACGTTCTCCTCCGGTCGACGCGTATCCCAATGGAGCGAGAGACCGACCGACCCCTCGTCGTCGAAGGGGGTCAGGGTGACAGCGACGCGGCGGCGGTTCTCCCCCTCAGGCAACCCCGTTCTCCCCGAGCAATCACGCAATTGACGTCGCTGCGAACGAGGGTGGCAGCTGTTGCCGTACTTGTTGCTGTTGTTGCTGCTGCCGTTGTTATTGCAAGCATCGCTATATGGGTTCGCAACATCGACGCGCATCTCGTCAATCGCGCACGCGCATCGCGTGGACAGCAGCGCGGCGGCGCTTTGTGAGGTTCCTCGCGAAGGGGAAGCACGCGTTTCGCTCTCCGCGGTGACCCCGTTGACCCCGGCTGTCAAAGGGAAGGAACGTTCTCCGACTCCTCAATGTCGTGCACACACCGCGCCGCGGTGCGGGCGAAAGAACACGCGTACTGCGGCATGGATGGAGCCGAATATTCGAGCACCTGCTGATTCTTGACACCACTTCCTGCTGCTGCAGCGGCCGGCATCCTTTCTGACACGTCGCTTTCTCTGTTCGATGCGTCCCCCACCCCCCACACCTCTTCCCTTTGCCGCTTCCAAAAGCTGTTAATGGAAGGTTCATAGAAGAAGAAGGCGCTCAGGCATTAACCCTCCTCTGTACAGCGCGGCTTTTCGTGCCAAGTGTTGAGAGTTGAAGCAAAAATGTAGCAATTCTGGGCGCGTGCGTTGACGTCGGGCGCTGCCTCGTCCCGCGTGCAAGCTCTTCCGAGCGCCAGCAAATGCGGGGCGTGGCCGGATTTAATTCTAAACCGGGCCCGAGTTCCGGCACGAAGTATAGGAGGAGGCCTTCGAGGCACGTCGGGGTTATAGGCGTCAAGCTTAGCTTGGACATGAGGTGCGCGCTGCTTGAGGGATCATTCAGCTTCTGGGAAGCTTAGAATTAAGGTCCGGCCGGGCCTCGAACCACGGCGTGAACGAAAATAGGAGCGTCCGCGTTCCGTCCATTGCTTCCTTCAAAACCTTCACATGCGGCGTGCAGCCATCAGCTGCCCGTTGACAGGAGATGACTGGCCGCAGGAATCTGAATGAAGCTTGCCTCTCTGCATATATCTGCACACCTCGATGGCGTGGCAGTTATTACACGACGCGCAAAATACGCGTTTCCGTCGAGGTCGACGAATAGCAAAAGTTGTACGTGAGAGCTTCGCGTAGACGACTGAGACGAAGCTATAGAGCCGGGCGGGAAGGGACTAGCTTGGCTAGCCTTCAAAGTGAAAGCGACATCGCAGTTAGTCGGGGTTCGTGACTAAGCGTCGGCACCGTTTGGGATTAGTTATACGATACTATCTTAACCGCACCCCCTTGCGTGTTGCCAAGAAAGTGTACGCTGACGTCGTGGCGAAATTGTCTGCAGACTTCTCGTCGCAAATCTTCCGTAGCTCGCGAAGCAAACATTCATCGTTCCCACGCAGTGCGTCCAGGATGTGAATTAAGGTGAAGGGTTTGAACAAGCTGTCGAAGCGAATTTGCTTTCCATCGAGGTACATCGTATTCGTGACTATAGAGGCGTACGGTGGCTCTTTGGATTAGCTAAGATACGAACCTTAACTACGCTGTGTCTGCTGCTGTATAATATATACGAGCGTAGACGTTCACGTTTTTACTAAAGCGCGCAAACTGTCACTGCTATTCGGGTAACAATGTCGCGCACGCAAGTGCTTTAAGTTAAGTTTAAAGGGTTGCGACAAGAAGTTTGAGAGCGATTTACGCTCTCTGTCTCAAGCTGGGGCACGTACGTTCAGAAATTGAATCGCCTTTGAAAGCTCATGACAAACAGACGAAGCGGATTTTCCTCCCGCTTAAGGGCGCATAGTATTCGCTACGTGTATAGTAAGCGTCGGTGACTGCTTTTGGTTTTCTTTCTTTTAGGCAGGATACGGATCCTACGGATGTAACAACCCCGTGTGTTGTCAATAGCGAAGATAGTATAGACGTCGACGCTATGTGATGAAAAGCGTCTAGACTATACGGTCGGAATCCGCGTTGCAAACACATTCGCACGCGAGCGTTCAGTCGAGTCGAAAAAATTTGACAGTACTTGTGGGTTCTGTCGACAGCCCTACGGGGATTTCCCATCCCCTGTCTCAAGGTGACACCGCTAGCCCACGGCACTTCCACGGAGTAAGCCGAGTTTGTTAAGCCGAGAAGTATCGATCGCCATACTGCTTTGCGTGTGTTCATGTCTTCGGGATTATGCCACCCATGGAAACGATTCCACTGTACGGTTATGCTTGCGCAGTGGTTTCCCAGAATGGTTAAACGCATGTATCCGGCTACGCGTATACTTTCGCCGTGACTGAATGTCCTGGCAATTGCGTCACATACCTTTCTTTCGTTTGCATATTCGTTCGCTAAGCTCGCTTCACTGGCTCTTGCTGACTTATTACACATTCACAGGTGCGCGGACGTCTCCCGTTGTCTGGGAGCAAGCTTATCGTCTGGGTAATGATTTGTAGTTTTCCTCGTAGGTTTCTTTCTACTCGGAATGTATCGCGTTGCAGACAGCTTGCATGATTCAACGTCGCGTGTGTATATATATAGAAGGCCGCGTAGCGGTGATGATATACAACTCAATCTTTCCTCCGACAGCGCGTGTAATCGTGAAAGCCAACGGACGTCTGCCGTATAGCAGAGATGGAGCTGCAGAGTTTCAGCGATTGTCGTTACCCGTTGTTATTAATTGAGAGGTGCGGGACTGCAGCGCAAATCCTGGGGGCAGGAAAAGGTACTGCGAGTAAAAAATCAATAAAGCTTTCTTTTTCTGAAGGAGCTTACGGAAAACAACCTATGCCACTTGCGACTTTTGCTTGAGCAGTCACGAAAGTGCCCTTTCCTCGATGTATGCCGCAATTTCAAATAAAGCTTTTTCTGTACCTAAGATCTTTAAGAATAGGCCCGCAGACTTCATTATGCGACACTTTCTGGAGTATACGACATACGTGCATGCCTTGTCTTCCCTGTTCTATCGGTTTTCTTACACGGTGTGAATGTTTCCATCGTAAATTCGGCCCCTGGTAGCTGACCATTCGCTATAAACAGCTGCAAAGTAGGCTGTAACGTCGTCATCCCTTTCGACCCGAAGAGGGCCTTTAGTTACGCCTTCCTTTGACCACTAGTAGTGAGTCAGATGGGGCGGCGTTTGGCAGAGACCGAACGAACCGTCATCGAGTGAGAGAGCTCTTCGAACATGTCCCCGCGGGGCATATAGTGGCGTTTCCGCGTTACACTAGTAATTGACGCCTTGTATTCGCTCACGGGCCTTTCCGCGCTCCAGGCTGTGAAGAAAGCAAAAGGCTCCTGGAAGGGTCGTTAATCGCCTCGTCACGGCCTTGAGGCGGGAAAAGCGAACAGCTTACACACGACGCGTTGCAGGGCAAAACAAAATCGCGCCGTTGTTCGCCTTCCCATTACACGGACGATCAGGGAGCTATTTGTGTTCCAGCGGAAGGCGACGAAGCCCGTAAACGGAGTTCCGTACGACGCGTGTAACGTACTGATTCATACAGGAGGATGGGGGGGGGGGGGGGGCTGTATGTGTTGACCTCAGCCTGTCAACCCTGCCTGCCTGAGCGTAGCGAGGTAACAAGGCGGTGACGCATTGTGCGCGAAGAAGGAAAGTCGGGAAAATGGGGCAGCGGGACGGGGGAGGGAGGGGGAAATAGTTTGGCTTGCCGAGTTCGCCCCCCCCCCCCCAACGCTCAACGGGACACATTGTCCCGGTGTAATGCGTTCTGATCCCTAATTATCCGCTATGAAAGCGCTCGAGCGACAAGCAAGTGGAAGAGATAAATAAAACACCCCGTATAAACTGGAAATTGTGGTGTCTCACGCTGCATCATTGGAGCGGTTGGCCAGTATCGCGCGGAACAACTGATTTAGCCTCCGCGGTGATTCGGCGGCTGTGGCATTCCGCTGCTGAGCACGAGGTAGCGGGTTCGAATCCAGGCAGCCTTGGGCCATAGAGCGCGCGTTTAAGTTTATCGGACGTGCTACAGAACCCCACGTGGCGGGCCGTAGTTTATTGTGAGTCCCCTATAAGACGGCTTCTCTCGTACATAGCACGTGCGTGGCGTTGGAACGTTAAACTCCATATTTGACGTTTGATTTAACTTGAAGCCAAAACGTAAAAAAAAAAGTTCCTGCTTTTTTTCCTACTTAGATTCATACAGTAGAGAAAAAGAAACCGAACTTTCTTTCGGCATATCAGGCAGCCATTTCTGAGACCATGAGGTTTGAGATTTGGGTTTGGGATTTCGTTGCTTGGGGTTTCCCTTTCGGATTCGCGCCGATAACGGTGGAGCATATACCTTCCTGTGGGTGGAGCCACTGGACTCAGCCGACTCACGCCCTACGAGCGCAGTTGAAAGTCCGTTAAAAAGCGCAAGTCATTCAATTGTCACATCGGCGAAGCGTACGCCTCGTTTTATTTTTTTTTTCTCATTCAGACGAGTATTGCGTGCCTAATGTGACGTCATGTTACCCATAGCACTACTTATGTTGGGAAGGATGTAGTTTCACAGTACATATATTGTCGCATACCCCTGTCGTCAGCGTGAAACAGCATTTTTTTCCTTCACTTTCTCGCCCCCTTTTTCTTTTCCTGCATGTTGTTCGCGCTCTTCCCGCCCACGCAGTGTAGCTCTCGTAAGCGTCACACATGTATACGTTCTGGGCTTTCCCAGAGCAGCACACTTTCCCAAGCGCAGCTTCTGCACATGTCGCACACGTATAATGCAGGCGCCCCCCATCCGGAGACGGGCTTCTTTCTCCGGGAGGAAAAAAAAAAAAAGAATTGCGCCGACTCGCAAGAAACCGAGTTGACGCGCGTGCTCAACATCGTTTGCGCGGGAGAGAAAGTGGTGGAAGTTGCGTTTTCTTTCTTTGTCTTTCTTTTTCGCCCCTCCGGCATGCAGGCGGGCACCAGAAAGCAAGAGGTATCGCGCGCGAATGAGCGACGTCTTTTTTTTCCCACCAGAAACACAGCAGCTCCAACCCTCGCGCACTTTCCTTCCTATGCAGTGCGTATACGTCGAGCTTGGTCGGAGAAGCGTCGTCGGCGCGAAATTGCGGCTGATGGACGACGCGTCATAATTCCGCGCGCGCGCGAAGAACGCGGTGAGTGCACGGAAGAACTCAACAGTGTCTAATGTTCCAGATGACGCTAAGATTGTCCACGTGGTCCTCCTCCATTCTTTTTTTAATTTTTTGGTTTTCATGGAGGAGGCTACGTATTTGGCCTCCAGCGTCCTTTAGCCAGCGCCACGACGTCCTAATGATGCATCTTCGGGACGGTCGTTTTCGAGCGCTCTACCGAGCACTGATCCGCGATGGGTCTCTTTTTGAAACGAAGCGTTCGAAATGCATTCGCCTCGTGCACTCGACGTAATCGACCCAGAGAGAGAGAGAGAGAGCGCTCCGACAGATAATGGCGTCTTCGACTGATCGCTTCAGAGAGCTCCGCGGTGATGTTACAAAATAAAGACAGCATCGTCATTTCCACACGAAGGACCGGAAAGTGACACTCAGCCTTCGTCATTCGAAGAGAAGGTCCGTCCCCCCCCACCCCCTCCACCCTTTCTTTGTTTTTGTTTTCCGGCGGAGGAGGCCAGACAAGTAGTGAACTCGCTTTGAATATCCGGACGCGTACAACAATCCGAGCGTGTTAAATAAAGACTATGCAAAGGCGTTGTTCAACCTCCTGTATACTATACTTTACGCGTAGGTTTGATTTTCACAGTTGAGAAACAAGTAAGGCGTCTCAAACTCGCACTTGATTTCGCTTCATTTGCCGTCGTGCATATCTGCACCCAGAACCGCTGCCTGCAAAAGTCCTGTATGCTTGCATTTCCCAGTATCTCCCCCGCGAGCATGCACGACGTCCTTTTTTACTCCTGTCGTGGCTGCACATTCGAGCTCTTGCTTTCGGTCAAGCTTCCCAGGTTTCGGTCCGCAAACTTTCCACCATTACGTGGCTTTGACGTTCTAAGGACCAATTTCGGCGTACGCACTCGCTTCCTCGAGCAGACGGACACATCGCACGCCGTATAGCTTCGTTTACAGCGTTCCTTCGTCAAGGATCGCACAACTTCCAGCCGAGCAGGCGAACCCCTCCCTCCTTGCCTGCCATCAGCTATATACGCGAGCAACGCGAAGAGACAAACCCCGAGGCGACAGGAGCACAGGAGTCCGAAAGCAAAGAAGAAGGGGAGGGGGGAGTGACCGTTTGGCAACGCTTGGGCACCCCCCCCGGTGCGCGGTAGCGTGAACAGCGACGCTGCCAGCGAAGGTGATTAGGGCGGCCACGACGAGCTCGCGACTTCACCGGCCTGACCGGCGACGCATGCTCCTGTTGCAGCAGAAGCGGTAGGAACAGCAAGAACGCTCGAGGATTCGGTCATTCGCGGTTCTTTGTTTGAAGAATGGGAGAGAGTGGAATTGCGGCGATACTCGTAAATGTCGATCTGCGGTGAGGGCACTCTAAAAGCGATGCGAATAGGTGACTATTTATACAAGTAAAAGCCGGCAGCAGTCGAGAGTACATACCCGGAGCACACGAGGCAGCGAGCATTCCTCTGCCGTTAGCACGAGTATCCCGAAGAGGCGTCACGCAATCGTTTACTGAGTTGGGAAGACCTGCAGCATGCTCGCAGAGATAGAGAGATGACATACGAATTCTGCCAATCCGCTTTCCTTTTTTTTTTTCGTAATAAAGGATTTTGACGTTGGAAACAACACGATGTTCATTGCTGTGCGCAACAAATGCTCCCTTTCCCACATTCCACGTACTCGCGATTTCGGTCTTCACTTTCACGAAGTGTGCGGGTTTAAGAGGACTGTGCGATGCGCGCGAGCTGACAGACACTTCTATCCTCTGCGCGTTTCTGAGCAACCGCAACCTACGAGTCTCTCTTGCAACACCCTTTATTATATCTATACGGTTCAGATTCTCGAAGTTCGAAGATCCGCAGGCGCTATTGCGGACAGCTGCAAACCGCAAATTGAGCGAATTAATCGCCAGTGCTCACAAAATAATTCGTAGAAACCCGAAACCACCAATGCCCTCGGCTCGCCGCATTCGCCAGCGTCCTGAAGAAGCACCGCGCGAATTCGAAGCCGCATGCAAATCCAAAATGTTGAACATCGCGTTTTAGTGTACGGTGGAAGAAAAAGGGATATAATAGAGAGTTTTAGAATAGGGGCCCCAATATTTTGGAGCCCCAAAGAGCTTTGCGGGTGTTAGCGTTGGGGCACGCAGGAGTGAAGAGTTTTAGAATAGGGCTTTGCGTTTGCAGATAGCGTCTTGCGCTGACAGCGCCACTACGGCGTCTAAGAAAAACGATTAAAAATAATTAAATAAAATATACCATCTTATGATATGAATAGTAATTTTGACTTGCGTGTATTCGCGTTTAATTACAATTTAGAGGTTATTCTTCGAGCAGCAAACAATTAGTTGTGCTTAGTTTGGAGCAACAAAACCAACTTTACGTGCCTTCACCAGCCAAGCTTAGCCGTGTTAGGCCTACGAGCCATAAAATCCACACTCGAATTCGGAATCAGTGGCGTCTAATGAATCATTCTTCATAACACACGCTAGTTGAGAGAAAGCGATAACTGCAGTCACTTCTCCTAGCTTGCGAACTTCACGCATTACCGCGAATCGAACCCAGTTTGGTGCTAGGTTAGAGCCGTCGCTTCGATGGGTGCTGCCATGTTTGTTGACGCAAGGCTTTTTGGGAACGCTATTTGAGCTCCCGCTAAATCGGTGAAATAGCGTTCCCAACGCAAAACCCAAACGCAGTTTGCGTCTCGCGCATGCGCAGTGGCTTTGACGCTATTTCTTTGGGGCCCCAAACGTTTGGGGCCCCTATTCTAAAACTCTCTAATGTGGAGTGTGTCACGTCACGGGAGTTCAGTGTCTTTGCATGGTCACGTGTCATTGTACAGCAGCGGTGACCAATAGAAGACAAGGATATCGACAAGGGCACTTTTTCAGCGACATTGGCGCTCCACGTGACGGTGATAAAGAATTACCATGCAGTATGTCTTTAGTCCCTCGCTGAGCGGACCATCTGTGAAATGTACTTTTCCCTTTTTCTTTTTGCCACGTTTCTTTAGCGGCTACATTTGTACTTTCACGGGCAAAACGTATAAGACGTGAGAGTTTGTTTAGGAGGCTTCGATGGGGGCGGCAACCTTGGTGTCTATAGTATACAGCTGCTGCGCAATATAGACCTATAACACAGCGATTCAAAATGCAGATTGCACAGTGCATGCAGGCGTTAAGGAGGCATTGCACCTTAAGAAAGTGACCAATATTGGCATAAAACCAAAAGAAAAGAAAGAGAAAAGAAAGCTGAGCAGAGGGGCAGGGTGAGGGACGAACGAGGGAAGACATAAGGAAGAAGCACAGCGGGTTGTTCGATGAGCCACATAAAACCTCGCTCGAGTATCTATAAAACAGCCTGCTATCCGTGAAACAGCCCTTACACATATATAGCGGTGCTGGTCAAACGGGCTAGGAATATTCTAACGACTCATCAAGTGTCGAGGGTCAGAAACCGCTAAGCTCGTTAAACGGGACCAGTAAAACAAAAAAAAAAAAAAAAAAGACGCTCGCAGAGAACCGTGATGGACTTTGCCCACTCTTGTTGCGCAGTTTGGATCCGCGAGACGTTTGAACCGACCTGCGCTGCAAACTTTCTCACCTCCCTTCTCATCCTCCTCATCCTCTTAGGGGTGAAAGGGGGAGGAGAGTTAGGGGTGTCTGAACTTGGGCCCAGTGTGCGCCTTCCTTGCTACGCGCGGCTTTTCCTTGCTCACGTCGTTCGGTCGTAAAAGCCGTCACTGGCCGCGGCGGTGGTCGGGTCGGCCCCCCGTTACGGCGCAAACCAGCTCAAGTTCGTCTCTTCCTTCCTTCCTGCTTAACTCGCCCACCGGCTGCACGGTGCACGTCGTGGACGGGTGACGCGGAGGCAGCGAGTGCTGCGCGTGCTCTTTAAAGAAAAGACGGGTGGACCGTTCGCTGCTTCAAACTGGTCGGAGGGAAAGTTTCGCAGCACGCAACGTCTGTGCGGTCCCGGAAGAAGGGAGTTGGAAGGCGAGACGGGAGCGTCGCCACCAGCTGCGCGGTAAAGGTTATAACACGGCGCAGAGAAACGGAGCGCAAAGGCTGCAGTCCTCGTTGTTGTCCGGCCTCTCGACCACACACTGCTCGCCTTGTCCAAAGTGCGATGCGAGAGAAGGGCCGCGGACAAACGGGCGGATCTTCTTCGGCCCGGGCGTTGATAAAGGTCTTTAGGGGATTCCTCGGCGTGGCGGCGGCGTGCAACGGCGCCGTCGGTCGACATTCCGGTTGCTTCGCCCAATATCCTGAGTGCGGCTCTTTTTGCGTTTCCTTCTTTTTGCAAGTATACGGCGGTCCGTCCAACGTCGTTTCGGGCCTCGAATGAAGCGAAAGGGGAGGGCCGGGCAGACTTGATATGTCTTCCCCCCCTTCTCTCTCTCTTTTTCTCGCTCGAAGACTCTCATCAAAAAGAGAAAGTGTTCGGTTTCTTTCCTCTCTCGCCCATCACGCTGCCCATGCACTGATAGGGGAGACGGAACGGGCGCGACGGGTCCCGTAAAACGGCCGTGACGTCGGCGTGGCGGCGTCGACGGTGTTGGAAAGACGTGCCCCGGGCGGCGTCAAGAAATTCCCGTTTGGCGAGAAGAGGGCCGTATGACGGCGAGAGCCTCCGATCGCAGGCTGCTTGCTGCCGAACCGGCTCCCATACCTAGACGAAGACGCGTGTGTGTCACGTCACCCTGGAGAAAAAAAAAGCCTTTTCTTTTTGTCTTTCTTTCTTTGTTTTTTCTTCTATCTCGTGGGACCTGATTCGCGAAGGCGATGAGTGAGAGCTGAGGAGGAAGTGGACAGGATGGTCGGTCGCGGCAACAAGCTTATAGCACGCTTACCCTCACTCCCCTATTCTGTCTCGCGTTACAAAACGTGCCGACAAGAAGACTCGGCGATGGATGGGCAACGACGTGAACGGTTCGACCCCCTCCCTCCTCCCCTCCTTTCTGAAGTCGCCTCGTTCGAGCGGTTCGGCCCGCCCGCCACCACCTAGACGACGAAGACGGCGACGTGCCGTTCACGACCTCGCCCATTTCCATCTCCTAGCGGAGCGTTTTTTTTTTTTTTTTTTCGGACGCCTTATCGGTCGAATAGCCGGGGCCGACTTGTGCGACGGAGACAGCTGCGCCTGCCCGTGCGAGGTATCTGCACATCCGTGTACAACGGCTTTCGGCCATTAAATGAGAGAGAGAGAGAGAGAGAGAGAGAGAGAGAGAGAGAGAGAGAGAGAGAGAGAGAGAGAGAGAGAGAGGGGGCTGGAGATATAAAAGTTTCGGGAACGGCAACTTTCGCCTCCACGTCGTTCTGCAAGCGGAAGAGGTGTAGAAGCCGAGAGGAGAAAACGGGTCCCATCCTTATCTGGCGACCTGGACAGAAAACCGCTCGCTGGCCGCCACGATGGGAGCACGGAGAAACGGACACGACGCCTCGGGAGGAAGAGCCAGGCACGTCCGCCTGGTTCCCCTCACAATCGCGGTCCGCGCCGCGCATCGAACCGCGCTGCGCGAAGCAAGAAACCAAAGAAGCACGCATCTCTCTGGGGGTGACGCTGTGCGTCCTCGTCTTCCGCGGCACGTACTGAACGGCGACCTTCTTGTTAGTGCGAAAGGCATTGACCTCTTTGGCGCGTCACCTGTTTGCGGCGATGCGACGACTCCTTTCGCACACGCTCTCTCGCTTTCTCCCGTTAGGTTACGGTCTGAACGGTACGTAACGAGACTCGGATATCCACTGGCCAATTCAAGCAGGCGGTACTGTAGGAATCCCGGTTCTTCGAGCCACGACCCGACTTCTCGTGGTGGCCACCCGCGTCTTTCTTTCGCTCTCTGTATCATCGATATCGGCTCTTCCTGCGTCTGCAAAGAGTGATGTAGCCAGCCCGATCCGTCCTTAATGCACTTGCAGTTTTGCACCGCAGAAATGGGCAGTGCGACCTCTCTGAGTGCACGGCAACGTCCGATTGCAACGGGATTCTCTGTGACGTGGTCTGAAGAAGGGTTGGTGTTAGAAAGTAACAGCGGGATATGGCACGTACCTACGAAGATTTGCGACCAAAGGAGATAGAGAACGAAAAGTTGCTTGAGCAAGTCTCACGGCTATCTGCTTCAACTCTCTTGTTTTGCCTTTCTGAGAGATTTCAAGGTCACTAACAGTGTCCACTTTTGGTGGCAGTTATCTGTGACGTCCTCATAGACTGTGCAGCGCTATATCGGTTCCGGTTGTCCTTAGCCACAGCAGGACGATGCCTTTATGTATAACTGCTGCAAGAAGTACTTCTGACTTTAATTTACTAGCAGGTTCCCACGCTGTTTGACTATTTTTGTTTCTCACTCTTGGATCTATACACATGGATGTAACTTTGGAGCGTGAGATAATTAAGATATGAAAAATGCTGGCGAAGTTTGCGGGAAATTCCAACCAAATAGAAGAGACACAAGGAATCCAACTTGTGACATTGCGCCCCACAACGTAATGCCGTTTGCTGTCGAATAACAGTATAAGTCTATCTGCATGAGAATGGCAAATCGCTGCCGTTATACTCTTTCTGATGCCCAAAATTTCAGTCTCGGCTAGTGTTGACGCCGGGCACATCGTATGGAACAGTGCTGAGATCTTGCTTATATTATTTAGTTAACCACCACCGAGAAAGCGTTAAGAAAGTCAGTTAAGAAATCATCAAGAAATCAGTTAAGAAAGTCAGACAGAAAGAAAGTTAAGAAAGTTATCCACCGCCCCCAACCCCCATTCTTCTTTAGCACGATAACATCCACGCTGTGTTTCAGTAAGAACTGATTGGCGTAGAGAGATGCGAACTCTTCGGGCGGATATTAACTTGTGCTGCGCCGTATTGGTATAGCGCCATGGGCAGATTATGTCATTTTTGCAGATTTGTAGTTAGCGGACATGTATACTTACCGTGATAATATGATTACGCTTCCAGATTCACCTATAATTACGGCGTGCTAAAGACACAGTCTGAGCACAGAAACGCAGTTTGAAGCGATGCCAGAGAAGACGCGTAGCCGGTACTGAGGCGGTGCGCGCGAGGTCATGAACCGCGAATCATGAACAAATACTTCAGGATTGAACTGACATTATTGCACCTCGTTACTAAGCTTCTTACCCTCTTTCACCTGCGCAAGACATGGTAAACTCTATGCTTCATTTACGACTGGGATGCGAGGCTACGACGAACACAGGGACAGAGTCGCACTCGCGTAGCCTGTAGAGCCCACCGTTCGGACGCCGACCGACGGGTCACGAGTGACTGCGCTCGCTGCGACTCTCGCGTTGCCAACGCAAGCAAGCACGAAGCGGAGGAGGTTTCGCGCACTTCGGCGCGGAGAGGTGTCGACCGAGATTGCCTTTCCTGCGCCTTTCCGCTTCATCAGGCCGGCATCGCCGTTTCGGCGAAGCGATTACGCATGCTTTCTTCACCCCCAACTCAACAAGGATCCATTCTCCTCCCTCGGATGCAATGGCACCGCGCGGTCAATGTGGCAGGGTGTCAGACCCGCCGGGCGCCCACTTCACGACCCGAACTCACGAGCTCTCCTCTCCCACTTCGACTGCGGCATTCAGCTATATACAAACGCACCCGCACGAGCACTCCATTTCCACCCCTCCGACGCCGGCATCAAGACACTCCTGTCGCCCGGCCGTAGTATATATATACGGATCCCATATTGCACGCCTGCAATAAACGAGCAGCGCCGGAGAAGACCGGCTCGGCTCTCGCCTTATCGTCCCTCCCCGATGGGAACCGTAGTGACCGACTGCTCGCCGCTTCGCATGGCGCATGTCTGTGCTTCTGCCGCACTAGTTCTGTGCACTGGCTCTTTAAGGCTGACGCTTGCTAGCGTTCACTTGCTCTTAGGGGTGATATTGTTAGAGAGATAGTTGGATAGACTTCGCAAGAAAATAGATTGTCTGAGGTAAAGTTCCCTTATCCTGCTTCTGTGGGCAGAAAGAAGGAACATGAAATATGACGTATCGATGAGGAGAAGCTGTATAGAGCATGAATATATACAAAGTTGGGCCCGAAACGCCCGTTCACATGATCTGATTACACATAATCTATACTTGGAAGTTGCTAAATTAAAATAAATTTTACCAAGCGATGGCTCGTCGAGTTGCCCTAAGGCACAGGACAAGGTCCCATGGCACCTTAAGTCGACCTACGGTAAGTTGCGAAATAGCGAAAGTGGAACTGCGAATGCCTGCCTTCCAACAATCTCGCGTGCTCCGCGGCCTCTTCGACTCAGTGCTATACAGCTTAGGGACGGAGGCGGAATGAGGCGAAAGTGAGGAAAAGGCCCGAACCCTCTAGCAACCCCTGCTGTGGAAGCGACATTGCGCGTACTTTGTTTAGAAACGCTGCGAGATTGCATGGCGACCTGACTTCTCTCTCCTTGCAAAGAAGCGTGTCTTTCGCGTGACACAGCAAGGGCCTACACAGGTAGATTAAAGTATGACGCGTTTCGCACGCGGGCATTTGAAACTGTTGTTTCATGGTTCATGTACGAGAAACAGGCGGAAAACCAGCAGACACGCCATCACTGCGCTACTGAGTATATATTTAGTGTGCAGTGTGAGCTCGTCCTCTAGTTCCACCGGAAGGTGTGTCGGCTACGTCGGCTCTCTCTTTCCACACTGCACGGAACTTCCTTACCAGGAGCGTGTGCATGTCAATGCCCGGCGACTCATCATAGTGGCAAGCGCTGTTGATGGGCACGTGTATGTATGCGCGTACATACGTTATCAGTTACATGCGCGCCTCCTGGTGCTGGAAAGTGCATGCCCCTATGCGCGTGTACTAGGCGCCACATAGCTGGGTTAGCGTTGGATCTACGTGTGTGTGTGTGTGTGTGTGTGTGTCGCTAGTTTTGTTTCGCTTGCTTCCGAGACAAGCTACATGCGATGGTCGTGGTGTTGGCGGTAGGGGTCACGCCGAGATTGGGAGGCGTTATTTATCGGCTCGCGCTCCCGGATCTCTTCTGGCGCCGCCGCTGCGAGAGCCTGGCGCTGCGAGAGAGGCTTGAGAGCGCACCCGAGGCTTGTGACGCAATCGACTTGTGCCGCGCGCCGCACCGCGGCGCAGGCCATTTCTCGTGTACGAAACAGTGTACACACCTGTATAGGGCTGGGAACGCTCACGCCTGTAAATCTGCGCACCGAAAGTGGGCAGACACGCCGGTAATGAAGTTTACTTTATTACTACGTTTTCCAACTCCCCAGGCCCATACTGCAACTCTGCTCGCAGTATCAATGGTCTACACGTGTATAAGTAGGCGTAATTAAGGGCTATCTAACTAACTGCCTCAGGGTTCCCGAAAAGAATGTTTGTCTCGGGGTCGCTGAAAATGTTTCAAGAGCCCTCGGAGCACCATTAGGTAACGTCGCTATCGCGGTGTTCAGGCATGCATGGCATGCATTCCATCAAGGAATGCATGCCTGCGTTTGAGCGTTCACTCCACCGGAACGCTCGGTTCAAGCATTCCTGAGCGTTCGGGCAATGCTGAACGCTCAGCAACGCAGGAACGTTCGTGTCATACAGCACGGAAGGGGTCACTAAGGATGCTTAGACCTGCGCTATTTCAACCGCAAGATGCAGCATAAGCAGCTATATAACCACTTTAAAGAAGCCTGGTTGCTGCTTCCACCACCCTGGTCGCTTTGGTCGCTGTTACTGACGGGGACTGACGATCACGTGGAATGAAGGGCGCCTTTCACTCAATGGGCAGGCCAAGAATCCGGTTCGAGTGCTACGCGCAATAAGTGGCTCATGTGCAGTGGCCCCGGACTATAGCACCGAAACCGAGTTCCCGGTTCGCTGTAGAACACTCCCGATGCTCACCGCTATGGCGACTACCAAGTGTTATCGCACCTTTCTCCAAAACAACGACGGTATGTGCCTGGATCCGTATACAAGCCGACTGCGATTGGAAACCTTCCGTGAGCTTTGAGCATAACGAAACCGTCTTTGTGTGATATCCCCCCCCCCCCCCCGCACACACACACAACGAATGCGATGCAGCTGTTGAGACACGCGCAGTTTATGCTGCTGTACTGCTTGGAACGATGATCCATGTCCTCGTTGAAGGGTGCGTTCTGCATCGTGGCATCGTATTTCGTACAGGTGTGGTGAATCCTCACAGTCTGCTGTTTCCACTGCTCTATAATGTTGCCCCTGCTGTCGGTGGGCGTACACGAAGCGAAGAAAAGCTCGCGCACGGCTAATTCATGTCATCGCAAGTGCTCGAATTTGATTTGTAATATATATATTATACATATCGCGCGCGCACGCATATCTCTACATGCATTGCACACTGCTCGCGGGCGAGGGCTATACGCCTCTCAACAACACAACCGTATACGTATACCTTCGCCTACGTTCCGAAACTCTCCCTCTCTCTCTCTCTCTCTCTCTGTCGTCTCGCCACGCATTCAATTTCGCGTGTCCTTCCTTTCTCGGAACGCGCGAGTTGTTGCACTGCTATAGCATTCAACAGCCTCGAGATTCCACGTGTTTCTGGCGGGGAGGCTGCGGCGGTCATGCCCGATCTTGTGGATTACAGCTATTGCAGTGTGTTACTGCACGCGCGTCGGGGGTCCCAATGCATACGCGGCGGGCGGACGCGAAGCGCGCATCCTGCTTAGCCTGGCGGTGGTCTTGCCGACGAAGCCCGCTCGCCCTTAAAGAACATCCAGTGCGCACTGGAGATACACACCGCGCAGCTCCGATGAAAGGGTGTTACAAAAAAAGTGCAATAGCCCGCACCGTCGTGACGAGTGATGGAGAACGTCCGCACCGCGGCGCATTGCTGGGAGGATTGGGTTTGAAGTTTCTTGGCGTTGGTCGAGGAGGGGGGGGGGGGGGGGGGGGCGGTGGATACGGAACGTGGAGGGTTCGGCCGTCCTAAGTGTGATTGAGCTTCCTATACGCGAACACGGCTCCGATGTTCTCGGGGTATGCGAGGGGCGGTCTCGGAAGTCGTGCGGCCGAGAAAGGCTGTTTGGTCGCGCTCTCGTCTGTACCGCGCGTCTTGACGGAGGAGTTGTTGATGCCACCGCGAGGGACTGCACTGACCCGTGGCCGAGACGGTGTGTACCCGAGACGCGCTTCGTTCCTCGCTTTGTGGTTTGTGTATGCGCACGTCACGACTTTACAGTGTATGCCGCGCAGTACTACAAATACCTTACAAAGTTCCCTTTAACTTATTACTTCTCTAGTATACTACAGCGCCGACCACAGCTGAGTTTCGGCCGGAACAATCCGTGAACCAATTGCTGTTCACGTAAAGCAGTATACGAAGGACTTTTTCTTTCGCTCTGCAATTGAAAAAGCGCTGAAGCTGTACGCGGGCTTGAACATTGATGAGGTGAACCCCCTAGGAGTCGTCCATACATCGCTGTATACACAGTGAACAACACTATACAATATATGTAGCGTAGAGCTACAGCTATGCATCGTGCGCATGCCACACGACGGGCCAAACAAAGTCACCGCAATTCCAGCGAGTCGCGAACTAATCAGTTACGAAGTGTTTCGAGCTATTACCCACTCTCGATGCGTCCAAACTGTAATGTAAATGCAGTATTCATAGCCACAGCATACATTGTTGCACGCGCGACAGCGTCACCTCACTTTCTGCGCCGGCTGCTGCAGTATAGGGCGAGACAACCATTCTCCGTTCTTGTCACTACAGTTTGAGGAGAGAAAGCCGTGCAGTGAAACTTCTTACCGCGTCTCGAAACTTCCGTTTTATTTTCCTCCTTGCCAAGTATAGCGCTTTGCTGGGTCCATTACGGTTTACGTGGTAAGTTGGGGTTAAGAATTTTCCAGTTTCTATACTATTGGAAAGCTGCGCGCGAAGACGTGACAAGAAAAAAAAAACGAACCAAAAAAAAACAAAAATCACCATTTCGCTCTCTCTCTCTCTCTATTTATTCCTTTTCCTCTCACGCTCACCTGCTCTCGACGCGGCAGTCACATGTGTGCCGGAACAAGGTAATGGAGGAACCGTGCACGCAAGGAAAAGAAAGAAAGAAGTAAAAAAAAAGAGAGGGGGAGAGAAAGAAACAATATGAAACACAAGGGCGAGTGAAAACTAAGAGTAGATACAGAATGCAGACAGGAAGGGGGGAGCAGGAGAAATAGCCGAGAAGGTAATAACGAGCGAGATGGTTTGAACGCCACGTTCAGAACATTGCTTACATTTTTTTTTCTTGTAATTATTCTTGTTGTTTGCGATTGTGTTGGAAAATGGGGGAAAGGGGTGAAGCAGTGAAGGGGGAGGAGCGTCAGCTGGCTGCAGCGAGACAGTGTTTGCTCTACTAGTCTAGTCATCGTTTCTTTTCTTTTCTTTTTTTCGATGGCACGATTTCGCTGGGCTCGGCACAGCTAGGTTTCTGGACCCATGCGCACGCCGCACTCATCGCTCAAGAGCAAAATCCCTTTTCCTTTCCGTTTCGGCTCGTTTGGGGGGCACGCACCCACCAATCTGGCCAATTACGTCGCCCCTTCCGCCCCCGCCTACCGTCCATCAACCCGTTGCGTCGCCCCTCCCCCCATGTATAACCCCCCCTCCCTTCCACGACGAATGCTTGAGTGCGGCGTGACAGCCAGTGCTGCTAACTGCTCTGAGAAAATCAACGGGCTCGCAGGGAACGACAAACACGAAGAAGTGTGCTTCACGAAGGCAATAAACGCGCGTGAACAAAAGAAAAAAATACGCAAATTGCGTTAGGCAGAAAAGATGGCGCGGAACAAAGAGCGACTGCGCATGCTCTGTAATCTGCTCTCTTAACCGCGCTGTTTTCTTGCACGTATATATGCGGTCGAAACCCCTCAATCAGCGTCTCCCCTTCCTATCCAGATAAAGCCCTCCCTCCATACAAGCTCCCCCCCCCCCCCTTTATCGTCTTCCATTCTGTCCTATATACATATATATACTCTTCCCTTCCCACTGTTTCGTTCTGAGGTATTCTTGCAGAGGCTCAGGAAACGTCCCGACGTTTCGGCCGGAGAGCGGAAACTACGTCCCTCGAGTTGCGCCTGCGAGGAACGTAAAGCGCCTTCGCATTCGCCGAGAAGCGAGTCGGGGCACCGAGTCGGAATCCCCGTGATCAGTCTTAATTTCTCGGTCACGCCTCGCCGGTACACGTGCCGGCAGGGTGCGCTGGGGCGAATTTTGGTCCTAAACGAGGTTATGTATCCAGTTACTTGCGCATAACAAGAGGGGGGGTCATTTGCGAAATGGCGCCGCGTGTGAATAGCTGTCGCTTCTCTGTGTGTGATGTGGGTTTTCGCCTCGTCTACGTAATGTCAACGTCTTTTGTGCGTATTGTACGAGACGAACATTCATTGCCGTGGGTGTTGTGAGAAAGCGCTGTGTACGTAAAAGAAGTGCACAGCAGTTAGGCGAACAAGTTCTCAGAAAATTGCCAGGGTGACGTATACGCTTCACGCAAAGATACACTGTTGTCCACTTATCTCGAGCTCATGCATTGCTACCGAGGGAGGCCATTCTCGCAGATGACGGGCTCTTTGTTCAAGTACCAAGCCTCAGAGAGGGCTAGAACCCTTGCTTTGGTAAAAGGCCGATCGTCCCGTGTCTTTTCAAGGCAAAGCTTGCGTACTCGGAAGCCTTTTCGGCTACACTCCTTGGTCGCTCGTCGCCACGCTACAGGGAGCAGTTCTTGTCCATTACACGCAACGCAGGTCACTTTTCCTTTCTATGAAAGTTTGTATTAACGCTTTCACAAAATGAGATCTATAGAAATCTTCAAGGTATATAGACAAAGTTATATATAGAAAGTATATAAACAAGTTGAGAAAATGTGTAAAGCTGTGGGAAGTAAGTACCAGAAGAATTGAAGTTCGCCGGTGGAAATATAGCCCCGACAATGGTTCCGAAAATTCTCAACCTCTATCACGATACGCCGAAATCAGGGCCACGTAACGGATTTTGGCCTACTTACAACAAGCTCTGAAGGTGACATACGTGGCCAGGTACACTCGAAGGACCACAACTGTAACACAACCGCACGAAGTAGTCATCTGGTTTCATCGAGAAACAAACTTCGTATGTGGCAAAGCGTTCCTCCTCAGCCCGTAATCGAGCCAAAGATAATTCTCCTACCAAATGAAGGACCGTGGGCGTTTGCAAGTCGGGTTGTCGGTTCCCTAACTCTGCGGGATAGGTTCGTGGAAACGCCAGCAGGTCGGACCAGGGGAGGTTCGGGTCGGGTTGAGTCAGCCCGACTGCTAAGGGTGGGTTGGTTCGTTCGGCCCGCCCATCGAAATTCATCTGAACGCGGTCGGATGAGCCCGACTTCGAACTCGACCCACTCGTGTCTAGTTTATGTAAACGAAGTTTATGTAAACTTCTTTTAGCGCATTCGGGTAGAGCGACTATTCTGGTCAGGCGGTGACGTTATATGTGCACGCGTGCATCACTTCCGTCCGTATCCCCTTTGATTTTCGCTTTCTTCCTCCTCCCCCAGAGAGAGAGAGCATATTTAATGAGCCTAAAAACAGGTCCAACCTAGTAAACCTCCCTGCCTTTCCTTATCTCTTTCTCTGGTCAGGCGGTGATGCCTCCTCGTATTGGTCGCAGCATTCTTATTTTCAAGCGGATGATTCTTTCTTTCTTTCTTTCTTTCTTTCTTTCTTTCTTTCTTGTCTGTGTGCTCGGACAGAACGTCGTGCGCATGTAAGTGTAGCTGAATGGAGGTCACCATATGTAAATAGCGCTGAAGAAAAAGAGAAACAGAACTTTCAATAACCGCAGGCCCTCTCAAAATGTCGTTTGCCCCTGCAGCGTTTGTTCATCGTGTGTGCCGGTTACATCTAGGAACAGTAACTATCCCAGCCCTTCCGATGGCAACATCTGTTCATAAACGAAGAAGTAAAGGGCTGTAAACATTGTCCAACACTGCGTGAGAGCAAACGCATTATGCAGCTTCATTATGAATGATCAACCTGCCAACTACTTGCGTTGGCTCAGAGGCACATACATTTTACAAAGCACGCCTGCAATGAGTATACCTGGGCGAAGCTAATCCGCTCGCGTTCACTTCATCACCTCCCCCCCCCCCCCCCCTTTGGCTTTCTGTTCTCTTTCAGCATTAAGTACGGAAAACTTTGAACACTAAAAGAAAAATGAAGTGCACCTGAAACAGATAGCGTTGTCGTAACGCGGTGGAAGCGGAGCTGAAAAAGAAAGTGTAGCCTTTTCCGAGAGTGTGAGCCAAGATGATTATGATGATGAACTCCTGTCCTTCACGCTCTGTCTGGCGAATGTTTATTCCGCTCCGCTATTTCCCGCCCCGACGAGGACGATAGCGAAAAAAAAAAAAAAAACAAGAAAAGACGTAGGAAGAAGAAAGTCGGAAGGGGCGTCCCCGAAGCGAGCAAGAAGAGCTGACAGATGCGGCCAAACGAAAACCCCTCCTGCTCGTTACGCTCCCTGGTCGTGCCCTGAGCCAACACGGAAGTGAGCCGAGTACTACTGATACGTACCGCCAGGGCTCTCTCGCCGCTCTGGTATCGGTGCACACAACGCTCGTGAGATCGGTAGAAAACGAGGCGGGCGCGAAGTGGGCGGCAAGTTGCGCCGCCGTAGCTCCGCACTGTGCGCCAGCGCGAGCCATCTTCGATGACCGGCTTCACCAAAGCCAGCTAGGTGTCAATACTCTCATCAGCGCGACCTGGCTCGCGCGCGCGCAGGCGCTCGACGCGGCGCGACGGTCGTACGGGCCACGGCGCCTCCTCCTTCTCCTCCCTCTTCGTCGTCGTGTCGAGGCCGAGAGGAAGCGACGCGTTGCCGCCGGGTCTTCTTACAGGCGTGGAGCAAGGAAGCGAGCGAGGAAGCTGAGAAGCACGTGACGCAAGAAGAAGAAGAAGAAAAAAAAAAAAGAAAACGCGGAGAGAGCGTCTGAAAAGCCTCGCGTATACGTGCCGCCGGTTCCGCCGAAAACCGCGGCGGCTGGTCTGAAAGACAATGACGATGACGGCACGACGTGTATACGATGACAAGGTGAAGAAGACGCTTGCGACGCGAAGAAGGCGATGACGGCTTGGCGAAGATGCTAGCCGCATGACGATGAGGTCAAGACGAAGTCGACATGAAGAAGAGCAGAAGGGCGTGAAGAAGGTGACGCCTGCATCACGAAGATGCTAGCGGCATGACGGAGACGACGTGAAGACGATGACGGCAAGAATACGATGACGGCGTGAAGGAGACGATGACACGTGCGAGCCGTGGTCGGGCTGTCTCCAGTGTTATTGGTGTTGCCATCGCCATGTAAGCTTCGTCATGCTGTCGGCGTCTTCTTCGTGCCTTCGTCACCTTCTCTATACATACTTGCTGGATCAAACACGGCACGAATGGCTTGTGTCCGGGCGCCCGCCACTGGTGATAGCCATCGGCGTGATGACTGCGCGATCACCGTGGCGATGGGACCAAATGGCACTTACGTAAGATACGTTAGGCGACTTCTCTGGCGACTCCATCGGCCGAGCAAGCGTGACGCTGTGCATCGGTGACAGACGTCGTGAAGGATTGTTGACTGTAAATACAACTACACCACTGCGAAAAGAAGCGTACTCGAGGAGGCTGGCTAGGTCGTCCAATACACATTGTCGAACAGATAAAAGCGAGAGAAACGTGAGTATAACCCCTTTCTTTTTGAATCCAGCTTGCGTCAGTTTCTTCTTTCTTCTACACTCTCTTCTTCCTCTTGTTCGTCACATATACGGAGGCTTCGGGCTTCGCAACAAGCTCTATAAAAGCTACGCTGGTCGCCTACTTCCTCTTCTTTCCTTGCTTTCATTTTGCTTTTCCTTATTTCTCTTTCTCTTTTCTTTTCCCTGCAAGGGTCGTTGGTTTCGCGAGCACTTTGCGGATCAGCGAGTATCGGCGCTCGTTTGCAATTTTCCTCTCCGCGGCCAGCCGACAGACGGTAAGGGGGTGGATGTTGGGCTCGAAAGAAACCACACAAAAATTCCTCGTTTCTTCTGTGTTCTCCCCTTGAAACAACAAAGTTTATGAAAGCAAGCAATAAAGAAAGAAAGAAAGAAAGAAAGAAAAAAGATGAGGCCGACAACAACAATAAGAAATATTCTCGAGAGAGGCGGACGGAGAGGAAGAGCGAAAGGCCGCGCAGCTCTGAAGAAAATTCCAGAAGACGAAGGAGAAGATGATGATGATGAAGTTCAGGAGTGTTTTGCAAGGTTGACTCGACATCCAGCGCTTACGGCGTCACGCCGCGCAGTTTTTCACTGGCTCGCGTCGTTCTCTCCCTCCGTCTCCGCGCGCTTCTTTTCGCGCCATTTCCCTCTCCACCTCCTTCACCCCGACTATCCCAGCGTTGCGCCGGCATTGTTTCCCTCGTCAGAGGAGAGAGACGTCGTCGGCCAGCGTCGAAAGAGAGGAATGCCTCCAAAACGGCGGCGCCGTCCGTCCGTGCGCTTCGGTGGCTGGCTAATCGAGCCTGCCCGGTAGTAATCGAGTTGGCCGAGCCGAGGGCCCGAGCGGCAAGAGCATTGACACCATCAGCGCTGTTGGTGTCTTCCTGACGCCGAGAGAGAGGGGGGGGGGGGGGGTTGGATTGGAGAAGGAGTGGGGGTGTGATGACTGTTCACCAGGGCTTGGAGCGTGTGTGTGTGTGTGTGGGGGGGGGGGGGGGGGGGAGTGCGTGCTTGTGTGCGTGCGTGCGTGCGTGGAGGTCCGCACAGATGTACGGATATGTGCCGGTTGGGGGTTCTTGCTCATAGAGGTATAATTCTGTGTTTGTGTCCGCGCGCGCGCATTCACGAAGCGCGAAACTATGAAGGCAGTAAAATGTGTTGACTCTTCTCGCGTAGAGAATGTGTGAAACGAGGAGACGTAAGGAGGTAATGCGTGGTGCGCATCGCGCGACAGTGAACTTTCAACCCTGGAAAGAGCGGAGTCGTGGCAGGGGCGGCTCGTACTTGCGCAAAAAAGCGGCTTTAAGCGACGTACAGCCGCCCACGGAGATCCCGCGTCGCCGCTACGAATGGCCTGCGTGACCATGGATTTTGCAACGCGCGTTTATTTCTGTATTGGTGGCGCGCTAGAGCGATAAATTTATATTGTCGAGCACATTCGGCCGCTCGTATACTAAAGAAACTTACGGGGGTCTTCAACGCGGTTAATCAGCGCCATGGACAAATCGTCTGCAGAACTGCTTTCCGACCAAGGTCGCACTTAATTGTGAGACACGGCTTACTTTGCTTTCAAGCGAATCTCGTAAATCGCAGCTAGCTTTGGCATGCACGCTGTAAACGTCGGTAACGAAAATGAAGGACACTTTTTTTTTATCAAGCTGCAAGTGATGAACTGTAAATTTGCGACGTGGTTGTCTTAGAGGAAGCGTGAATCCCCACACCAGCTTGTATACATAGTGGCATTGCACGGACCAGCGCGACGAATTATTAGTTTAACTTGTTGGGCATGAGAACGTTTACGAAACACGCGAGATGATTAAAAATGGCTGCCGCGCACGGCTGCTTCGGGGCCCTAATAACAGACCCGAGAGACATCAATTTGCACGCATTCAGTTTTTCGTAGCCATGTCGCAAACGTAGAGGGAGCACTGACTTCTGCGATTTCGCCATCACAGCCTCCAGCACCAAGTATCGCTGAGCGGCAGCAACTTCTTTCGCCGCTCGATTCACTAGAGGATCGAGAGCAAAACAGCGAAAGCGAACCACCTCCACCACTTTCGACGTCGGTGGGCATGCGCTGTCGTCGCGGTCTGTCATTTTCCGCTGCTTCAGATTGTATGGTTGTCTGCAGACGACGAGTCTCGGTGATGAATGTCGTCTGCTGCGCCACGCGCTTGTCTCCGCACCTGTAGACTTATTACGGTCGCTGCTACAGTTAGGCCTAGCGGGAGGGTGTAGCGTGTGCCATCAATTATCGCCATTTGGGATCGGACCGAGCTCACCCCCACTCTGCACGGTCAGTCATCAAACGCAGAGCCGCGCAATTAAGCTGTCGCCATACGCGTTCGAGCTTCGTGGCATTCCTCTGCGCAAGGGCAAGCGCGCTCGTGCGATCACATCGGGACGAACACGGGGCTTGATTTGCTTTCCTCACGCTTTCGTTTCGCCGCACAGCTAGCCAGCCTGGAGCTCGGTCGTTTGTTACGCGCAATCAGCATCGACGACGAGTGCTTCTTGGCGCACCTGCGGTGTGTGCGAGCTGTAAGGAAGAGTTCGGGGTTCCTCACCGCCCTCTGGCGAGGGCTTTCGAAAGCGATAGGTTGGCGCGCCGGCGGTGCGCGCTGACACGCCTGTGATGTTAAGTGCAGATTTGTCCATGGCTTCGAACAGGCATCGCGCTGCCCGTGGCGTGGCTTCCCCGGCGAAGATGAACGCTCCTGAGAGGGAACTTGAATGACGTTCTTTTCCCGCATGGATCGCAGAGTCGCTCTGTAATGGCAGCATACCTTCAGTTACCCGCACTCTTGCACCGCTTTTGATTGGCGCGGTGCTTCAACACGTTATCGCCTGAGCTATAACTCATCCCTGGAACGACTCAATAGGGATCTCAAAGTCTTACGTTTGGTTCCTTTAGATATATACACCTTGATTAGCAGGGGATTCGGTGCTTTGCTCGCGATGATGCAGCGCCCTCTGCGGCGTCGTTCGCGTGTGAAGCGCAACCTCCGGTTGCCTTTAGCCGCTCTGAGTGTCATGGATGGATGAATACGCAAAGAATAACTTCTCTTGCGCCCGCTGACGATCTCCCGTTACTCGCCTCAGTTGCGAGTCGCAGCCTTCCGTAAGTACAGGTCTTATACAACGCACACGCATTGTGGTTTAAGTCTGATGAATCGCCCGCGCCGAAGGCATCGTCACGTTTCTCATGGGTGAACGTCCTTGTTATAGACGAAGCATCGCGGCGTCTATGCATCGTGGCGTGTATACGCCCGGCTCGGATGTGTACTTGTGAAACCGTACCGTGTCTCCTGTCTCGTAGATAAACTGTTCACTTGCGCTGGTCTCACGCAAATGACGAGGTAGAAACAGATAAAAGCAGGGAGGTTAAGCAGTGGATATCTCCGCTTGGGTACCCTGTGCTGGGGATGGGGGGGGGGGGGGGGCAAGGGGTAGAAATGTGAGAGAAAGGAAAAGAAGTGAAGTAGATCCGGATGAGCAATAACAAGATTGCGTGGGCGCGTGTCGATCACACACTCTGTCGACACTCTGTCATCGTCACACACAGTGTCAGTGTCAGATAGACACTGGTGCAACTATGACAATGTAACGCGTGCCGAGTTCGTGCCTACATTTCCCGTTGAGAATGCATGCAACCCTCAAAGTTCAAGCGGATTTGCCAGACGAGTATTCTCTCTCAACGACACGGTCTGCCTTCTGGCTGGAACGGTGCCGTTAGCGACTTAGTACAAACGCTCGCACAGTTGGGGATGCTGGGACAAGCGGATTTAGCCTGGATCATCCGAGGCCGGCAATACTATGTATTGCTTTTTCATTACTGCACATCCTGAATAGGTGTTTCTTCTGCGTTGTCAGGAATGTACTACATGAAGAAATGGTGTGTAAGCTTTAACCATTATTTAATTGTTTCGTAGTTGGTCGCGTAATTTTTTCTTGCGCTCGATTTCTTCGTTTCACCTGCTCAGATTTTCATGCGCTGTGCACCAGTTGTGAATGTCTGGAAAGGGAACACCAGTCCAATCAAGCTGGCGTATGGCGAACCTTCTGTTCCCGTTCGGTACATTTCTGCCGTTTTCGTAAAAACCTGAATAAATAAATATATTGGGAAAGCGCACCAGTTGGTCGCCCTCTATAGCGCCTATTTCAGTACGTGCGAATAGTTTATCGTCACGTGTCTGAAACTCCGCTGTCGAAGTTCGAACACCCGTGCTTAGTTTCGTGCGGCGGCCACATTGGACACCGTTTGAAATTCCTTCGCATATATGCGTGCTGACAGGGCGTTCTGTGTTGTGGTGCAGGGGGCACGGGCGCGCGCACGAAAGTGTCGGGGCCAGGTGAACGCGCCGCGTGCCAAAGGCGAGGGCTGCGGGTTTGACAGGAGGGGGGTTTGGCGTTTGAAGTAGGCGTGGCGCCAGGGGGCGCCCGTAATATCTAAACCGGAAGGGCAGGGTGCGCGTTTGGGGCCGCCAACCGCGCCTTTGCAAGCAGCAGCAGCAGACCCCCCCCCCCCTCTATCCTCCTGGTTGACTACGGATCGGCGACCTGTAGCTTCGGCTACTCGCGCGCGAACTCTCGGCTCTACACACGCACACACATACTCTCTCTCTCTCTCTTTCTCTCTATCTCTCTTTCCGAAGCCAGCGACTATTCCCGCGCATTTCCTGCCCGGCCCGCCTGAAGACTCGGCCCTGCCGAATTCCGACCCGGCGGCATTCCGATACGCATTTTTGCTTTTTTTCTTGCGACGATTGCGTGCTCGAGTCGCATGCAAATTTTGTTTCGATCGAGTTGAACTCTCTCGCTACGCTTTCCGCTGAGTCATCCTGGATGACTTCTAGAATCTTGCGTTCCTTCCGTAACCCTCCCTCCCTCCTCCGTCCTTTTGTTCACCAAAAGATGATCTATTGTTCGGATTCCACGTCCGCAAAGGTTTCTTCTCCAACTTTCCCAACGCTCTGAAAACAATCCATCGAACGAACGTCGAACTCTGTATAATACGCTCTACACGCTGTGTACGTGACGCAAGCCAAAGTTCTGTGTTTCTGCATCGGCTTCAGTGTCCTTCGCTGCGCAATGTCATGCTTGTGTCGATCCAGCTTAGCACGACAGCGTCACAAAGAGGCGATGCCTATATATATGACTACATCATTGCCGACGTGTAACTAACATGACTTCTAGGTTCGGTGCGCGGTAATTTCGTATCATTGTCTGCTTACAAATATAGTATGCGTCTTATCGTAATATAAAGGTAAGTCTTCTTTTCGCCATAAAAAATTTTTCCGGAGCGGCAGATTATTGCTTCCAGCAAGTAAAGTGGCTTCAGCAGACACAGCTGCTTATACAGTTTTTTCTTTCTCCGCGCGTCCGCGCTTCAGTGACGTCCCAGCGCTCTTGTTTACAAACACCAACGAAGTGAACAGTCTACGTGCGTGCTTTCGCGTTCTCTCTACCTGTAGACTACTCTATTAAGCGACAACATTCCCCGTAATGCCTGTTTGATGTCAGCAGTTAGGAAAATAAATTTGGACCATCTATAGATTGTCTATCGACTTTTCTTCGTTCTCTTCGATATGTTATGCCTATGCACTCTATCTACACTGCTCAGTTTTCTAGTAATTTCCTTTGGCCTTTGACCCATGAACAAGCCGTTTGCAAAAAAGAAAAAAAAAAAGGCTTAGACATTATCCGACGAAAGTTGCCGCCACGTCATGAGATTCGCATGCTTTGGAGACTGTCTAGGGAGAGGCTGGTCTCTTTCTCTCTAGGAACCGTCCACGTGTATTCTTTCGGGAATTACTTCTGCGCAAGCTCCTCCTCACTGAATGTGGAAAGAGCAAGGCGCAATAGACGAGCACAGAAGAAGAACACAAGCGTCAGGACCGGGCGCCGGTCCTGTCGTTCGTGTTCTTCTTCTGCCCTGTTCTATTGCGCCTTGCTCTTTCCACATTCAAGCATGAACCAACTAGCCCGAGCAAGAGTTTTACTCCTCACTGACGAGCCGCTGGAGTTTCTGGTTCGCAGAGGTCCCCGCAGCGTTGAGGTTCACGCCGAGCACCGCCCTGAACTGGCACCACCGAAGCACTTGGCTGCCAGACGCGGTTATCGCAGGTGAAGCAGCAAGGAAAACGAAGCCGCGAACCCGAAACGCCAATACGTTATGTAGTGTAACGTGCTCGCGTCCCTCCAATCTCCCTTCGCGCCGCCTCTGCGGGGTTCGAATTGCATTTGCATGCGTGCTCGAGGCGTGACGCCTCGTCGCCACTCGTGAGGGGACGGATGTACTTACACGCGGGCGCGTGGAAAGAAGCCTTCGTTTATGCAAAGTAGCCGGCGGCTTGGCTCGAGGAAAAGACGCGATGGACGCGGGCGCAAAGAAGAAGGCGAGACGTTAAGCGTGGAAGAGGGAAGACAAGGGCAAGATGAGAATGAAGAAAGAAAGAAAAAAGACAAGAAAAGAAAGACAAGACAAGTTAGTGAAAGCAGCCAGAAGGACTGAAATAGGACAGGGAAGGAGAAAACAAAGAAGAAATTGAATGTGAAGCCTAGGAAGACGAGGAAAGAAACTGGGACGAGATCGTAACGCGAAAGAAGAGAAGTTCGACGCCGAGCAGAACGGAGACCACGACAAGAACAAGTTGCGGAACACGGCGAAGGAGACCAGAACAAGACGGCAAATACAACTTGCGCAACCTGACGAGGAACAAGGCAATAACGTGGCGATGAAGGCAATGAGGCGACTATTCTGAAGAAAGAGAAGACATAAAACGTGATCGGAAGAAGCTGATGAACGTGGGCTGAGAAGGTCATAAGACTAAAAATTTAAGAGAGAAACAAGAACAAATTGACGAACATAGCAACAAAGAGAGCAATACGAGGAACGCAAAGGAGAAGAACTAGATTGGAACATGAACAGAAAAGAAGACGAGTAGCAAGAACAAGATTAGAAACAAGAAAAGCGGTAGAGAGAAAGAGCAAAACCTTTTATCAAAGCCCTCGGTCCTGGGCCAGCAGACAGAAAGGTTGAAAAAAAAAAAAAATAGAGGTGGACGGACGCGAGGAAGATCACAGATTTGGCCCCTCGATACAAATGACCAAGCGAGGAGCAGACAGAGGCCAAATGCTCGCGCAGCCTTGGATTCGTCACAGTGCGAGCCGCCACGCAACAGGTGGCTGCAGTTGCAGCCAGCGTCCGCGGTGGCGGCTCGCACGAATGCCTGTACGCCACAAGTGCTCGGCCACCTGCGTGCTCAGTCTAATGTTGGAAGCGATCCGATGGCCGTTGATGGTTTTGCCTGATTAAGACGCCCGGCTCACGGTTTGCGGCCGACCGCGGAAGGGGGGACCGAGAGCTGGCTGAAGTCGGCGCGGCCAAAGTGCCGAGTCTAATGGAGGGAATCCCTTCGCTGCGCGTGAGACGGTCACGGCGTTTTCTTAGCTTTCTTTTTATACGCAGAAATTCGAGGTTGAAAGGAACATACAGAGTAACTCGACGTCGTGAATGGATACGCTTCTTTTCTTTTTCTGGTTATTTATAGAAGTTATCCCTGAGTGTCTATAAAGGCGAGAAGTAAAGCGCAGAATATGGCGAAGACATCGTATTGATATGCGAGTCCTTGGAAAAACACCTGCCACTTGAAAGCAGCATTAGCGCTATTGCGGGGCTCAGCGGGCTCGCCATTTTGCTTTTTAAGGTTTTATTGTAACTATAGCTTTCGGGTATACGGGTTATCTAGACAAATACGTACGACCGTGTAGGATGAGGCCAGAACTTCCTTTGATGGCATCTATAAACAATGATGCGAAAGTGAAGGTTAATGAAGCGGAATGATAATTATAAGGGAAAAGCTGAGTGGTTCACTGAAACCTGTCTACTCTGGTCACCTTATACTTGGTGCTTAATTGGTTAAGGGGAGAGGATAACGCAAGGAAAAGTAGATAATTAATTAAGGAGATAGTGATGACGATTATTACGAGAGAGAAGTTTAGGCTCGCGAATATAACGAACAGCTAAAAAAAAGACACTTTTTATAATTGCACATCATGTTCATTCTCTCAGAAAAACTGCAGCAGCCTTCATCGCCTGACAAGCGAAGTCAGGGACCCAGGATAAACGCCTGTAGAGAAATGAATGTTCGTCAACACGCGCCAGGTATGCACTCGTTGGCTGTCTCTCTTATGGGTAACGCGTAACGCACAAAAGTAACGCAAGCATCACAGCTACAAATAGAATTACAGCTTACAAACAAGTGAACGTGCAGTACCTGTTCCGAATTCGCGCAATCATCCCTAACCCTGTGTCGCAGCTTTTTCCGCTTACCCTCTTCGCTTTATTATATCTGACTCGTTTCCGGGAGCTGTCCGAGGGGTTGCTTTTGTGTCCCACCTTGTCTCCACATGTGCTCAGCTGCGATCGCGTCTTTAGCCAGAGGCGATTCATCAACGCGAATGAGCTCTCGCCATCTGCGTTTAGTGTTTCATTCGACATACGTAAGCTTTAACATTTACATCGCTCGTTCGTTCGAAAAGAGCCATTGTCCAACAACAACAACAACAACGAAAGTCGAGGACGTTGATTGAGAGGAGAACGCTTTTCACTGGCCTCGCGGGCCGATGTTGATTCGACCCACAGCAGCCTCGTATCTGCGTTAGGCCGTCGCGCGATTCAGAATGCAAAACGGGATTCCAGCCCTGCCGGGGATGATGTATCTGCTCGAATTCGATTGCACGGGAGTCTCGACGATGACCGACACCCCGTCCCACGAGATTGAGTCCGCCTCTCAACGGAGCCGCTCGACAATGACGCCTATATAGGGGAATCAATCGATCACTCGCGTGTACGAATCAATTGTTCGGCGGCGCCGTCTGACGGCGTGTTGAAGTGCGTATTCTTATCAAACGACAAGTTCCCTTACTACCTATAACGCCTTATTTGTAAGTTTTAGTTTTTGAATCAGACAATCGTGGTTCTATAATAGCAGTTACACATTGTCTTGGCTTTTAAAAAAAAGCAGTGGTTGCGAACCGAGTTCGCACGGGATTTCTTTCGTGAGTGCTGTTTGTCCTTGGCCAACCGCATTTGCCAATAATTATGTCCAGCACAACGATTAATTGGCTGCCGCATGTGTACGAGAAAAGTTGGTGGAATAACTTTTATGTTTCTTTCTGAATGCTGTCCTTCAAGCCGCGCATACCTGATATTGAATGGCGAATTATCTGTTAACTCGCGAAAAAGTGCAACTGTCTTGGTTGAAGAAGTGCCTTTGAATTGATAAGATAAAAGTGAAAGCAGCGGAAGCGACACCAACAAAGACGAAGAAAAGGCCGAATATACCAAGCTCTGTCGCGTCGCCCATGTCAACTATACGCCCTGAAAGTGTTTATTAATCTTCAGTACTTTTAATTTAAGAAGATTATTGTGGTTACTATAAGTTCATAGAGCCAAACCCTGTTCAATAATGGATTGTAAACAAAGAAAATTGTTTCTCATTCAGCTGAAGTAACCTTATGTTTTCAAAGGGGGACCAAAAATAAAAAGCCTACCTGTTAGCTGCGCATTTGTATCGTAAACAAGTTTTTTTAGTAACTCGTGTGCTATAGCATCGAAAAAAAAAATAGCAGTAAACAACTACAAAAAAATAAGAATGGCCACACACACACACGCACACATAAACGCACACACACAAATGCAAATAATAAATTAAAGAAACACGTAGAACCACTCTTCGATTCATCATCCCAACTGCTCAATTCCTTCATACATAAGTAACAAATTACAATGCCGGAATAAAAGGAATATACACATAAATAATGTCCGAGAATAAAATTCCAACGTGCCTAGTACACCTGCATAGGAGCCAGGCGCGTGCATTTAATCTTCAAAAAGGCTTCGATCAAAACGTCAGATTACGGCATTCAAAGCTTACACGCTTCCTGCTTTTCGATTCTTTCTTTTTTTTTTAGCCTTTGTTTTTCTTCGTCCTTACAAAAAAAAAAAAAAAAAGAACGAGCCAGCAAGGCAGGCACTTCATTAATCATCGATGAAACCTGCATATGTGCATACGTTGAAGCTTGTATACGCACTGAGCTGATGCGCTTTTACAGGCAGCCACCGCACTCATACATTGGAGGCAGGGTTATGCAGTGGATACTGTGTCTGCACATAAGGGCGGCCACCGCCAGTTGCGGCTGCAGCATGCGCCAGTCATTATGTACTAAGAAGACGGCGAAACCGATCGAAATCTCTCTCCCATTCCTCCTTCGTTCTTTTTTTTTTTTATCGCCCGTAATGACCGCAACGCATGCATACAGTGCGGCGAAAATGATGGGCTGCCTGAGACACCCATTCGGGATCCGAGCTGCTCCGAACACATGATCAATCGCACTTTTGCGCCCGGGCTGGACGCTGCTTCCCAACGCATGCTGTGTGTATATGCAAGGGCTACGCAGTATGCATCGACGTGCTCCTACCGCGGTACTCTGGTGTGCATGCGGAAACGCAAGATGCGGTTACGCGTATTAGGGAGAAAGGGTTGGCTTTTGCGAGCGGCCAGATCTCTTTGAAGACGGCTGACTCGGCCGCATGGTTTTTCTCATCGAGCAAAGTGGGCAAAAAAGCGATTCGTGGGAGGTTATTTATCATTAGTGATGTTTATATTTTTTTTTAATGCGCTTTAAATTGTTGCCGAGCAGCACAAACGACCGCGAGAGCCCGAGTATATTTATGCTGGCGGTGAGCGAACGCACAGTGATCGGCGATCGAAACGCGATACTATAGGGCGGCATGGCGGCCAGTACCTTCTTTTCTTGCACCACCGGAGGAGGGCGTTGGCGACACTGAGCTGATGTACTGTTGTATCGCATGGAGGCGAGAGTATTTCTGATGCGTCGTGAATGCATTCGGCTTCCTGAGCGTTCGCCCATCGCTCACCGGGGGCGCAAAAAGCGCCGGCCGCCATGTTGTCCGATTGTCCCGTTTCGATAGCGAAGCACTGCGCACGCGCGCAACCACGGACAGCGCTGGACAGTGAACCGGATCCTGCATTCACAATGAAGTTCTTACGTTAGAACTATTCTTAAAGAACAGATGCCAGCCAGTTGTGATGTCAGGCACATCGTTACCTATGGCGGCCAGGCAAGAATACGTACGAAAACCTTTGGGAGTTACAGGCACCGGGTTCATACGTCTGGTAGAATGTTCGGCTGCGTACGTCTGTTCGGGGTCTCCGATGTTGGAAGCGGTCTGCATGCCTGCCTTCCTCACCGAAGCGACAGACGTGCCGTCGGTGAACTGGAAACTATGAGACGCCGAAGCAACGCTGACAGCTTGCCTGTGTTTTTCTTTCGTCTCGTGCACTTACTCCGCGGGTTCAGCCAATCAGGGGGCGCCGAAGGCACCATTTCTCGCTCTCGTCGTTCGAACTCCGGCGCCACGTTCCGCTCTCCGTCGTGGCAATCAGGAACAAGTCCTGACCTCGGACCCCTTGACATTGCTTGGTGCCCTCGGAAACTTGTATTCTCGGTCGCCCACTCTCAGTGATTTCTCTTTCGGTGAGCAAAAATATATTGCACAAGCCGGCGCGGACTCGTTGCTTATCGCTCCCATGAGACACGGCGCTGGGCATTAAGACCATTCAAAACTGAAAGTGTCGCTGAAAGCAATCGACCTACAGAACATGGTCCCAGGCAGCGGTCGATAAATAAAGAGCGTCCTATTCAGGTTCGTATTCCGTTGCGATACAACCACCGTATCGCATAAGCATAACATAGACGTGATCATACGCGTCGCCCATATAAGATGACATTTATATCTCGAGTACCCATCTATAGATACCATACCGCGAGGCCCAAGCGTATGGTACAGCTGCGCCTCGCAGGCGTTACAGATGACGCTCACGCCCGCGCGCCCTCTGTTATACGGCGCGGCGCGGTTCTGGAATTTCGGCCACCCTCGCGTGGCTGGCTGACACGATTTGAAATATCAGACCCGGTGCCCCTCTCTCTATTCCCCGCCCCGGTTGGCGAATAAATAACGCCCCATGCGAGCCGGAACGACAGTTTATATCCGCTCGGCCGGTTGGAGGCGCCACTGTCGCTTGCCCGCAGTTTGACAGAAGATGAACGCCGCGAAGGCCCGTTACGCAACGAGAGGAGACACGCTCGGCCACGTCGCACCGTTAATCTTTGCCGGGGAGCATCCGGAATGCCGCCGAAGGGCCGAGCGGTGTATTACGCGCCTTATAAAAGCTATGCGGCGCGCCCCGCATGACCGACAGCGCGACGTACGCCGGGCCATAAACCACGCGCGCAACGTGGCGGCGGAACGGGGCTGGTTTTCGCTTTTCTCTTAATGGTGTTCGATTGTGTTCCTTAATAGCTTTGAAACGTGTTGGCGTGATAGTGTAGAGAGGTTAACTCGAGAGCGTCTTGCTAATCACGCGTATTATGCGTTCAACAAAAGAAACAAGGTGGGGTGGGGCAGGGCAAAGGGGAGCGAAAGCGTCAGTGAATACTTTATCATATTTTCCTCTCGCAAAACGTGAGTGAGAGCGCGATTCATCGGCGAGAATTTCTTCTGCGATTAGTTTTTGACAGCACTGTAGGCAGATAGTCACAAAACAACCCGTGCCATATATGGTGACATACTTCTCGCTTCATACTTCTTTCCGGTTTAGACCAGAAATGAAATAATGACGCTTGTATATGCACCGTTGTACGTACAGTCGGCCTCAGGAATTCGCGGGGCTCGGGATTCGCGCGAAAGTTAGGTTTGTGTTGGGTTCTGGCACGGCAGTATCGAAATGAATGAAACACTCTGTGAGCTTCGCTATAGATCCTAACTACGAAATGTCAAGCTGAAATTCGAGGCTGCATGCACGCGGGCGTCACTCAAATTCGGCTTTCTTTTTTTTCGCAGATCCCGGCGTCCCGCTAAGCTTTCGGCGCTGTAGCTGGGATATATCTGCGTGCACTGTGAGGAGCCCGAATCTCGTGCTTGTCCAATGGCGGCCCTGGCACCTCAAGTGCCACTAAAGAAAATGAATTAATTGCGAGACAAAAGGGGAGAGCGATGAACTGTCATTTCTTATCACTCGGGGAAGAAGGCAATAGGCCTCCTTGTCGAAACGTCGGCTCCAGGACGATGCTTCCCAAGTTCGGCTATGGTTGTCGACTTGAAGTCTTCCGCGCGAACCCTTTGCAATCTTTGGATCACTACCCGATGGTTGTTTACGGGGAAATGGGAGGGAAAAAAAAGCGAATATGGATCTTGGAAACTAGGCGCCACCGGTTTGCCTTATCCAGGTGGCGTCAGCTTGTCATTCCCCAAATTGTGGTTACCGTAAAGTGCTATTTAAATAGAGGGTGGTGGAGGGGGCAGTTGCAAGCTGCAACCGTGGCCTTTTCTAGGTACCCTTCTCTCGGCTAGACGTCTCCATCTGTGATAAAACAAAAAAGCCATACGGATGTGCAGAGTTCATCCAGAGGCAATACTCTTTTGCTTGAGAGAGAGAGAAAGAGAGAGAAAGAGAGAGAGAGAGAGACGGGGGAGGGAGGGATATGTCTGGCGTTGCACGGAGCAACGCGGTCTACACGCACATGCCGCCGGCTGGCTGGCCGGCCGGCTGGCGTCAGTCTTCATTCGCATTCACTTCTTCCGAGCGGCGTGGCTTATGAATAAGCCACATTCTCGACGGCGCCGCAAGAGAGTCGCGGTCATTTTTTACGCGCGCCAAGTTCCACGACACGCGCAAGGAGCGTCGCCCGCCCCTGGTTCCTGCAACCTTTCTCCGCAGGGGATCCCTATAGCTGGAAGCCCTCGCCGCCGCCGCCGCCGCCGCATAAGCGTGTGCCTGCAGAAAAGTACGATGCCCCGCATGCATAACCAGAAGCCATACTACGCGTCTGGGAGTCACTGACCAACCGTCCTCTTCTGGGCTGTGCCGGAGACGCTTCCGTGTTTATGGTTTAGGCCCGCGATGTCGCTGTCTGCACAGCCGTGGACGCGCGGGTGCCTCCTATAGCGGACTCACTGGACACTTGGTGGTGAACCGCCAGTGTTTGCCGTCGTCGAGTGAACTCTGTTCGCGCCTATATTTGGGGCACGGGACAACACGGGCCGTTTAGTTAGTAAACGAATGCTTACTGCTATTTATACTGCCCTTAAAGAGAACGAGCTTTACCTCGTGTAACGGTCTAATACTTTGCTGCCGACGTCAAAGCTTCGCCTTTCAGGCGAAACGGTGACTTTCCGATACCGCACCCCTCTTCCTCCCTCATCGCTGCGCCACTGATGATACTTGCACGTCGCAGTACTTTTCGAACTAGAAATGCAGTTGTTTCAATCTCGGTTCTCGTCTGTTATCTCTTCCGAATGTAGAATATCACAGAACTTTTCGACACCTGGAAGTCACTGAACTGATATCGCTCAGCGTGTTTGCGTTTAGTAAACCTTGAACGATACATGGGCATGTGAAAATCACCAAGCACACTCGCGCTTTAATTTCAGTAAAGGTCCAGTGTGCTCTATATCGCGTACACTCATGGCCAGGGAAGTTGCGCATCGGTGCATCGGCACTTCTCTCATTTGTAGTGATTCTTAATTTCTCTATAGATCACCATGCGGGGTCAACTCCAGTTGACATCTACGTAAAGTGAAGCATTCTTGGTGTGGTTGGCCCAGAAATCATATATGTGCGTGCGTATGAAGTGTTGTTAATTGTCGAGGTATAAATATTAGTATTAAAGAGCAGCAGGTTATTCGAAGAAATGATATTATTTCCAGTGAATTATAGACAGGCTGCATAGTATACACGCATATTTACGTGCAGTGCGTCATACATACATCATTTGTTTAAATTTTCAGTCGAAATTCGTAGTCTCGCGTTGCACGCGGGGTGCTTGCGATGCGTCCTTTTTTTTTTTTTTTTCTACTGCAACTGCAGATTGAAACGCGTCAAGCGTCTCAACGCGCTCGCTTGCCCGTGAGAAAGGATGCTCCATGCCACTTGTCCAAGCATGCGTACGTGGCGTTCGGCGGTAGACATGTACGAAAAGGTGCCTGGAGCTCGGCAAGAAAGCTTCGCTTTAAAGAAGTGGAGCAGATCCGCGGCACTGTGGGAATCGATGTTACGAGAAGCGTTTTGCTGGTAGCCATTGGCCATGGCTACCCAGCGCCGTTTGGGATTACGCCGCGCGTCACTAGGTGGAGCGCCATGTTTGCGTAAGATAAAGGGCTTTAGCGTAAGACGAGCAGCTATGCTTCCGACGCGGGCATGCGTATGCGTGACGACGTCAGCAAGATGACGATGAACATGATCGGGTGACGGCGATGGCGCGATTTCAACTCCGGCTGTTCGGCGCGAGCTTGTACGACATGCCGATTGATGGGTCCTATATACATGGCTACTCGACGAACGTAAGCGAGAGAAACGCCGATTGCGACGTCATCAGCAACTACGTTCTGTACAATCGTACGCACCTACATCTATGTTTCTGTGTCAAAATAAGGGCGGCATTTGTACTCCGGCGATGAAACGCTGAATCCACCTGAACAGATCATGACGGCGGTGCAACGTTGCACAGCTTGAACATATAGCGTTAGCTGCAACGAGGGAAAGCATTGAAGGATGTGTGGGCCGATCGCGAAGACGGCGCAGTATGACACAGCGTCTGAAAGCGCTGCCTGTCACGACCAAAGAACACTATAGTATTATAACTGGCACGTGACGCATTCGTCAAGCGTCTCAAAGCGTCTATCTGGCACGAAAGAAAACGTATCCGTGCTATCGTGACCTAGTGGTTAGAGCATTGGGCAGCTGTGCTTGAAGGTACAGGATCGATTCCACTGTCGGTTCCGAATTTCTTCTTATTGTAGAGGTCCGAAACGAGGCGAGTCAGCAAATACCTACCGACCCGGCCAACCGCAATGTTCCTCAAGTGACGTTTAAACAGTGTTACGCATTAAAAGAAAGGCTTGTTATTCTTCCTGGAAAATGTAAATACTGACCCTGTTTATCCTGATTTGTGAGTGGCATAGTGCGTAGAGAGTGCGGCATGCAAGTTTTTTCGACATCATTGAAGAGTTGCGTGGGAGAATTGAAGTAATCGATCGAAGCAGTCAGCGCGGAGAGCTCTTTAAACCGGAGCCATTCACCCAGAATAATGCGGTGTACTCACGAGACGTGCTGAACCACGCTCGAGCCCTTTGAAATAAGATGGCCAGGACAAGCCACAAAGCAAGCTAAGCGAGTCACTAAATCCTTCAGCAATATGAGGACGATGACCTTTAGCGCATCATACATGCTAGCGACGATAGAGCAACAGGCGAAACCATTACGTAATGTCAACAGCCGGTTACAATGACAGTATACTATATCACCTTGCTCTGTTCGTAAGACTTAAAGGGAGATTATTCGCTACGGCAAGGCCGTAAAGAAAAGTCTCGGCACATAATACACACCTATTGACAGGGCCGGCGCGGTTCGCAGCCTGTCCATATTATGCATATACAACATCGCGAATGACGTCCCGAAAATAGCGAGCGCAGATGAAGAGTGCCGGCTTCAGCGGAAGAAGCCTTTTGTGGCCGCGCTGTTCACTTTGAGTAGTCGAAGACCTTTGCATTGAAAGGTCTAACTGCGGCGCGTCGTAAATAAAAGTCGCTCGGCGTCCTCTTAGTCGGCGTTGCCGCCCCAGCCAACGCCATGCTGCGTTCACCATACAGCACAGAATGCAGGCATACGAGGCGCGAGTGTGTTAGTACAAGCGCGTGCGCTGAATGCAACGTGTTCTGTGAGACCCATGCTGGCGTTGTGCAAGCGAAGAATGATGGGGTCGTGGTACAGAGCGGCATCGTATACGTCTACGCGCTATATATACCTCCGTGGACGCTTGCTCCTGTCACGTGTAGTTGCGCCATGCTTGGTTAGTGAAGGAACGAATGAGGTGTTTCACCGTGGGATAACGACATTTACGGCCTTGCCAGCCACCCTGTTTCATCCACGAGCTCAACTGGGCTTGTTACGAAACTTTCGGCGCGAATCACGGTATGCGCAGTTAGCCTCGTTCGGAACGGAAAGCTCATCCGAGCACTACTGCAGACAACGAAGTGATAATTGCGCGCAGTAGTAATTGTATCTCTCTCTCTCTCTCTCACTGCGTCATGTTATATCTGTTTCTATCCCTTTATTCGCATTCATCAATGTAAGGTAGCAAACAGGAAGCGCCATAATTGGCCTTCCTCTCATCTCTCCCTATCGCTGTCGTTCTGGAATTTCGTCGTAAACTCTCCGCTGGTTGCTTTTCCAACGCTTTACGCGTAGCTTTTGGCGCGACATATAGGTAGAGGCAACGCCCACTACGAACTGAGTAGTGTAGGCCTAACACAGGCGCCCAGTACACACGCATAATAACCAAAAAACATGGGCCGTTATACACAACTCTTGGCAGTGTTGATGCCGGCTTCCCCAGCGGGAGCCTTCTATTTGCGAGGCTTGTAGCCGCAGACAGGATGCACTCGGCGTGTCTGCGTCACTATACGCCAGGGCGTCGGCTCGTTTCCGACGGTGCCGGGGCAGACACACAAATCATGAACCTTCATTCCCCTCCCAACTTTCACGCGACGCGAACGGTGGGTTGGGGGACGGGTGGGGTTAGCAGAAGGGGGTCCCATATATGACGTGGATCCCCCCTTTCCTCCTGGCTGTCGCTGCTGGAATGTCACCGTAGCCGCAGCACAGAGTTGGCAAGCAACAACCGCCACCACCCTAAGTGCTGCAACTTGTAGCTTGTGCACACGAACAGACGACAGCGGAAAGTTGCAGAAGGCAGCAAACGGAAGCAGAAGGCAGCAGAAGGATGTCGGCGGGTCGCCTTGCTTCTACAACTCTATATTGTACACTCAGTCACTCTTGCTTTGGGCACTCGAACTGGATAGTACTATATAGCAACTGCCTCCCGCGGTACCACCACCAACCTCAACACCCTTCCACTCACCTTCTCCCCTCCTCCCTTCCCCTCCGATGCCTTAGAAGAGGCAAAAAATGAGGATGTGTAAAAAAAAATGAAAAAGACTGAACAAATGAAACGTGGCTCTCTCACTCGCGAAACAAGATGGCGTCAGGCGTCGGCTGCTTGCGAGGGCGGAGATACGGTTCGTATGTAGGGCAAAACGGAAATAAATGCGACTTGGTTTGGGGGTTGAATGAAACAGAAGGAATGAAAGTGTAGGGGATATAGGAGACGGACACTCGCGGAACAGCTCCTTGTGCGGTAATTCGCCTCCGTGGTGCATACGTTCAGGCTTGTCGTATAGGCGTGGGTACACCACAAATTCGGCGTTCTTGAAGAGGGCGACCACACCTGCCGCTGATAGGCGACGACGCGGGGTGTGGGCTTGTTGCTGGCTGCGACGAGCGTTTCGGCTTCCTGAGAAAAGTTGCAGCCAGAAATATGCGTCATGCAGTCTCTTGATAAAAAGGTTACACGTTACAAAAATAAACAAAACAAAAACTTCTTACTGGATCCCTACCCTTCTTTCTTCCCCCCCCCCCCTTTTTTTTTGATGGAAGAAAGTATATGTAGACGGAGAAAGGGTATCACGTGATGAGCTCAACCGACGCTTGACTGAATGAAGCGGGCTTGCATCTCTGAAAAGGACTCTACTAGACCATTGATTGTGCAAATAGAGCGTAACGTTTACGGAGTCGGCGGTAGTAGTTTACGGAGAAGTTTACGGAGTCTGTCGGTAGTAGTTTACGGAGTACTACTACTACCAACCTCAAGATGAAGTTACTGTTGATATCACGACGCTTTGATACTAGTCGTGGCGCCGCGCACTTCATCGCGTCGCCTGGCAGTCGACGGAAGCCCAGATCTCTCGGATTTGCACGCATACCCACTGCTTCGATCGACTCTGATCTGTATTTCCTCTTATAAAGGCAGCCATTGCCCTGTGCACGGGCGAGTTCATAAACAAGCACATCTTACCAGGGCACTTGTTCGAATAGAGACGTGACGTCTCGTTTCTAGGCAACGCACTTCAAACCGTAAGGTTGCTGCTGCAGAACGTTTCTTCAGCACGTTGAAGAGGACAGGCCCGCGGGCAACGCTGTTACTGTATTAGGCCCTCTGCCGAGCACTTGTTCTTTTTCTTTTTTTGTCTTTGTCTTGCGTATATCGCGTTTGCGCGATAACATTGCACATTCGGAGGTCTTCCGAGACTCCAAATGAACGTGGCTATGCAGACGCATATATATATATATATGTTACTGTACTCTGATGAAGGCTGGTCCACCAGCCAAAAACCGTTTAGTAAATAAGCCATCAAAAAAAAGATATATATATATATATATATATATATATATATATATATATATATAGAGAGAGAGAGAGAGAGACAGAGAGAGAGAGAGAGAAGCATATATTATATATAGAAGCAGAAAACAACGTTATAGCACCACCGAATGGGTTCCGAGTAGTTACACGAGTTGGTGCTATTATATAGAAGATCACACGGAATGTGCGGAAGCGTGTTTCGTGAGAACAAGAGAAAAAAAAAAGGGGGGGGGGGGGTTAATTGCAGGAATGCCGCGCCAGGTGGCGGTGCTATTCGCGTATAATCAACGCAATACGTTATACACGCCTGCGCGGGAGCGATCACGCAGTGTAAAGAGCTGCAGCTGTCTTAGTTGTTTAGCGGGAGACTGCACAGCGTGCGAACAGCGTCATTAGGAAGCAATTTGAATGTAACCGCTTCCGGGGAGAAAAAAAAAAAAAAAACGCCGTGCAGTCCTGCGAGACGCAGGCGAGGTTGCTGTGTCAGCGGCGAAGACGTATACGGTATACGGCTCGTTTAAAGTTTGATTTAACGCACGCGGGTAAGTATTTAGTGTGCGTGGGTCCCACCGCCAATCTGGATAAATGAACACGCGCTCAAGCGCATAGCGAAACGTACACACACCCGTAGCTGGCTCGCGCATTTATTGTATACGTCGGCGAGGACAGAGTTTCCTTCAAGAATGGTTAAACAGGCGACTCGGAGTCTGCGATCTTTCATCTCTGTACAATAAGGGTCATATTGTATCACATTGATTTGTGTAACCTCCGTACACTGTAATATAATTTACAGCCTCGAAAGTGAAGAAGTGGTGTAAATGTGTCTGTAACTCACACGCTTAGAATGTCGGTTATGGACACATTTACACCCCTCTTTTTTTTTTTTTTACTTCTTAGGGGTGCAAATTATTTTACAGTGTGTGTCAGTGGCTTCACACCTTCTTGTGACGTTGTTTGTTACGCCTTACTCTTTCTAAGTTTTCCAAGAACTCGTACTTTACGAAAGCAAGCAAGGCACGAAGTCTCTGCTAGCGCGCATATACGTATAACCATGGCGAACTGTCGTGTTTTCAAACCCAATGCGCGTATTGCTGAATATTATCAATTTGCAAAGTCACAAGGCCGTTTGAAGCCAGAAGGGCGAAGTTTAGCCAAATCCACGGGGTACTCATGATTTACATTGTTCACTGAACCGTCATACCCCCCCCCCCCTCCCTCCTTCGTAAACTTAATAGCGCCAGAGTTCGCTCTTGTAATTTTTGTAGTTAACTCTGGTGCCGAGAACAGAAAAAAAAAAAAACTGAAACGTGCAGTAGCACACACGGGACACCACGCACTGCCTGTCTTCTGCTGGCAGGGCTTGGTTCTGATGACGTCATCCAAAGTGGCATCGCGTAGCATTATCTAATTACAATTTAAAGTAAAGGGAGCGGCTTTACTATCAAGTATATACGTATAAGAACCGGCGTAAGAAAGAGGGTGCGCTCCCTAGCCGCAATTATACGCATAAAAGAAAGAAAGAAAGAAAGAAAGAAAGAAAGAAAGAAACCGTTTGTAGCTGTGGGAGAGGTCCGGTTATAAGGACTGCCCTATTATAGCGCACTCTGGCCACATTCATTGGTGCGCGGGAACGGAGACCTTATACACAGACACGAACATGTACAGATACAAACAGAAAAAAAAAACGCTCCCTGTACAAAAAAATACAAGAAAACGCGCAAAAGCACCGCACGCACACACACACAAACGCACACAACACTCACCTGAACGCACCACTCATACCAACGCATACAAAAAAGCAATCACACGCGCAAACGCATGCACACACATACACGAACACACACAGACACACACAGACATGTAACGCACACATACAAGCGCACGCACGCACTTAAGTACAAACACCCAGGCTTGCACACCGGCGTATGCATATGCTTTAAATTATACATACACGCACATTCGCACGCATAGTAGAGAGAAGAAGGATGCCGCGGTCTCCGACGCAGCCCGTTCCGTGGGTCTCTGCGCTGAGAGCGGCGCTGCGGTGAAGCGGGCCGCAAACGAAGGGGCGCCCGCGAATGCAATTACGCGGCCTCATGCTCACCCACGGCATCCACGCCAACGACGAGGGTCGGTACGCACAGCAGGGAGACCCTTGGGCGACGCACTTAATGTCCGACACTCGGGGTCGTCATTATTATTATACGCAGCGGCGGCCAAAGGGTTGTGGCCAACTCGGGGTGGTGGGGGCACACGCAGATTGCGGATGGCACCGTGATAACAGGACGCTCTCGTAATTGAGCTATACGTGCCTGGGACCCTTCCGAATACCTATACGTGGCTCCGATGATGCCGGCATTAACGGCTGTCTCGTAATAGATAAGTCGGGGTTACTCCAGGGCATTTCCTTTCCTTTTCGAATCGGACGCCTGTTATAGCGGATGCGAGGGGGGGGGGGGGGGGGCACGCCGATACGTACTCCTATATTGATTTACGAATCAAGACATTCGCAGTTTCTCCGCGGCCGTTCAACTCGCGACCGCGCTGGTCGGAATGTTTATCAATCTGATGTCTTGCCGCGAGCGCTACACTTTGGCTCCTTGTAAGACGCGGCTCTGTTTCGTTTTTTTTTTTTTTTTGCTGCGTGCCATTTTCTATTGCCTGCATTTTTGTTTCTTATAAGGCATCGCATCGACGGAGCGCTGCAGCGGCTCTTTGGATTCGTGACGCACGAGGCGGACGACAGGGGCACCGCACCGTTAATTCGCTCAGATTCATTAGCAATCGCTATAGGCCAATTTCTTTCTTTCTTTTTTTTTCATTTTCGTGCTTCGTTATTGCTCGTTACTATCGTCATCAATATGAGGTAGGCGTGTGCGCTGTGGCGCGGGAATTCCGAAGCATAAGAATGTCGATTTGCGAGTGAAAGTGACTGAAAGTGACAGTCAAGATTATGGTGATCGTTAAAGCTCACACACACACACACTCAAAAACGATCTTATGCATGCGCGCCCTACGCACGTGTGTGTGCGGCTGTGTGATGATTATGATGATGATGATGATGATGATGATGATGATGATGATGATGTGGCTTTCTCCTTTGTATCGGGTGGGTGCAAGTTTTGCACCCTAGTTAGTGGATGGATATATGGATGCTATGAGCGTCCCCCTTTGTAACGGGGTGGTGCGTTGCCCCACCAAGCTCTTGCTATTATACTGCCTAATGTACTACCTATGTTAAAAAGAAAAGAAGAAAAGCAAAGAAACCCACGATAGATTGCCATAACCAAACTTTGTGAAGGCCTATTGTGAACTTTCGTCTTACACGCCTCCGTTCTTTGTCGTTCCCCTACTTTTCTTCCACCAATCTTCACATCGCTGCTTACTAATCTCTACTGCGGACATGTTTACTTTCCCCCTGCTCTCGCTGAACCCAAGGGCTTCAAGGAGGCCAGAGATGCCTAAATTGACCGCTTGAGTGCGGCCATGGTATAACGACCTTCGTAAGGGCAAGAACGTCAAGAAGCCCCTGTCATTAAATTGTGGGGTTTAATGTCTCGAAACCGGGGGGTGGGGTTTGGGGGGGGAGGGGCACTGTGGATTATGAGGTACGCTGAGGTATAGTGGAGGACTTCGAATTAATTTCGACCGCCTGGTGTTGTGTCGCGTGCACAGAAATATAAAGACACAAGTTTTTTTTTCTTTTTTTAACATTTCGCCCCAATTGAATTGCGGCCGCCGCGGCTATAGGAATAGAACACGCGATCTCGTGCTGGGCAGAAGATTAACGCCGTAGTCACTAAGCCACGGCGGGGGGGGGGGGGGGGGGGGGTGTTATAGCGCTGTCATTGTCACTCCAGGCTCAAATGATATTTTGCTGCGAACGCATATACGAACAAATAGCTCGCTGTGTCCCCGAATCATTGGTTCGGGCACACTGTCGCGGAAGATTCGTCACACGAAACAGTTGGGAGCATGTCCAACGCCATCTCGGGTCTTTCTTGCGTGTAGAAGTCGGCGTATATATGCCACACTATTCGTGCAGACGGCGGTTTCGCACTACCACCTCAGTCGTCGGCACTTGCAGACGTTCTCCTCGCGACCGGTAATCGGGCGCAGTTGCCGCAACCTTTCCGAGCCTCTCTCGCATATCTCTATACGCATACGAATCTACCCGTCGAGCGCCGGAAAGCGAGCTAGGCCCGATTCGTTTCGATGGCCACAGCGTGGCTCGCCTCGCTCTTTGAAAGACCGCACGCATGGAGGATCGTGTTCCTTCTCTTTCGTCTCCAGACGGCGCGGTCGGCTCGGCGCGAGCTCTACGAAGCGCGTAATCTCATTGTATTCTTGACCAGCAGCGGGAATGAAAGGCGCAGGAAACCGGAGAAACCTGCAAGCTTCTCGAGCAATGGTTTGCAGCCGAGAATAAGCCACTAAAATGAATAAATAAAAAAGAAAGAACCAGCCAGTCGCGGTACTTCGGGGAGGACAAGAACAACGCCGCACGTAGCAGACGAAAGATGCCCCACGCTGTCTTTCACGCAAAAGCGTGCATCACTGCGGAAGCATATGCAGGTGACGGCACTTCTATACCCGTGGACTATAGACTGTCGTAGCTTTCCGTGTAAGCGCACACGTGCTAACTTTTGATTGGTTATCAGGAATGTTTCGGCGACCAATAGTGGTAGCCATTCGTAGAAGGTCAATCACGAATTGTTCTCGCGTTCTCCAGCGCAGCTGCGGTTTAGGCTCGCGATTGGCTAACGCTATAGCGCTAGCCTCCACGACGCTGCACGGATCTCAGCGCAACGATCAAGAGCCCAGCTCTTGAACTTGGCGCCGCGCTGCCAGGGAAAGGGTAAACGGTGATGGTCACTGCGCTCTGGAGCGTCAGCTCCGCCGCCACAGTTCTCCACAAAACGCGATATTAACCGAGAAAAGATGCACGTAGTAGGAGGGGGAAGGAAGAAGTGGAAGAGGCGGAACGAGAAAGTTGATCAAGTCTGCAGTTCTGTTCCACCGCGCCGTGAATCGTCGAAAGCAGCGTCGGCGTGTTCGGCTACCTCGATCCTCCTGCGCGCCGCTTAAATCGCGTCCGAGACGCGGTGACCTCTGGCCTGCCTCCTCATCTTTTCTTCGGTCGCTGGACTCCTTCCCTCAGCGCCTCCCTCGCCTGCTGACTTCGTTGCCGACCGCCTCTTCTCTGTTACGCAGCTCTTCCGGCTCCCCGGCTCGCCTTATTATTATCCTTTTTTTTTTTCTTCTCTCGTCCCCTTTCGTAATATGAAAGAGTGGCGTTGTCATTTGGCTCTACCTCGACCGGCTTAGTGAATGCCGCCGCTTCTTGCCTGCTCGTTTCCTTCCATTTTGCTTCCTATGTACGCTCGGTGACTTGCGCCATAGGGTTATGCGCGCGGCCACTGTGTGTTTGTGTACGTGGGACGGGCCCTGCGAGTTAGAGTATACGCGCGCAGACGCACAGCGCCGCGTTGCGAATCAGACGCCGGGATAAGTAGCAGTCGTGTGCAACGGATGACCCCCCCCCCCCCCCCAACCCACCCCTGAACGTGGTGGCACATGCAGATGTCCGTTCTCAGTCCGAACTGCAGGGAAACCGAGGAGACAGAGGCCTAACGTTTCGTTCTGGACTCCTCCTCCCGCAGCCACAGCATCGCAGCAGCGGCAACGGGCTTCCGATTCGCGTCAAAGCTACATCCTCCTGCGGTGTCCTTTAGGACCGAGACAACCGTGACCATATGCGTATATATACGACTACGTCTAGGCACTATAGGCGTAGTACACATTTGCATGCCCGCCGCATACCCCCAGAGTGCCGCATTTCTCTCTCTCTCTCTCTCTCTCTCTCTTTTATGCTTGTGAAGGGTTTGGAAAATCCCGCCATTCCTTCCTTTCTGCTTCTCCGAGACTTCGTGGTCGCGGAACCACGGTGAGCGTGTGGTCTTTCTAGGAACAATGCGAGACCACACGTGTACCGACGCGGGGACGTCCTGGCTCGAGGCTTCTTTTGACCACCAGGGCGGCATCACAAAGACAAGTTCAACTCCTTTCGGAAATACAGCCACGCTATATATATGTACGTGCGGCGTCGCGAATTTCGGCGCATTGCGAGACCGTCGGCCCAATACTGTGACGACGAGAGAAGCGCGACGACTCATCTACGTGACCGCGTAGACCAAGAAGGCCAGCAAGAGTGCCTGAGCAAGAGGTCATCAGACGTGTCCATCAAGCGCAGATGTCTACGGCGCTGCAGGTGGCTTTGCGAGAAGACCTACCCTTATGGCGTGGCCGCTATACAGAAGGAAACCTCCCGGAGTCCGATCCACAACGTGTGTGTTTCCAAAGGAGGAGTGGGGACAATAGAACCATCGGGATGTCACGCGATCTTGAGTGTGGCAGGCCGACAGACGCCGTGGCACGTTGTATATAGAAAGATGAACGAGTGAAAGCGCACCGCCTCTCAACCGTCGTCTGGACGAATGAGCGGCTGGTCAACGTCACGCGTTTGCCTCGACGTATATTTCTTCATTTCTCTTTTCTTTCTCCCCGGCGCTCGAATGCAAGCTTGCTTCGCAATTAACCGAAACGTTTGCCGTTGTAGTGGCGTCTGGCGTCTGCTCTTTAACTAGCGGGTTCGGCGACACTGTCCGGCTGTCTCTGCGCCTTTGCTGGATGATGTGATAAGGGGGGGGGGGACTCGTTGGGCGACACTAATCGAGGGCCGCATTGTGTCTCCTTTTGAGGGAGCACGCAATGCAGGGGCCGCGGACTGCCTAAGATGAAAACAAACAAACAAACAAACCTAAAAATATAAATTGTAAAAAGAAAGCAGGGCGTTGTCTTTTCTCTGTTCGCCTGCCGGAGAAAGCTCGCTGAGTCGGGCTAATCGCCGCTGTCTTTCTTTTTTTCCTTTTGCTGCCGTGATTACACCGCGCGCAGTTCTTCAAAGTCAACTTCACTGAAGAGAAAAGGCGCAGGCTCCTTTTGTTGCGACGATGTCTGGGGAGTCGTCACGCGGGCGCGGACGGTATGTAGTAGACTGGAGGGCATATACTATACAGTTCAAAGTAGCGGGGTCGAGATGCTCCTTGCTTGCAACTCGCGGTCTCTTATCAGTGTCAGAAGTGTGCATATACGCGAATGGATGGACGCACTCGGATGACCGCGGGCCCAACAGTGCGGGTTATCTCTTCACGAAAGGCGCCGCGCCTTGTACTCTATATACGCCGTGACAGAGTGGGTTAAACAGCCCACTCAGAGAACGCGTAGAGTGCGAGGTCGTATACGTATACGCTGCAACGGAAGCATACCGAAGGAAAATTCGAGGAGTGTACAAAGCACAGCTTTTGCCCTTTTGTCACGGTAAACGAGCATAAAGCGATTAGAACACGAAAACCGAGAAGAGAGCGGGAAATGCCTGTAAGATGACTTTGGCCATCTGACCGCTTGCTTACACTTGTGGCTTGCTCTCTTGCTGGCGGAGTCAAAAATAGATGGCACAAATTCGAGCGCTGCGTTCAAGTTTATTTAGATCGTTCTACATTGGGTGCATGAAAACGAACACGCAGTACAGAAGGAGGTCCGATAAAGAACGGAAGTGGGGCGGGGGGGGGGGGGGGGGGAGGGGAGGATGTCTCGCAGATTAACGATAACGAGAATCGAAATCGTCGTCATTTATGCGTAAGTGAATGCTTTCTTGCTTCGACGGTTGTCGCTTGTTGCTACGAAACTGCGTGGCGTCAACGGCGACAGCCGCTGTCATGCATTCGAGAAAGTACGCAGTGGAGGGACGGCCTGTATATATAACGACTTGTCAGTGCATAACGTTGCGGCGACGTCGAAGGCGCAGTAAACAATGCGAAGTTGTCTCCAATCGCGCTTAATTTTCTCCGAAATATAGCAGAACCGGTTAAGGAGTGAATGACTCGTGAACCGTGTTTGTCCCAACACTGAGTGGCATTGTCATTCGCTCCCTTTCTAGAAGAAACTATATGGGGAACTTTCTTGCTTAGCCGGGAATTATGGACGTCCCACAGAAGAGCTTTCTATTTTTCCCTATGTCCCGTGCGCCTTTCTCTTCTATCCTCCCTTCCCGTCTTTTACTTCCCTTCCCTATTCCTTTCTATCTGAGCACCCGTGACAGGCTTCCGAAGTTTAGTGAGACCTGCAGTTACACCGCGCGGTACGTGGAAATTTGTTCACTTCGCTCTTTCCCATATTTAATGAAGATTAGCGATTACTGTTGCGAGTGTACACGTTAACGCGCACTACCAGCAAGTTCTCTCTCTCTCTTTCCTCGAGAAGCCGCGACAGAAGTCGTCGGCGATGGTACATATACTGCTGGCAAGTCGGCTCGCTCTGAAATCACGGCCGTCCGCATTAGCTGTATACTACGGCCGCCGTATTCCCACGTCTTGTAGAGCGATCGTGAGCGGCCTTCGAGCGGGGACGTCCGGCGCATATACCAGCGGTTGCGAGCTGCTGTGCGGCGCGGATGAAAGCACGTGCTCTTCTTGTGCAATGCAGATGAAAGCAGACTGGAAACTGCAGCGGAGCGAAAGGGGAAGAGGGGGGGGGGGGTAGCGATCGCCCCAGGAGAGAACGGGGGGTTCGGCGGCAATGAGTGTGTCCGGCGTTCACTTCTTTTTTTCTTGGCCGCCGCCGCCGCCGCCAAGGCGGGCGAACGTGACGGGCAAACCAGTCGGACTGCCCGGCTCGTCCCGAACGGGGCCATGGAGCGCAAGGCCGAATATGCTTGCGCGCTGCTCTGATCTCGCTCGCTCTCGCTAATGTGAGCTGGGCGGTACGGCTCTCCTGCTTCTCTTCGCGTTCCCTTCTTTTTTTTTTTTTGCCGCTCGGTAGTGCTCATACGCGAAGCTGCCTGTAGTTCTGTGGTGTAGTACTACACCGACGTTGCGCATTGTTTCGAACGAAATGACGGTGCACGGATCTATCTGGCAGAGTTGAATTAAAGCTTACCATTGATCGGTACATAAGCAATGTTGTGTCCTTTCTGTTTATTGCTATTTTCTTTTCATTATTATTATTGATTGTTACCTATGTTTAGGAAGACGTTGACGAGCCGGCTACCTCTATTCCCTGGTTTGACTGACGTGCACGTAACGATTCAGACGTCTCAAGAAAAGAGAAACAACAGTACGGCGAGACCAGTTCCAGAGTTCACATATACGTACACGTACATAAATACCCAAATGCGCACGAACAAGTGTTCCAGCGCAATTAAGAAAAATACACATGCTCCTGCGGATGTGCGTACAAACGAAGTCTTTCGTGAGTGCTACATTTCCAAGCAAGGTGTCCCCGCGGACGCCGGCATAGCCGGGAAAGCAAGAAAAATAAAGTGAAACAGGGAAGCGTGCATACGTGCCAGTTCCAGAAGAAACAGAAATACATCCACGAATACCACGCTTCAACTCGTTAATGAAAGGCACAGTAATCCGATTCGGTAACCTCCAGATATTCCAGGTTACTCAAGAAAACTGTATGCTATTCGCCTTACTTTTGCTTTTTCTCTCGTAAGTGCTCTTTGCCATTGGCCGGCGGCCTTCCCTAATAACACGTCCGGCATCAGAATCGCCTGGCATTTGCTCGTACGAGCAATTATAGCGTAAGTGCCTTTTTTTTGTGTGTGTTTGTGAATACGGGTCCAGAAGTCTCGCATTAGGTATGGGAGAGGAGGAGAGCAGCCCCCTGCGTCCCGTATGCAGGCGCCAGTTCAAAAGCAAACGAGAGAGAGAGAGAAAAAAAGAAATAAATAAACAAAGAAAGACAGGCAGAGAAAGTACGCCAATCTGATATGCGCTCTCGTCTTTACGGGTCTTCCCTGTGCACCGTGGAGCTTGTTCGCGTCAGGGTCAGAAGTGGTTTGCTGGGTTTGCAGCAGACGGTGTTCGTCGGGGCAGGGTTTTCCGAAGGCCGCTCGTTATCTTCTCGTGCGATAAGAGGGTGCTTGCAGTGCAGCTAACTAAACGTTTATATCTCAGTCACGGTATTGTTCAATTACGATAGTGTTCGATATTGTTCGGCGTGTACGTACGCGGCCGCTCTCAGGCGGTGGCGTATTGCAAAAGCACTCGTGGGCCGCGCTTCGAGCGCACGTTATATGAATCACCGATAATTTGCAAACATACCCGGAGCCTTCCTCCACTCTACACCCTGTCTCTCGCAGCCCACAAGATGCTTTGTGACGTTAACCTGGTTAAAAAAAAGAAAAACGTGACTGAGTTTTTTTCTGCAAAATTTACTAGGGTGAATTCCGGCTCTATAGCGTATATGGTGAGCTGCAATTGCGGGGTTTAGCTATAGCATGGGAATTATGGATAGTATGCATGGATATGCCTCCACTCCGGCCTTTGGCTTTCGTAATGCTTTCTGGCCTCGCAAATTAATCATTTTTCAACGATCCTTATATTGCCCTACATACGCGAAAAAGTCGTGAGTATGCATCTCCGCCTGAAATTATTGCCTTCTTGCGTTCATAATGATATGACTGCGTGGAAACTCTGGAAGGGGGCAAAGCGTATGGCGTGGCGTCCGTATCGAGCCTTCGCTACAGCTTCCCCGCTATATTAGCACAAACCGATCTCGAAGGCTATGATTTTGCGAGCTGCGTGCGCCAGAAGCAATTGCATAGCTGGGAACACGTCATGACCACCTTGTTTTCGGCGTCACTTATACCAAATACCACGGCAAGAACTTCTGAAGACACGGGTACGGCGATTGGACAAATCCGTATACTATGCGGTTACCTATGGTAATTTTAATACGCAACTCTATGGGCGAAAGCACTGATCCCCACAATGTACACATCAGATCAGCAGGTGGTGAAACCCGATAACACAGTTACTGTTACTTGCAGGAGGGTAAAATAACGCTCTTAACACTGGTTCACCTGGCGTCAGCCTGATCGTATACATGTATGCGATACATGTATACGAAAGTTATCCTGCAGAATCACTCTCCTTACGATCGCGCGATACACTTTCTGCAGGAAGTTAGGGGCACAACGCCGACATCGTTCTCGACGCGTCACGAGCAGTAATGTCCGGGACGCGTGGGTGTATACCCGACGAGTGACTCAATTTTTTATCGACGATCGGGTTGTGACATCGGGAGCCCCCGCTGCCGGGGTAGCCCACCTGCGACGGCCCTAAAATTTCGCTGGGGGGAAGTTGGGGGGGGGGGGGGGGGGGGGGTGAGGTTCGACGGCATGCATGTGTATACCGCCGGCCTTATTTGCGAGAGTCCGTATACGTGCTTACAAGCCCGAGGCGCGCAGGTACGCAACGGCCGATTGTCTCACTCGTGCGACCCGTGCGAGTAGAAGGAAGGGGGGGGGGTGCAAAACGAATGGCTTCATTGTTCCGGCGTCTATAGGGGTGCGCTTGCCGCGTAACGCGATTTTTCCTTCCGCCGCCAGTGCAGTTGTTGAGCCCGCGTGGGCCGCTTCGTTCTCACGTGCACTGCTCGACCGGCTGGCGTGTATAACGTACAGAATTTCGCGCGCTTGTAGCGGACGGCGATGGGGGGGAGGAAGGGGTGTCTTTTTTTTTTCTTTTCTATTCGGGGTGGTTATAGAGTGTGGCTCGAACAAGACGTACCCCTTCAGTGCGTATACGCACCCGCGAGGCAGCTTCTCGTTCGGTGCGTATTCTGCGTGTATGCCCTCAGTTGAAGGGCCGTCCCGACTGTGCGTTGCTGGTTCGTGCTAACGCGAATAGTATTTTTTTTTTCGTGAGAACAACCACCCCTGTTTGTTCTGGTTACCTTCATGCCACCCATCGTGGGATCTCTGGCTGCAGCGAGTGTTGACTATAGGATTACTTTTCTCACCGTCTCAATAGAGGTATTCTTAAGCGGGGATGTATGCAGTACGCGGGTCAATCTGTATACAGTACAGACCGTTAACAAAATGTACTTAGCATTTGAGTGCTGAATAGAGCTCAGATAAGACGTGAAAGTTTGCTAATTTGACATTTCCTTTGTCGGATCACAGTCAAACGCCCATCAATAGCCAATTACTGTCTAATAAAACAGGTGATAGATTGCAGTAAACTTAGCTGGAACACTAAATTCGTTGTATCTTGTGGCCCGTATACTTATGCAGTGTTTAGGCGAGGGACAGAAGGGAAGAATAGAAATGAAAAAAGGTGTACAGACAGTAACCTAGAAGCGCATTCAGCTGGCTGCCCTATACACAGGAAGAAAAAGAAGAAAAAAAGAATGTAGAAATATGAAAGATAGAAAGTATATTACGAGAAAGGGAATGGTGAAGAAGAAAGTTCAGGCGTGCGAGAATAAACACAAGGTATACACCTCCAAAGACGAACATTTACATTCCTCTTCCGGTGTTGCTAATAGTTAGTGAAGGCACACGCGGTGTTTTCTTTTTTCTTTCTTTTCGCGTTTCGTCATCTTCTTCGGACGGGAACGCCCATTTGCGGCTTCGGCAGCTTGTTAATGAGGCCTGAGTTGCTGCATTTCTTTCCCCTTGCAGCGAAAAAAGAAAAAGAAAGGAAAACAAGCACGAAAGATCGTAGCAACGATAAAAAAGAAAGAAAAGAAAGCAGGCGCAGGAAGCAGGCAATAGACAATTTGTCCTGCGCCGTGCCGTGAGCCTGCCCAAGGGGCATCAATCAGTGCCCACGTGGGGTGCGCTCTCCACAAGTCACGTCACCCGAGCTACCTCGCGCGTAAGCAGTATAGGTAACGCTACTATATAGGAAGCGGCCGCACCACTCTTCGCTCTTGGGGCAAGCTGGCTGCGTACTCGCTTAGCAAGTGCGCAGGAGCATCCACGAGCAAGGATTTCAGGAACAGCAACGTACGGGCACCTTCGTGCCTTTGCCGCAGTGTCTGTCCCTTTGGTTACGACTGGCTATACCGGAGCGTTATTTTTTTTTATTACTTTTTACGAAGCAGTCGTCGACGTGCGCACGGGCAACGAACGACTCGGCATGCTCATCACGATTAATTGACCCTTACGAGTCCCTTGTAAGGCATTACACATGGGGGTTCGCGACTATACTTTTAACGGAAGAACTCGGTACTTTACATTGTCGTTTAGCAAATGTTAAGTCAAGGGCAATGTCCTATTACTGCAGCGTCTGCTCTTTATTTATTAGTGCCTCTTGAAGCTTGATATCACCGCTTGAAAAACAAAACAATAAAAGATGGCGTTAATGTACGCAAGGGCAACGGACTCCTCCACCTCTCCTCACTGAAGTTTGTGGTCGGTTCTACAATCTGTACGTTTTGTTTTTTAATATGCATTTGCTTATTAAGCGAGGAGGCGTGTCCGTTGCCGATCTGGGATGACAAACACTGCTATACTTATTTCAGAAAGGTGGCACAACAGTGGAGGCAACTAACACACTCACGCCCCCCAAAACATAATTACTAATTGGCAAAATTTGGAAATTAAGTCACTACGTCAATGTAAGCAAAAGCTGCGCGCATCACTTTTGTCTTGCGATCCACCGCGGTTAACTTGTCGACGCCATATGTGGAGCCGCACGCGCGGCACGGTACTTCGTGACCTCAAAAGGCTATAGATGGGCACTCTCTTCGGCGAGTGGAAAACAACGCACCGCTTCTCCGGTTGGCTCATCGGTCCTTTGGCACGCTATCGGGCCTGAGGCGAAACCGACGTTGCTTTAAAGCCGAGCCGCGGCGTACACGTCGTCACCAAGCGCCGGCGCCAGCGCGCTACACAGTTTGGCCCGCGTGCCAGCCGAGATTTATTAAACGCGGCTATAGTGGGAGGGGCGGCAGCTAGGGGGACGCTGCGTGGGGGGGCTGCGTGGCCTTTTTTTTTTTTTTTGGCTCCGGGTCTCCACCACGCCATTGTGTGCTTAAGCGCGCGCGTGCGACTAAGGCTACCGCGCGAAACATTGTCCCGCCGCCAGCTTGTCGAAGCCGAAGCGTGCGCGACAACCGCGGACCGACGTGTACGCAATTATACGCCGGTTCGACGCATGAAATTACGCGCACGCAATCGCACGAACGCATGTGAACGCCCACGAACGCACACAGACGCACACGGACGCACACGGACGCACATGAACGCACAGATGCCCAAGAAAGCGTGCGTGTTATAAAATACGTGTGAACGCCTTTGAATGGAAGCTGCGAGCCAACTTTGCGGTACAGGCGAAGAAGCAGTTCTTTATACCCTCGCGCTCTTTTCTGTATGTATAATGTGCCCTTTGCTTCGCGATGCAGCTGGCGTGCGTTTCATTTTTGTCGCGTCCGTGTGCACGCGAAGAGCTCGCGCGCTAATTAACCGTGCAGAGACGGTGATGAATTGCTCTGGGAACTGGCGACGATGCTGATGGACTCTCCCCCGAGGTTAATTCGCGACTGCGACGCGACGCCTCCTTTAAATGAAACTGCATATAATTAAGTTGCTAAATTATTAGTTTTTTCTTTCTTTTTTCGAGCGGCAAGCTGCACGCAGAAGCGAACAGTGCGGTCGCGCTGAGTACCCGGCGGTAAGTGCACACGCCACACACATGAAATATGCGTTGAGAACCACAATTCCGGTCCGGACGACGGTGGTTTAATTACGCGCTGTGAGCGGGGCGTCCCCCTTGACATGTATACTCAGAAGTGCTACACGGTTTTAGTGCATTCGCGGAGCTTACCGTGCGTGATTGCTTCTATAGATTCGCTGCGTTAAACAGCAGTGAATTGAGCAATTATTGACAATGCTATAGGGCAGAGGCTACATTAGGGTGTTCCAGCGACGTTAACACAGTGGCCCCTATACTTGAAGAATGCATCCCTTGTGTACTTTTCTGAATGTACCTAAACGTACGCAAGCAAGATCTTTTCACTGTGCTTCCGGAGCGTAGCGAAGAGTTTTCGGGCCTATAAGATCGTCCGCTACGGCACAGATTCTCACACATGCAGTTCACGTAAGTACCTATGCTGAATCTACGGTGTGGGGATCAATGGCACATCCACCGCGTCCATCGGGAGCGAAAGCGCTGTGTGGGTTCCGCACAGAGAAGAAGACAAGAGAGAGCGGAAGCTGGTTGGACTTCCGCGCGAGGGAGGTTGACAAGACGAGAAGAGCGCGCGCGACAGTGACACGCGGCGCCGAGGGGGAAGGACGCCGTCAAAAAAAAAAAAAGAAACGAAGGGCGCGCTACTTCATCGGAAGGCGTTCTTCAGGCGCCGAACAAAAGGAGGAGGGCGATCGCGACGTCGGCGTCACTGCTGTTGACCCAGATGCGGACGCCAGGAGCGTGACCCTCTGAACGGACCGCGGAGCGACGCCGCACTTCATGCACCGCTCGCGTAATGCGTTGCGCTGGTCGGGACCGTGTCTCGCTGCCCCTAACAAGAGACGGACCTGTGAGAAGAGAGGAGGAGGGTGCGCGGGTAACCGATTGACGCCTCGCTTAACCGGTCCGCCACCGGAAACGGTGCGCGGGCGACCGACTGGCGGGGCACTGAATCAGACGTCTGCGGTGCTGCGTAATGTACGATACGGGGTGCCGCCTGTTAGAGACAATCAACTTCATTAACCGACGTGTTCTTTCTCTTTTCTCTCTCTCTCTCTCTCTCTCTCTCGCTATATCTGCCTATTGCGTGGGAGGATCTGACCTGTCACGCTGGTGTTGTGCCGACATGTCCGAGCGTTTGACGCCGCTTTTAAGCTACGTCGCCTGCTGGCGAACAGAATGGATGAGTTAAAGAGAACGGCCCGCTGTTGTTTTCACTTCCGACCCGAAGTAGGTGGTGAATGTGTTAGTCGGGCGACATCCAGGGCGTCGTCCACGGCCTCTTCCCCAGTGTCTAAGGACGCTTTTCGAGCTGATCACCCACCTTTCCTTTACAATTATTTTTTTCTCTTTACTGCATGTCAGCTCTACACCTTTCTTATATAGTGTGTGATAGGTGACCTTGCAGTTGGATAAACGTAGCGACCTCCCACACAGTTGTGATTAGATCACGTCAAATGTATGCTCGATTTGATCTGCTTTGTCTCCGCTGAACGCATTAAATTGCGCAAACGTTACGAACTTGTGCCAAGATTCCTTACGACGAGGCCCCGCAGCTATACTGTGGTATTCGCGGGCCGCGGGACGCCCTGCATGCATGCGTGACGAATTCGGCGCACCTGTGGCCGATAAAACGGAAATACGTTGCAAGCGTGGCACGTCGAGTTTGGAATTGGAAAAGAACCAGCATAGCGATACCTGTATGCGTTGACTGCTGTGGCTGCGAAAATAAAACAGAGTCGTTTGTGAGACTTTTGAGGGCCGCTGTCGACGCTCGGGAATGCGAAACTTGATTACCCCCAAGGCACGAATTTTCAGTTTACCAGCATCGGAAGGAGAGAGAGAGAGAGAAAGAGAGTATGCAGAAATGAAGGGAGGTTAACCCCCGAGGTAGTTCTAGTTGGGCTACCCTGGCTGGGCGGATGGGGCCACGGAGGATAAACAGTGAAAGTAGCCGAAATAAAGTAAACTGCATAGCCAATCTCTTTAGACTCAAATTTTATTATGCATAGGCACGTCGACTCTAGGAATTTGACGAGCGGAGACATCACCTTCTGTGCGGGCGCAATCGGCTAGAACTTTTTGTTGTGATAATGGACGCTTGTCCAGTCAGTCTGTCACAAGCCACGCCATTGTCAGATGGCTATGCGACGCTACCTAAATGACGTCTCAGTACAAGATGTATTGTTGCAATATTGAATTATTATGTTATAGAGACACGTTATCATATGGTAACGACATGATGATGCATCAAACGATTGAGAAATCCTGGAGAGTACGACATTGGATATGCTACAGAAGGCTCCAGTTCAACAGCTTAACCCTGCTGAAGAATAGCAAGATTAATGGCTCGCCGATGCGTAATCTGGATGCCCTTTGTTTACCACCGCCATCGTAAGAGCGTCCTTCGAGCTTCTTCGAGATATGCGCGTTGAATATGCGCCATAGAAATAGCTGCTACGAGAGGCATAGGGCGACTTTCAGGCAGCCACGCCGCATGCATTTAGGCAACGATCGTTTTTCACGCGATGGCGCCATCTCTTCATCTCGGATGTGTCCTATGCACGCGAGCCGCGCGTCGTCTCATCCGGATATTGCGCGGTGCCAAGGTCACGTGACCTCCGCTATGAGAAATGATATCGATCAAGAAGAAGAAGAAAAGGAAGCAGGTGAAATTTCGTCGATATAATCAAAATTATTCGACTGCTATATGCTTCTCTAAAGGAGAATTAAACTGCGCATTGTTTATTCTATCGTACTATCTATGCTGTATCGAATGGCGAATGGCGCTGCAATGCAACGGGGCACTCAAGAGCGATGTGCCCCGAATTTTATTGCATTCTGTGCGGTATTGAGAAGCAGCATTGACCCTCTTAAGTGTAGCTAGTCGTGTGGATTACGCGCTACCGTCTTCTGCGGCGGATAACATACGACCAGACGTTCGGCGCACAAATGCACTACGGCAGTCTCAAGTAAATGAAAACGGCGTCGACGCGTAAACGTAAAAAAGAAACAAGAAAGAAAGAAAGTTCCACGTGCGCCTGACAACGAAACGAGAAAGTATAGACACCGTCCGTGCCCGCTATGTGAGAGGAGGAAGAAGAGGTTTTAATGAAGGTCGTGCGATCTTTTAATGCGGGTCGTGTGACCTACGGCCTATCGATGAACGCGATTTGAGATGCAATCGTACGCTCGGCGATGGCAAGTGATACTGTCGCCGACTTTTTGCCGCAAACATGGTGAGGGTCGAAGTCGTTGTGTTTACTGTTATAACGAATCTGCAGCAGTGGATGCGCAGTATCATATGCGAAAGAAAGCAGGAGGAATAGACTGAACAACGCAAACGAGCAATTAACGCTGCATGTCTGCGGAAACCGCTATGTGGAGGAAGCTTCACGAAAGAAAAAAAAGAAAAGAAAAATGCAATCCACTCGAGAGTAGCACGAAGCTGTTCCATATAATTTATTCTGTATTAGCCCCGAGAGAAAGTTTGCTTCTGATCTACAATTTGGAAGGGTACCGTAGGAAACCCACATGGAATTCTCAGAAAGAATCCTTCGCACTTGAGAAGAAAAATTGGTTCTAGTATGGAAGGCAGAATCTGAGACCAACTTAGCAACGACGAAGTTTTGGGTGTTTTGGGCTTAACGATAAAGAAAGCGTAACAGCTAGACTCGGGACAATGACAAAACCAGAAGAACGCTTTGTCTGCTCTTCGCTATTTGTACTTGTCCAAAGTGGCACTGTACGACATTTTGGGCCGCGACCAACGCCTTTGAGAGGCAGTCGCTTTACCACGTCAATTAACCGGAAGGCCGAATCAAATGGACAACTCGAAGCGCGGGAACAGCTATAGTGAATGCAGCAAATCACTTCTCTGGAAATGCGCGCGGTGGACGAAGTTTCGTGAAACACGGCGCACCGCGCAGAGGTCTATAGAGTGCGTCTTGAGCACAATTTTAATGCACATAAACATGTGAGGGCGGAGCGGAAGTGTGGATGAGCGAGAAGTGTAGGCGAGTGTGGGGAGCGAAATCACCATCCCCACAACATTTGACAACGTAGAGCCAAGGAGGGCTCTGTAGGATGCGTGTGCGAACCCTATAGCGTGCACGCATCCCATTGTGGCTGATTGTCGTGTCTATTACGTCCTACCCCGCGCATGCGGAGACACGTCGTTGTGGGCTTATGGTGCGAAGCCCATCCGTGGTGCCTCATAAGCGCCTTCGAAAATGACTCAATTCAGCACGCAATTCGCTACCTTGACGCTATAGCGGAAAACAGAAGAGAAGAAAAGAAATACGGGGTAGGGGGGTTAAGGGGGGTATTTTTAATGGCTTTTTTGGAGGCGCGGAACACATCAAGGCTTGGACATCATACTTCGTGGGGCACGCGAGCCTTGTGATGGAGTAGTGCGGCGAAGACGACTTGCGCGTGCTATTGAGAGAGCTTCCAGTATATATTATAATCGCGGTCTTCCACTGTATAGTGTATGCCGAGGATGATATAAGCAAGGGCCTTCTATTCTCGGCTTTTGGGCGACTGCTCCTAAGTCGACGCCTTGGGCACGAACACGCGCGTGCTAGCATCTCTGACCACGACGCACTCTCACGCTTCTCACTCATTCGTTTGTTTTGTTCGTTTTGCGTTTGTTTGTTTGCTTCCCTTCAATATACTTCCTTGTGTTTCATTAAGTTTAGCTTTGTTTTATACGCTTGGATTTAAAAATAAATCCCATAATCGAGTAGCAACAATCAAGGAAGAAAGTAAGGGCTTTCAACCTCTACGTGGTCACCCACGTGATCTACGTGGTCACCCAGTTAACCATACTGATATAAATTCTCATCCCCCCCCCTTTTTTTTTTTTTGACGTTCGGTGTTCACAGACCGTATTCAGGAGACCCAGTATTCGCGTCCGCTCCGCATTCGCATTGAAGACAACGAGAGAGAGAAAGAGATTACCCGTTCTCTCCTACTTGTATCGTACGTCGCGAACCTGAACAGCATGTCCATTGCCGCACCCATGGCGACCACCCACCGGCACCGAAACATTCGTCTTCATGCCCTGCCAACCGTTTTCGCGACAAAGCAGCAGGTCGACCTGGATACATGGCGCCATGGGGTGCCTTGTCCACTTCGCCTTCTCGATGTCATTCGAACGAGGCTAATCGCTTCGTCAAAAGGTACCCCGCGCAACAGCAGCAGCCAGGGTCGCCACTGTAACCCACGCCTCCTTGCATGCGCGCGCATAACTTTACGTCGAAATCCTTTCGCTGCCACTGCTCCCACGTATTCCAGCTCATTTTGCCGTGCCCCTCCTCTCAGTGTAATTCGGTGCAGCAACGCAGAAGGGGAGCTGGCTCTCTTGACCGCTGTTTCCTGAAGAAGGCACCTAGAGCATTTGCGTCTTCTGTCTGCTTCGGGGGGCGTCCTCTTTGAGAAACGTGCCGTGTTTTCTTTATTATTATTAGGTTTTGTACGGCCATGCATGAAATCACGTGGATAGAAAGGGCCAGGTATTCGCTGATTAGGCATCTAAAACCAATGACCATTTTTTTTGCCGGTGTGGAGACCCGAGCTGCCCGCACGTACGTAAGTGCGTCTTCGAGCATGAGTGGTAGAGCACGGAATTGTACAGTCCACCAACATTCGGCATCGTTCTGTCTCGATGTCGTGTCTAGCGGCGAGACAAGGTGTGTTGGGCATCTGCCTCGCGGACGCTGCAACGGAAGCAGTGAGCCTGCGAATAATGACGCAAAGAGGTCCCGGGAAAGGTCGGGCAGCTGTGAGAATCGGCGAACGCGTTGTCTCTGTAGTTCATGGTAATCTTACCCCGCAGTGATGTCGATCAACCCCCCCCCCCCCTATCCCCCCCTCCCCCGCAAATATATTTGAGTATTTAGAGCCAGTTTTGTGCAGCCATCGCACGGACATCGGAGACGTGATACTAGGCACTGGCGTGTCTTGCATGCTGTCTGGAATTTCCTTCGCTCTTTGATTATTAACGCATAGAAACTGAATAACTAGTTTAGTTTTACGTTTCCGCTTTCTTTACCGCTGCATTGAACCAGACAGTCATCGGCGAGGCACCATCGAAAAGCTTGATCGTGTTCTTCCAGCAAAAAATAATATGCGTGCCAGTTATGAGTTGATTGTTAACTGCGACAGTTCAGTATGCCGCTCACACATCCCGCGTCACTCACAAGGGGAGAGACAACCGTTCAGCCTACAAAACTAATAACAGTGTTTGATTACACGAACTCATCCACGTCATGGCGCGATTAATTCTGTCCTGTCCACTTCTTCTTTCATCAGTCCACGTACACTTCAAGGCACGAACTTCTTGTTTACTCGTATTAACGTTCTCTCCTTTTCAAGATGGCTGCGTCAATAAGCTGAAACTGAAGCGGTCTCTCGCATGTTGCGGCCTTTCCTTTGCGTCCGGGTCGCAAGAGAACTATGCTCCTATGACGCGCGGCGTGCAGTGACTGCCACGGCGGTGGGCAAAGCAGCCGGGCGGCCGAGCCCACTTCCACGCCAGCCCTGTGTATAGGGTTGTGTATACGCCGTCGTCTTGCACGGTGCGTATAACCCGTGCAAGACAACGCCGGCGTGCTCGGGCTGCACCCACGAGCGCCGTACAGTGCAGAGAACGTGTTTGCGAGGCGGCAGCACGTCATACGCAATCAGCCTAGCTTGACGTTCGGGAGAAATGGATTGCCCCCCGCCAGTCTGTATAGGCCTATACCTTTCGCCCGTTTCGCAGCCAGCTCGGTTCTCCCTCGCGTTCGCTTTTTTTTCTTCCTTTATCGCCGCTGTTGTTCGGTCCGGGGCCACTGGTGTTTCGCCCGCCGCGGCGAAAGGAAACGATTTTCGGGTCAGCCCGTGCCGTACAACGCGCACACGTGACCTCTCCTCGTCACCGGCTATTGTTCTCCTCGCGCGTGCGCGGAGCGTCGTGGCGAAGCTAAAGCTAATGTAACACAGGGAGAGAGTGCGTGCGTGCGTGTGTGTGTGTGTGTGGGCCGTGGCGGGGGGGGGGAGGGGCATATCTAACGAGCGTGTGCATCATTACGAAACTATAGCACGGCACGAAATCGAAAAAAAAGCGATGAAAGAGAGAAAGAAAAGGAGCTCATGAAAAGAAAAAGAAAGCAAATAAGAAAACTGAGAAGGGCACTCAAGCGCTAATGAAGTGCCACCATATAAAGCTGACGACGATGACGTCACAATGGCTCGTCGCACGGCAATCGAATCCATAGTGGGCACCCGACGGAGTGTGTTCGTTTTTCCTACAGCTTATTCTGCAGAGGAAAAGAAACAAGAACATTAAAGACATTATAGGGTTTTCCGTGCCAAAACCACTTTCTGAGTATGAGGCACGCCATAGTGGAGGACTCCGGAAATTTCGACCACCTGGGGTTCTTTAACGAAACAACAACGTTATGATGACAAATCTGATGCTGGCGTACCTCCGCCGGCAGACGCCACACATATTTGCAGAAGCATACTGTATATAGACCATCAACAGCTGTCAGCGTGATAATTTCTTCGCGGCTATTCTTGACGCGGTATTCTTTTCGGGTCGCCAGAGAGCGATCGAGACCCACCCCGGTGGCTCCCTGGTGGCGGGGAGCTGCCGCCCTTGGCCGGCGCCCCGGTGCCGTCCTTGCGGCGTCGGGCGCGATCGGCGCGTGTCCGGCGCGGTGGAAGCCGACCTTGGCCGTCTCCCCCTACGCGCGGCCGACGCGCCGTCCGTCCTTGCGCCCACGTCACACGCGCACTCACGTTTACCGCACAGCTGCGCGCACGTCGCCTCTGGGGGCTTGCTCGCTTCCTCACTTTTTTGATCGTAGCCGCTTTCCATTTTATTTTTTTTTTCTTTCTTTTCCTTTCGCGTTTGTCTCGTTTTACTCAACTTTCTTTCTTTCTTTCCTTCTTTCTTTCTTTCTTTCTTTCTTTTTGTTTTTCGCGCTGTGCCTCCCACCTCGTCATCTGCTGGCTCCGAGGTGCGACCGATTAGTGTGGGATGGCGGCGCGGCTTTAATCAGATCGCCGATGACGACGTTCTATACGAAGAAGTAGAGGAAAAGCTTTCCGGAAAACAACAAGGGGGGCGATCGTCGACAATTAAAACGCTGCCGAGACGTTGCGCGACAAAGGCAGCGAGCTTTCTCAACGCGTAGTCGCGGCCATCGAGGGAAGCTCTGTACGGACGAGTCGGTGGCTGGCGTTACGAAGATCTCACAGCCGTTGCTGCATTTCCAAAGTCCCCTCGCTGACAGTTACGCACCATGCCGGTTAAGCTACAGAAGCGCACCAGTTATCATAGCGGAGGTTTGCCGTTTATTGGCTGCGTTCCTCTCTTCTCCCTTTGTTTTCTCACTTCTTCAGCTTGACCGTTTGTCTGTCTCAATTTGATGCATTTTACTCTTCTACTCAACCGAAGTAAGTTTGAAAAAGCAGCGGCTCCGTTTAGGTTGAGGACTGCGGTAAAGAGGAAGGGGTGGGGAGGGCGCCTAATAGCCGCATTTCGCTCCCTCTGATCACAACACCGATCCAACCGCGGCGAGACAAGTATACTCACATTAGAACCGACAAATGCAAAACACCAAATGCTGCGTAAATCAACAGAAACCAACGAGAAGATGTTAGTAACCACTAAAGAAGGCAAGAAAGTTAGTTCCCGCCTCTGAAGTCAATTTCGGGACCTTCACTGCAGCTGCACGGAACAGCAAATCGAGCACTGCGTCGCGGCAGAGCAGCTGCAATGCAGGGGGCGCCGCTGAGTAACGCGTCTGGGTCTTCGTAGCCGACCCATTGCACTCGATTAAAGATTGGGGCAGGGAAAAAAATAGAAAGAGAGAACACCACCACCGAGTCTCGCAGCGTGCGATGCGAAAAGGGCGCGAATCCTTTAATGGATGCGCTTTGGCACGCACTCGTATTCGCTTCTCATCGGACGGGCATCCCCTTGGCGAGCAGCCACCGACTCCGCTGTCTTCGCTGTTCGATTGAGAACCAGACGCGGTTTCCCCCCCACCACTTCAACCAACGAACCGGTTCTCTGTAGCCGAGTCGCGTTGTCGGGATAGGAGGCAAACGATGCTAAACTCGCGGCCTGCAAAGTGGACATCTGGTCGACTTTCTATCGCGTAATGTCACGCGAGACACGCTGCGCCGTTGCTTTAGCGATGTCAAAGGGGGCGCCGGCTGAGAAGATGCGACGTGTGTGCTCTCTTCGACGAGTACTCGTCTGATAAGAACGTGGGATGTATTTGTGCAGCCCGTCGTTACCGTTCATATTAGGGCACTGTTTCGTATAAGGTCCTATCGCACTTTACGCGGAGTGTGCTGTTTCTACTTCTATATTTCTATGTGCTGGGTGTACTCTGTGTCGCTCGTCATAGGGTTCACGTCGCAACGCCCGTCATGATTTCACTGGCACAACAATTTACACTCGAAGAGAGGGTAGCCGACATATTTGTTGCCAACGTTTCCGATATCGTAATAAATAAATAAATAAATAAATAAATAAATAAATAAATAAATAAATAAATAAATAAATAAATAAATAAATTAGAATACATGTCTGGACGATGAGAAGTTAATTATTAAAGGTCGTAAAAAGAGCTCTCGGGGTGCAGATATGACGTGTATTCCGAGACAGATGTTCAGAGAATCATAGTAACTGATTAATGATTGCAAACCAAACACCGCGATCTCGCACGAGGAACGCACTCTGCTGCCAACACTGTTGAACAGGCAATCAAAGCACGGGAACAAATTTAAAGGCAAACGTCGCATGAATACCCGTAACTTCCTGATATCATCGGCTAAGGGTCCGCACTAGGCGCGTCCACCCAGTTTTCAACTTCAACCCGCGGACCAAAACGCGCGCGCTTATTCGTGGCGTACGACGATCGTCTTTCCGCGGTGTAATCATCGTCATACGACTGCGCTCGCGCCTGCAGATTCAGCAGGCGCGTAGCGAAGAAAGCTTGTTTGGCCAGCGAAAGCTTTGTGCTGCTCTGTCTCCATCTTGAAGGCATACGAGCGTGAGGTTTGCGGTACCGTCGCGGTCGTGGAGGAATGCCGTCACGCGCGTTGAGCCGGGAAGGACGGCGCGGACACGAGCAGCACGCGCTGCCTGCACCTTCACGACTCACCTCGTCTGCGCGCTCTCCCGGTGGGGGCGGGGGTGGGGGCAGGTCCCTCCCTCCCTACGTGGGGAAGCCGCTTGGCCCAGCAGCTGCCGCTTCCGCATAGTATAGCATATGGCGCGCACGACGAGAGGCTCAATTATGACGAGTCTCAACGAAACGCACGACGCCGTTGCTGGCAAGCAGTGTTGCGCAGTGGCTACTATGATCACTCGTACGAGGGGTTTGAACATAATTCGTCTTACGCACGCGGGCACCTTCTCATCAGAGCATCTGTGCTACGCAGTGAATCGCGCACGCCCTCCCGGTGCTGCTTTAGTTTCGCGGTTCAATATTTAGGCAACTCCCTCGGTTCTCTTCATAGTCGCGGTGAGATTTCCTTTTTTTTGTGGAAGAAGCTTCATGTGTATAGGGGTGATCTCTGGAATCGGGTCCAGCAGAAGCCATAAACAGGGATGGTAATGAGTTAACATGTGTCCGGCCAGTAGACCCAAGGTTCGCTTGCTTTCTTCTTTTTTCTTATGAATGAGTGTACGAATCTGTGTCACGATGACCAAGAACAGAAGTCAAAGGCGCGCGTACGACAGCAAAAATAGGTTTTGTAACAAAGCAGCGAATCGGCGCGGCCGCTGTCGTCACTATCCGCGTCTCGGTGTAGCCTCCTAACGCTCCTCTTCCTCAGACTTGAGCTGGCACTTACGAACTAGCAAGAAACAGTCGAGACCCGGCACCGCCCGCAAACAAATTACGCTCGCACGCTTCTCGAAGACGGCGCTCTTAACAAAACAGCCTTTAGTTCCAAAGACGATAATTGAATAAAGGTTCCACCACCAAGCTTGTTTGAGTCGGGGTCAGCTGGCAGGAACACAAAGCTACTTCACCTGCCTGTGCACTCGACGCCAGCTAGTTTCAGCCGGCTGTATTAATTAACGACGGAGACCGACACGCACCTCGTGCATCAAAGCGCAACAATCGGTCGCCTCGATAGGCCACGCGCTCATTAGCATATAAGCGCAGTCAGCAACAACGAACAACACCGAGGGCGTGCCAACGTCAGACACCTCACGAAACCTTGCCGATTCGCTCCCCAATCACTCGGCCCTCGGAAAAGGCTAATACCAGCCGCCTTTCTCAAAGGAGGTCTCGGTCAGCAAACGCACGAGCCCAGTGTGAATGCGTATGTACACGGGCTGTGCGCGTCTCTCGTGCGCTTTGTGACCGAGACCCCCTTCGCGAAAGGAGAAGGTGCTATGTACGGATAGGCGCATGCAAAAACGCACGCGATACGCCTTGTACGCTACGCGGACAGCCCGCACGAATGTGTATAACCTAACCTAAACATCGTGTCCACGTCAGCAAACTCACGAGTCGCATGCCACGTGTGCATCGTATATATCTACAGGGTGTGCGCGCCTGTCGTGCGCTTTGTGGCCGAGACCCCCTTGGAGAACGAGAAGCTGTGCAATGCACAGACATATATACATGTGACACGAGCTGCACGCACACAACCCGGAGGATGCATATTATAACCCAACATAAACAACGTGTCCGCTTACTACACAGAATTAACCCGCGGCAACGCTTGTAAGCCCGCCAGATGGTCGCGCCATCCTCGTGTTTTGACCGGTGGACCTCTTTCCGCTGGCGCTATTGTTGCAATCACGCCGCTTCCCCTAGGCACTCACGTAGCAATAGTCACTGCGTTGTTCCATGGTGAGAACGAAAATCAACCTAGACTTCTTCCCATTAACGTCCTCGCGTGAGGACACTGGACATTTTGGAGAGATGTGGTGTTTCGGCTTTTCCTCAACCATACGCAACACATATCCCGAGCGCTAATGGTGTAAAGCGTGTGTGGATGGAATAGGAGGCCGACGTGGAGAGGATGGCGCGCAGCCTGTTTCGCCCTGGTTTAAATACATCCTCGTCACTGTAGTGTTCCCTTGTGTATACCAAGTCTAATGTGACGGGCCATCACACCCTGTACTGCTTTTCATAAGTGACGTCCGGGTAAAACGATTGCCGGCAGGTTTTGCAAGACTATAGGGCCGTCTGCAGCGGGCAATTCTCCTCCTCCTCCTCCTCCTCCTCCTCCTCCTGAAACGTGAGCAAAGCGGTAATTCGGGCTATAATTTGGTCTCTTACATTGCGAATCTGAGTAGCGCTGAAATGACAAGGACGGACGTCGTGTATTGTCACATGTTATGTCTGCCCTCGCCGCTTTACTATATAGCGCTACTCAGAGGTCAAATTCACCAAGCGTTTCGTTCATGAGCGCGGTTTGCCGTTGGCCGGCCGCCTTCGCTAACGATATCTCTAACATCACGATCGGCCGATATCTGCTGTTGCGAACAATCTTGTCTTAAGAACTTTCTCGTGAGTACGGGTCCAGGGGCCGGATTCACAAACCAGTTGGTTCGTAACTCTTCGTTGTCATTGGCTGGCTGCCTTCGCTAATAATACGTCCAGCCTCTGGATTGGCTGGAATTTGCTCTTGCGAAAAAATTACAGCGTAAGAAGTTTTATGAATACGGACCCACATTCCTCGCACGTGTGGCGCTTCCGCCGTTTAGTTCCTATGAACATTGGCTCCGACGCCGCAGGCGTTTCGCAGATACGCGGCGTGTCCTGCGGCAAAACTTTCTCTGCCCTCTTCCAGCTGGTATACCGCGTGTGTGTTTTATGCTATACATGCACATGCGCCCGCCTATGTATACATACATGTGTGTGTACGCACACACACACATACGACGCGTCTTCGTGAAGGTCGCGGCCGGCTTCTGCATGGGGGCGAGTGGGCGTCCCAAAAGGCGGCAAATCGCGCGCACTCCGCACAACATGCGTGCGGGCGCAGCCGCACCGTGACTTCCGAGTTGTACACGCTTCGAGTTAGGAACGAAGGGAGGGCTGGTTGTAGCAGACGTCGTACGTCTGTTCCCAAACAGACGCACGCCAGCAGACGGCGTGCGTCTGTTACGCGCGGCGTACGTGAGGGTACTTCGTGCGTGCGCGTGCGTGTGTTGTATGTATACACTGTATGCGCAAGTGCGGCCTTGGCATACGGGAAGGACGCGAGCGCGCCCGCCGGGAGGAAGCCTGTCTTTTTTTTCTTTATTTCTCTTCGTCATTGCGCTAATTAGGGGGTAATTATGCATACGGCGAGCGCCGTTGTGCTTCAGGGAAAAGCAGATGCAATTTATTTATTTTTTTGTGCCTGGTCTCTTCCTACATGTAGCAATGTTTGCGCATTTCACCGTGCTTCGTGCATCGTGGGCGCACCGTAGCTAAGTGGGTGAGATTGAGTGTTAGTTGGTCAGTGTCGACTGTCAGTCAGTGGAACCAATTCACCCACAAGGCCCGGCTAGAGCCTTCTTCGAATGGGGCCGCAAAATGGAGTTGTGTCTGGGCGACTAACTTAAGCTGACTGTGCGGCAAGTTGGGAGGCCTGTGGCGCTGCTTGAGTTTGTGAACGTGTAATTTTGAGACGCTATGTCTTCTTTATTCTCCAACTGTTCTTTTCTTGTCGTCTGTGAGAATAGCATTTCTTTTTCGTGCTGAAATAACGTACATGCAGTGGGGTCTTATGTGTCTGAATTACTTTCCTCGCTACAAGTTGCTCGCTTAAAATGCTGTTTTAAACAGAGCGTATTGGCCGGTCATTTGAGCCTTTGGGGTATTAGTAGCTCTTTGAAGTTCAACGGGCCAGTGTGATTGTCTTTGACCATGAGTGCGACATTTGCCTCGCGCGCGCATACGACATGTGTTTCGGGGACCTTTTGTCTCTGTGTTACAGTCCTCCTCCTCCTCCTCCTCCTCCTCCTCCTCCTCCTCCTCCTCCTCCTCCTCCTCCTCCTCCTCTTTCCCCTAGGTAGGGTAGTAAGCCAGGTGCTGATCTGGTCGACCTGCGTATGGTTGACCTGCGTGCAGTCCTCTCTTCGCATTCTCTCAGTGTCTAGTGAGCGTGGAAATATTACTATCACTGTTTTTGACGCGCGGCAATCTTGTATGCCCCTACAGGCCTGCCGAAAATTCGCAGTCGTCCTCGCTGCGTGACGGCGCTCTCTTGCAAAAGCATGCGATGAAACGAGAGCCTGCGTATAAGGTCGCTGTTCATGAACGTTCTCTTCTTTTGCTCTCTTGCAGCGCCCCGAGCAGCATGACGGGCCTTGTCCTGGTGTTGGCACTCGCCACATTGGTAAGTCGTCTGTCCATTATACCTCGGTAACTTGTTCTCTATAAAGTGACATAGCTTTAAGTAGGCGCAGTTGTGTGTCACGCCTGCCGTATATTGGGAGACAGAAACAGCATTAGAAAAGTAATTTCTAACGTATTATGCATCGCGTTGAGGCACTGCAGCGTTGTCAAAGCTGCAGATGCCGGTGTTTGCACCTAATCAGGAATTAAATCTACAATGTTACGAGGCACTGCTTATCACTGGCTGGCCTTTTGACACTGTATCGCTGGCTACTGTTCTTGGACGAAACTATATATATATATATATATATATATATATATATATATATATATATATATATATATATATATATATATATATATATATATATACTAGCTGGTCAGTGAGGAACTGCAGGTGACGCGAGTTCTACCCCCCCCCCCCCCCCCTAGTAAGCAGGGCCCCATTGAAGGAGCCTTTCCTGCGGGGATCAGCAACCAACGATCCCAGCTCAGAACTCTGCCCATGAGAAAGTTCGTGTGACAGTGACAGAACTATAAAAAAAGGAAGAAAGAGGGATACAGATGCTAGCTAATCGTCATATTGGGCATACTATTAGCAAGAGCGACCAGCCAGCGACAAACAGCTGCTACGAACGCGCCCGCTGCCAGTTATAGCCTCATCAATAGGTGGAAGTTCCATTTATGTACGCTCAAGTCTACTGAACTCCTTAGTATCAGTCAAGGTAGTCGATACTTGAAGTCCTTGCTGTATGATATACACGTGTGCTGCACAAAAGGCTCCTTGATAAAGATGAAAAAAAAAAAATGTCCGCTTCGTCTGCGGTACCTCTTTAGAGCTGGACCAATGTATTTCCAAGTTGGTTCGAGAGGAACACTCCACCGGTACTGACACGGAAGCCACGTTCTCGACTTCTTGTACCTCTGTTCAGATTGTGCGTGCTCTTGATTGCGTGATGACGGAGGTCCCGCCATATGAAAGAGAAAAGGTGTCATCCACTCCAGAGTAGCACGAATCTATACAAAGGAAAGTCATACGGGTTTCTGAGAAGCAAAGCTTCACAGTTGAAGAAAGATTGGTCCTGGTCTTGGGCATCGAACCGGGGACCAAAGGTTTTATGAGGCGGTCGCTCTAAAGTTTGAGCTAACCAGGAGGCTAGCATATCGCCAGAGCAAGGCCGTATTAGTCGACAACTCGAAGCGCAGGGACACAAAATATGACAAATCGGCTCTGCGAATCCGTGTCATAACGGCGCCGTAGTCGGCAGGGCGGTGGCGCTGTATAGCACTCTCAGGGCTACGTAGCTGCATACAATATACGTAGATAGGTCCTGATGAGCAGAAGAGGGGGATGTCACGTGACTGCTGCCCCCTCTGTACAGCGGCTCAGTTGGCGAGGCACCGCATATACAAGGGGCGGATGTTGTCGGTTCGGACCACACCGGTGGCCTGTTGTCAGTTATTTCTACTTTCATTGTCGTTCTTTCTTTTCCCTTTGATTATGAATATGAACTACAAACGATCTAATACAAGAAAGCAAATGCCCGTGGTCCATCCTTCGCAATTAAACGCTCTTCGGTTTCCTCCGTGCGCTTTTCTTTGGTTTCGGTGAACGCTGCCCCCCCCCCCCCCCCCCTTCTTCGGCAGTTCTGAGAAACCGTGACTTGCATGCCACTCAATCATAGAACGACACGTCTGGGCGTGTTCTTCACGCTCGCGAACTCGAACACAGAGATACGATTATCTCCTCGGCCTCTTCGATCGCTTCTGTGTCCGGAGGAAAGAAACAAGCTATATAGCCGCCACTAAGCGGAGCCGACTGACCGGCCGACCGACCGAAGGGGCCGCACCCGTTTCTGCATGTGTCAAAAAAAGGAGAGCGCCCTTCCGGAGACAGTCTCGTCCCCTCTTAATTCGCACACAGTCGCCCATCTCGCAGAAATACCAGCCCCCCAACGCGCTTACCCTCTCTCTCTCACCTACCTCTCTCTCGCCTCTCCTTTCTGCCTTTCTATCAAAATACAGACTCACCCTCTTCATTCCTATCCGTGGACGCTTCCTTGTTGTACCGTTCTCTCCTGACAGCGATTTCATTCCTGCTTTCTTTCTTTCTTTCTTTCTTGTTTGTGTGCGTGCTTTTCGCTATCTCAACTCTCAGGTCATCGCTAATCGAAAACTCGTTTTCTGCTATGGGCGCTGCGCTTGCCTATATATATGTTTACATGCACTGCAGCAGCAGCAGCAGCAGCAGCAGCTGGTAACAGCGCTTTGGAATCGTGTTTCCTTTCGCGGGCCTGGCGGCCGTTCTTTCGAAACGGGGTGCGCGTACACCGAGCTCACCCAACCCTCGGACGGTGCAGAGAGAGGACGCTGCTGGTTCGGCAGAAGGAATGCAATTAGAAACCCAAGTCAGGCCCCTCTCCTCGGAACGTCGGCGAACGTACACACGAACGCGCCGTTTCGTAAGCGAGCAATCGCGTTTTGAGCGCCTCGCACTTTTGAGTCCCACGTCTTCCATGCCGCCGTTTGGCCTCGCATAGTTGACTGGACTGTGTCGCTCAGGAGCAGGCGATTCCGGACGTTTAAGAAAAGGACGGGCGTTTTTTTTTTTGTTTTTTTTTGCCCTTTGGGCTTCAGCTTGCAGTCGCGTGGCTCTGGCGAAGGTCCCCACTGTCATTGCGAAAAACAACAATAGTGCGCAACAGCGCACTTCGATCTTCCTTACTTCTCTACGGTCTCCAACCGGTCTCTATACGTTGCCTAGCAACCACGAACACACGGGTAGGTGTCGTGTTGCTAAGTGTTTAAACACATTTGTCAGCGAACATTTGCTGTTCGAGAGCCGGATGAAAGAAACAACGAAGACACAATGCAACAAAGACAATGAAGACACAAAGCAACGAAGAGGCACAATAATTGGTTGGGTCCATAATGTGGTTAAGTATGGTCTCATATCTCTAAGTCTTAGGGGAGATTGGACGTGGTTCTAGTTATGTGTTAGGCGACGTTAGGCATGCTCTGTGATTAGTTTTGATTGGAGGCTATAAGGCTAGTGGGTAATTCGTGATCTGCTGCACACAGTGCACACGAAATATGGGATACAGAAGAAAGAATGGCGCGCACACGTACGCAGACGATCTTGAAATACCAACTCGTCCAAATACTCCACGCTAACCTAATCACTGGCAATGCCTATTTAGCTAGGTGGAAAATTAGTTGATGTCGTCTTTGTGGCGTTTCTCAGAACACAATTGTTGTTCAATTACGGTTAGGTGTGCTTTGAACCAACCGGGTAGAGGCGCAAGAACTGTTTGGCGATGTCCGCCATTGTGGTTGGGTCAAACCAGACGCGCGGAATATCTTGCCTTCGTCGCTCTGTAAAGCAGGGTGTTTTTAGCAGTAACACACACACACACAAACACACACACACACACACACACACAATATATATATATATATATATATATATATATATATATATATATATATATATATATATATATATATATATATATATATATATATACCGCACGCCGTCGCCGTCGAGCATACTCCACGCACAGGCCAGGACAAAAGCCTCCACTGCAAGGTTGTACGAACACCCCACCGCGCGTTCTCGAGAACGACAACAACAACAACAAAAGAAAAAGTCAGCACCACCGATCTCGGGCGACCTTGGAATAATCGATAACGTGCTGAACGACGCTCTGGCCGGTTCAAATCGCCCGTGGCCCAACAGTCGCGTCGGCCTGTCCGTTATTATTTTGCATGCTCCGCGACTCACGACTGCACGAAAACGAACGCGTCGGCCGTGCTCCGTCCGACACCGGGCGTTCTTATCTATGCGCGCGCTTTGTGAATTACGCGATTATGCCAGTTCGCTGCTCAGTCGTATGCGCACACATGGGCGCTGCGTGCAAAAACGCGCGCTCAGATCGGGGTTACGTTCGCGCGCGTTCATTTTTAATGGCTCGCTCCGGTCATCGTAAACGAAACTGTGTGGGACCACCGCGGTCTCGCGAGGGGGAGCCTAATTACGGGGTTTCTATCGAACATGCGGGTCGACGATAAAATATACACCTATATATATTTTTCAGACAGCGGGTAATTGGGGCTGTATATCATAGAGAATGCTGCAAAAGTATGTCCATAAGCGAGGAATCGCTCGCGAGCCTTCTTCTTTCTTTTTTTTAAAACCTCTTTGGGTAGGGAGCGATGCGATGTGGTCGACAACCACGGAACATTAAAGACATAGTATATGGTGCATCTTAAATCAAATCCACGCTAATCTCGCAGATCTTTATAGCGTCCGGTGTAGGTGATGGAGGCGTGACTTCGAGGTAAGCTCGTATTATGGACAGAATTTATCACGTGATTTAAAGGAAACTCATTGGCATCTTTAAACGTTCTCCTTCTTTTTCCCCTTTTTCTATAGCACGCTGATGACGCGAGCAGTGTGACACATAAATAATTCTTGCAGCACTAACGCACATTTACCGCATTTCTTAATCAGAAGCCCTCCTTGTGATTTAAGGCCCAACTATGTGCCCTAGTCTACCGTACGCGACTGATGTGATGTACGTAGTGTTGAGCATTGCGACAAGTGTGGGAGCCGCCGCCATAATATATATATGGCAGAGTCGAACGGATGGCTGATTGACCGATTATCCTTTCGGCTTATCCGCCAATGAACGTAATACCGCGATAAATTTTCTTTCTTCATACCAGTAAATGCGTTTAAGCCAAGTGAGTCATAGGCAGGGGCGTAGCCTGCGGGGTGGGAGAGGGGGGGGAGGTATTTTCGTGTTGCAGAATGTCGCCTGCCCAGCCGATTAGTTGATTGCGCATTTAGATTTACCGTGCGATTAATGTCCGCATTTTCGAGTGGACCAGCTCAAGGACTAGAACTGTGCTATTTGTCACAGCCCATTAAAAGAAACTGCCTAGAGAATTCGTAGAAACAGCTGGCAATAAAAAAAAAAAAATACGTGATTTTAAGTGCTGAAACCGCGATCATATCATGAGGCAGGCCGTAGTGGGGGACTCCGAAAATTCGGGCCACCTGGGTTTCTTCAACGTGCACCTAACCCGAAGTACACGAGTGTTTTCGCATTTCGCCCCCATCGCGATGCGGCCGCCGTGACCGGGATTCGATCCCCCGACCTCGGGCTTAGCAGCCCAGCACCATAGCCCCTAAGCAGCTACAGCGGGTGCGGCTGGTACATAACGACAGTAGTGTTTTTTTTTTTCGTTCTTATCGATTAAAACGTGGGATTTATTAGGAGTGCTGCATGAGCGGCACGATAAATAAGTGCGCACCGACACACGTTGAAGGTCGCCTCCCACTCGAGGCGCTGTTAGCGTCCGCCGAAAGCGTACGCACGTTGGTGGACGCGCACTTGTCGTAAGAAAAATGCACGACGCTTTAGCAGTTCACCTTCAAGCGGGCCAACAGCTGAGGCTTCGAACGGGTTGTTGCTTCCCTAACGAACGCTATAAGAAACACAAGTGATGTCAGAGTGCATCAGCATACACTCTGTAGCAGACTTGAGTGAGTCTTTTCCTCTTTCTATTCCCCTTTCCCCCCACCCCTAGTGTAGGGTAGCAAACTGGGTGCTCATCTGGTTGATCTCCCTCTCTTTCCTGTCCTTGCTCTCTCTCTCTCTCTCTCTCTCTTTCTTTCTTGGGTGAGTGAGTGGCAATTTATTTCACTCTTTCGGTACCACGGCAAATTAAATCAATATTTTTCAGGCGTAGTAAGAAAAACGTACTCGATGCCACAGGGAATGTGTTGGCACATAATTCAGCAATATAAATTGTAGAAAACGAATGCTATTTCAAACTACATACTAGGTTTCAAGAAAAAAAAGCTTTATTAAATCATCTTTAATTCTCTTTAAATTTGCGACGCCGAATTATTTGTGTGTTCTTGTATAAACATTAAGAAATGGACACATCTGTGCATAAAACAAAGGTCGAAATAAAATCAAAATTTGCGCTGCGCAAATAAATGAACCAAGAACGCTATTGTGAAAAAAAAAAAGATATTCGGCGCACAACTGTTGTTCGGGTACAAAACACAATAAGTTTTATCATTCCGATGTCCATGCCATGCAGCGAAGCAGATCCTCTACTTCGCGAGGCGGAGGGAGACTGTCGATTTCTGGCAGCAAATATTCGTTTTCTATTGGACTTCGCGCTATAGATAGCAGATCTCACCAGTGCCTCGCATCTTCTTCATTTTCTTTGGTCGATGCTGAAGTTCTGGTACTTCTGCCTGAGTAAACAGTTCGGAATCTTCTTCGTGGAGCTCCATGCAGCTGCACAATCGGCTGAAGTTGAGCGCCTCTTCGAAGCTGCGATTATTCATCGTGAAAAGACGTGCCGAGTTTGACCAGAATCGGCCAACGCCTGCAGCACAGAGAACGTGGTGCACTGTTGCATGCATCGAGTTTCCTACGAAAATCGCCAGAGGGCGCTGTGGTGCTGCCAGGTGGCGCGACATACCGCCCCGTTCCAAAGGGGACGCTCATAACATCCATCCATCTATCCATCCATCCATCGTGGGTGCAATCTGTACTCGATGGCAACCAGAGGTCAGTTGGACGCCTCGCCTTGGGCGCTCACGGGAAGACTACAAATGAAGCTGCGCAGGGTGATATGGGCTGGACAAGTTTTGAAGCGAGGGAAGTTCAGAGTAAAATTGATTATGCAGAACGACTGAGGAGTATCGAAGAAAGTAAATGGTCGGGGACAGTGTTCAGATATTTGTACAAAAAATAATTGACTCACAGTGAAGGAAAAGAACTAGGAAGCTTGCCAGCAAGTATGCGACCGGTATCATGAGCAACATGGCAACAAAGAACGTGAAGCGGAAAGTCAGAGAAGCCGAGATGATCTCATGGGTGGCGGCAATGAAGAAAGGAACCTGCTATGAGTAACTACTTAAGAGGAAAAGCGAAATCAGGAAAGAAACAATTTACGATAGCTCAAAGGGAAGCTCATTGCTTTTCGAAGCGCGATCAGCAAGCCTGCTTTAGAACAAGCACTTATAAAGCGAGATACAACAAGGAAGAAGAAGCATGTGCTTTCTGCGGTAAAGTTAGGGAAACGATGGAGCATGTTTTGTTAGAATGTGAAGATATCTGCCAAGCGGTCAATTTAGGCATCTCTGGCCTCCTTGAAGCCCTTGGGTTCAGCGAGAGCAGGGGGAAAGTAAACATGTCCTCAATAGAGATTAGTAAGAGGCGATTGGAAGATCGGTGGAAGGGAAACGACAAACAACGGAGGCGTACAAAAACAAACTTCCCAATAGAGGTTCAGAAAGTTCGGTGATGGGAATTCTTCGTGAGGTTCTTTTTTCTTGTTTTTTTTAAACATAGGTAGGACATTAGGCAATATAATAACGAGCTTGGTGGCGCAACGCATCGCTCCGCTCCAAAGGGCGCGCTCATAGCATCCATCCATCCATCCATCCATTCAGCCACCATGGAAACAACGGGCAGTGTATGAATTCGTCTAATCTTCGCGCTTGTGAGCTCGCATGTCCTTGCGACGATATTTCTTACGCCATACCTTCCCAATTTTCCAATAAATCGTGCTTTTCTGAACATGGCAAGGCAATAAACATGTGCGCATGCGCACAATAATTGCGAACTGTCGCATTTATAGGAAAACGTTTTCTCGAAAATCCCCAATTTCGTAAATCGAAATGAGAAACTGTTTGACACCAAAGTGACAAAATTTCGGCAATTTCCTGTGCGGATCAGGACTCCAATGCTGGCTTAACCTTCATGCTTGCAGCTGCCTTAAGCTCCAGTGCCAGAGTTTCCTCTAGTGACCTTTGTAGGAAACTCTACGGTTAAAGGGCTGTCACAGCTATCAAGGACAGGAAGAGCAGCCACGGTGAAGCAGATATGCGTATACACTCTTAAGCGAAATTACACCCTTTGGGGTGTATATCTGCCACACAACGATAATCGCCATCTGTCTTGCTTGCGCTTCCTTTCTTGAAAATGCTGCGCTCGTTATTCTTTCCTGTCGAGAATGCTCTGTCACGCTGATAACTCGCATGCCGTTCGTGACTTGGAAGTACCGAGGTCGCAGCGTTAAGGAAAGGAAATGCGGACAAGACAGATGACGATTATCGTTGTGTGGCAAGATACGACCCAAAGGGTGTACATTTGTTTTAAGAGTGTAGTTTGGTAAGGGCCGCGCCTGTAGTCTTGGTCTGTGAACAATGTGCGCACGATTTGACCTCTCTTTATAGTGGGATTATAGCTATGAACAGTCATTGCACTCGCTAATTAGTTTGCGCCTGTACATGATGTGAGGCACTGCTGTTCCCGCTGCAGGAACGCCGCCGAGATAGGCGAGCCACATGTGTCAAACGGACTGCCCAGTGGGCGCCATGCATGCGCTGCAGCGTGCAGAGGGCGTGACGCGTGGCGAGATTTTAAATGAACTTCCGTGCCGATTCCACGTAGCCAGCCGTACACGTTCGGGCCTTCATCTCGAGTACAATTGTACGGAGACGTCGTTACGCACTCGCGCGATAAAAATCGCGCCTCTGGACGTTTCGCTCGTAAACGCGCAGACTTTATCAGACAGTAGTACCTGGCACTTATACTATGCGATGCGTCACTATCCCGAACCTCAGCGTTCGGCGATCCCGCTTGTATAAATTATTCAGCGACCAAGGTCACGAAAGCACATCATGATAAGGCAGCCTTAAAGAGGCTTTTCTAATCTCGCGTTCGCTTCTCCGTAGATTGTGCGCAGCCTTTCTCGTTAGAATGCGTGCAGGATATATGTTCATTCTGTCTTACGCGTGCAAATGTTCGTGAGCTCTAGCTCCTTGTTGGTGGTTGCCAGCTATGCTTGAGTTTGAAAAGGACTTGCTCCTAGGATAAATTGTAAAGGTGTGTCCAAGAAACTGTCGTGTAATTCGGACTTACTATACTCAACCAGCAGCGCGATAAATTGTGTGCATTCAAATATGCACACTAGCGCAAATCATGTGTTTTCGGTTCGCTTCGTGCATTAATCGCCATTCGTTAACATTCCCGCAACTCCCCTAAACCTCGTTCGTCCTGTCTTCTACCTTGGTGTCTCGTCCCTAGCGCAGTTTAACTTAACAAAATAATATGTCGTGCCAACTAGCCTCCCAAACACTCTCCTTGAATCCCCTAAACCTGCCTGCTCGTCTACAGCGGAGTGTAGCAGTATGTACAGTGCGCAATGCACCAGTTCTGGCCAACTACACCGCCGTTTTCTGCAAACAGATTCTCAATTTGAGTAAGTTTCTTATCAGGCACTGGCTAGACGCCTGCATGGTCAAGCGCGTTTCCTGACCTCCCTGACGTTAGTGAGCTCAGGTCTGGAAAGAATGCTGACACATCCTCGCCTTTGTGTTTTGTGCATCAGATGCGAGGATTCCGGGACCGCGCATGTGCGCATTCGTCGCGGGCGCAAAAAGCGATTCGCACGCTCTGGTATACTGCTCTCTCTCTCTCTCTCTCTCTCTCTCTCTCTCTCTCTCTCTCACTCACACACACACACACACACACACACACACACACATTTTTTTTTTTTTTTTGAAGTGTTCGTACCGGCCTGTGCGTCCACGGGTGGGTTGTTTTGACTGCCTTTATTCCACTCTTCCAAACCGCACGTATAGGGTAGCAAACCGAACGCTCGTCTTGTTGACTTCGATACTTCAGTTCTGCTGACTTGGTCTTTGTCACTAGCTCATTCATTGGCCAACTAATGAACCAGCAGCGAGTGCAGCCTATCCAGCCCGTTTCCTGTCGGATGGTGCATATCTAAAGCTTCAGTTCCTATAGGGCTTCGTTGCGCAGATATGTCCTATCGTGAAACCTCCGCCGCGCAGCGGCCACCTTTATTGCCTCGGAAGCCAATCGCGCTATCCACCCCACGCAATCTTTAATCGCCTTCTCGGCAGCTTCCACAGCGAATCACGCTTTATATAAGCAGGAAAGAGCTTCGCACAGCCCCTTTCGGGGATGTTCTCTCGGTGTGCGGCAGCCAGCGCCGCGGTGCGGCGCGAAGCCGCGATCGACGAGCCTCCTTAATCGACTCGTGGCCGAGCGAGATGGCAATCGCGCGTTTCAGCCTCGAGAGATTAAGCCACGGACGAAGCGATGAAAACAGCAGCGAGAAGGAAGTGCGCGTATACCTCTCGCGCTGCGCGCACGCGGTCATCCGTGGAAAGCGCGCAAATGCACATATATATCGCGCTTAAGAAGACCGCGCGTGCGCTGGCGCAGCCGTAACGACCTATTCGGCTGCCTTTATGTGACGTAACGAACGACTGCACTGCTGCAGTCTCGCCTACGACGCAGAAGAGACAGCGAAGCGCGACGCCTAATGGCGGTCGCGTTGTTTTCCACGCGGCCAAGGCGAAGAGGGATGAAGAGGGATACGCTGCAACAGTGCGCTCGTTGGATCGTCGCGCTCGTGACGTGTGCATTCGCGGACGCCCTCTATTAGCGCTTTCGTAAGCGCTCTCGCGAGAATGGTCAGCCGTCCGGAGGTGGGTACACGTTGGTTGAGTTAGTCGGCGTGGGTAGGTTATAACGCGCGGGTGCCGCGTGTGGTTAGGGACTAGATGCGAGCGTCTGCGTAACGCCGTTGACAGGTCGGTGGTTTGACTCGGAAAGTGTCCACGAAGCGCAGTTTGTTGGAGCTGGGAGGTCCTTCTCGATTGTCTCCGAGACTTTCCTCCCCCCTTCGTCGTTCCAACCAAGCTGGATCGTATAGAAGAAAGAGGAGAGATTTGTGCTGGGTGTTGCTGCGCACTCAGCGCCTGTTACGCTTGATAGTTCACGCGTAACCGAACCGAGCTTTTCTGTTCAAAGCGAATAGCTCTTCTCTTTTCCCGCCGCCCTTTCCCAAGCCTCTCCCCGTATGGCGGCTGCGAGAGAGGGCTCTGACGGCGGAAGAGGAGGATAGCAGTCGTCTATCCTAAGACATGCAACGCACGCATGACGAGCTGGTTAACGGTTTCATTCTCTACAGAAGTAAACAATGAAACGACAGACGGTACCTAAGTATCACCGCTATTAATACGCACCTCCAAGCTCATCATTACTTTATTGAAGCTAACAGCTTTCCAGAAGTGTTCGGGTGTTCGCTTGCAGTGACAATAATCGCCATTTGTTTCTCCACAATATTTTATCTTATAAACACCAGTTATTATGCAAGAGCGCTCCGTTCTATAGCATTATCAGCAAGGGATATATCTTCAGATGGCGCTTTTTAATCTTCGCTTAACACAAGGTATGACATCGCAGCGCAAGCGAAGAAACGCTGCAAAAGAGGGAAGAGAGCGTTTGATGGGATCATTTGTTCGTTTTATGCGCGATCTCGCACGCACACTCGAAATACTTTTCAGTGCTCAATACGACGTCTTTATCAACTGTGGACGTCATGCGCACGTGACAATGCGCGGATAACGGTGCGCTAGAGCTCGCAAGGAGAAAGTTCGAACCCACCGATACCTCAATGGGGATCTCGCATGAACTGAGGTTGAATGTCATGTACCATTCCAGCGATACGAAAACTTTCGTGGAGACCGAGAGGCATCCTTCACAAAATACCACACTATCCATTTAACCTGCATACCTGAGTGGCCTGCTAAAGGCTATATAGCAGAAATAAAACACTTCGTTATGGTCGAGCGAGGCCGAGCCTTAGTATCGTCGAGGGGAGCAAGGTTGAAGACGTGCAGAAACGAAGACGAAACTAAGCGATGGTGAAGAACTGTGTTGACTTTCCTAGCTATGCCCGTTAGATGCGATTGGTTGAATCATCTCGTTACGTTGCTGGCATAAAAAGGATCTCCAGTTCGTCAACTCCATCAGACCGATGCAATGTATTTGACTGAAATGCTCGCACGTTGTCCTTCATTCCTGGCTCTGCCTCCGGCCTCCTTCGTTGTAATGCCCCAATAGAGAGGATCCAGCGAACGACAGCGTCGGTGGGCGGCAGGTAAATTACGCGAATACATGGTGGCGCGGCATTGGCCCATTTGGGAAAACGAGCGATCGCGACGATCTCCGAGGAATTATACACGGCTTGTCGTCTTCGTTATTGCCGCCGAGACGGAGTATGGGATTGCGACCCCGTCGGCAATGTATACCCTGCCATTGGTCCACCACGAGAACACACGTGTGCGCCGTATATGTGCAAATCTGGGTCGTCTGCGCAACGTCACGCGTCACATATATACATAATGTGTACGTACATCGCAGAAAGAGCGAGTTAGTGACGGGCTATACCTTCCAGCGGCATGTATAGAGCACGCTTCGCTCTGGCGTGCAGTTCTGTGCAGCAGTGTTTTTGGATGGCGTGATTTCTCGACCGGTTCCGTGGCCTCGGCTAGCTTTTCTTACGGTTCTCCTTTCCTAAAGGCAGTAAATTTTCAGCGCCGTTCGATCGAAGACAGGAGCCGCGTCTATGCTGCTGTTAAAACTGCAAGGAAAGAAATACTCTTTTTTACTCGCGCCTCTGAAAACTGTATAAGCTGTTATTAGCAGAACTTTCTTACTTGTCGTGTGGTGATTTCACGTTGATGCTCATAGAGCGTCACACTATCGCACACGCCACCGATGTGACTCGTTATAATAATCTTAAACACTGCACTGAGCAATACAAGTCCTTGGGCCGCCATCAGAACACAGGGGCGTCCGCTTAGGAGGCTACGGATGTGCAGCTTCGCTTCTTGAAATCTATGACAGACCTATACGCATGATAGACATTGACAATGCTGCGTGCACTGGTCGGCGCGCTTTGCATTCTCTTTCTTTAGTGCCCTGCGTGGGGTTGTCAACCGTAACTATCTCTAGTTAAGCAAGACACTTCATTATAGCTTCTTCCTCGCTGTCCTACTCAAGGTGTTTGGTGCTTTAGATAAGCTCTCCCTGGTTTTCGCTAACTTATGACAGTGAAACTGACGGGAAGCACCACTACGCATATATAACTAATGAAGCCCAGTGACCTGACGTAAGTTTGACGCGACGTCAAGACCGCTGTACGCAAGTTCAACTCCAATACTCCCGAAATACTCGATCGTCACTCGCGAAACTGTCATGGACATGGCAGTTTGGCAATATGGCTCCAGTAACTCCGCATTAATGGTCCAACCTCGCGGTATCTCTTCGCTTCATGAAAAGTCGAATACGCTTATGTCTGTGTCCTCATCATCATCACCAGCCTGTCTTATGTCCACTGCGAAGACGAAGGCCTCTCCCTGCGATCTCCAATTACCGATCTCAATTACTTCTTTCAATCGAAAAAAAAAATATTTCAAAACACCGATACGCCCCTATAAATATAGTGTCGCAATTACGCCGCGATTAGAAACCGTATACGACCACACCGTCAGCCGAACGATCAACGTGCGTGTTACGTACGCATACCGCTCGTCGCACGTTGCGGTCTAGCGCCAAACGCGTGTGTACGTTCTTCTTTTTTACGTAGAATTCAGCTTCGTCAGCACTGCGCGTTACTTCGTCGCGTATAGTCGAGCCTTCCCACAGCTCTCTCGATGGACGGACGTCCTTGGACGCACCCACATACGCACGCATGCACTCGCGTGTCATGGGCAGTGGTAAGTAGCACATGCATTCATGCCTCTCGATGCCGATTCGCTTTGTTTGTTCAACCTTTCCACATAACGAGTGCGCCTGGCAGTCACGTCCACAGGAGGCGATTTGGCGCTTGAAGCCGAGCGCCCTGTGATTAACCGCTTCGTTGTGTATCTAAGCGCGACGATCACCGCTCGTCTGTCTCTCTCTCTTTCTCTCTTTTCTATAGAGACAGCCAGAGGGGGAAAAATGATGAGAAAGGTGCCCGTGCCACGTGATGTATTTATCCAATTATCCATCCCAGGCCGTCGTGGCAGATCCTTTCGTTGATTACGACCGTGCCTTGACAATCGGATGGGGCCCTTGTTATTAATATGACATCCTTTAGGCTCTCTTGCATAGATTCGTACGCCCTTACCTCGTTTGCTTAAGAAGCAGCGGAGACTCCTCCTCGACTTATACGCCTACCTACCTACCTAAAAATAGCTCTAACAAAAGTTCCGCTGACGTTTTGAAGTAGCTGCTGTCCGTTCAACGTCTTGCGCGGAATGGTTTCCTAAACTCTCCGTCAGCCCGTATCGAGAAAGTATATGGGCTTTAGCTTCCTTCAACAGTCAGCTATACGCATGCTTTCCGGCTTAACGTGAGTCATGGCCGAACACGATCGCCTGGCAACCTGATCTGGCATCTTTCTTGCTCGGGAGTGTGGCGATGCGTGTAATACTTTACTGTACAGAGCCCGCGTGATCTGTCGACAAAGTTTATTGAAAGAGGATGCAAAGGAACGTATCTCTCGCTATATATAGGCAGGAAGAAGGGCATGTATAATGCGGCAAGAAGCGGCATTGCTCCACCGCGCATCGACCAAGTTCCTTGTATCTTTGGTCTGAAGTCACGCATCTTGAGCACACATATACTCTCGAAACGATGTTATTATAGTTTCCAGCTTAAGAGGCAAATTTGCTGCGAGCGAGGTAAGAGAACGTCAGAGAACACCTGTGAAGTGTCGACAAGGAATGTTTTAGTAACTCAAGACTCGTCGGCGCGCACGTCAGCGATGAGCTTTTTCGTCTGTGCAACGCGTAATGATATAGGCATTGAAGGCTGTATACAGCGGGTGAGGAAACGCGGCGTGACAGGCATATTAGACAGAAAGACAGCGTTGTGCGCTATAGGTGACTGAATAGGTGGCACTAAAGTTATTGAATGAGGTGGCAGGAAAAGAATACACTCGTGATGGCAATAGATGATTTTGATGGAATGATGAGATGAGGAAATTTGAGAGCAAAGGGTGTTTCTACGGCTGACGCATAACGGGGATAATTGGAGGTGTTTTTGGGGAGCGACATGCGCCTGCACGCGGGGGACGTGACTGTTTGTGACGAAAAATGCCGACTACCGAGTAAATTACGACGCGACATCATTCCTCGTACGCGGAAGCTATATATAGTGGCCGATGAGAACAGCCTTTTTTTTGTGAAACGGAATCGACGACGGACGTGGCAGACAGGAATGTAAACAAAGCGACTCTTCCCGGGTCGCTGTATTTGCGTACTCGAAGCTCACAAGCGTGCGTCTGGGGTACACGTATATATAGGTGGGTTGGCGAGAGAGTGCTGGAGACCAGGATGTAAGTTGAGGTGTGCAGGCGGATGTTTGCTTGCGCAAACGGCGTTTATTACACCTCCGCTTTCTTAAGCGCCAAGTTAGGGGCGTCACCAAAACTGACCAGCCATTGCACTTCCCTCTTGTAGCTGCTGTCTTCGCTTCTCGAGAAGATTTTTTTTTTCTTCCTTTTCCGCGTTTTCCTATTCGCCTGTACGCCACGCGTTTGCGTTAATGTTGCGAGAGATAGGATCGAGCTTGGATCCGAAAGCAGGAAACAAAGCTTGGATCAAGGCTGAAAGGATGCGCGAGAAGATGACGGAGGCGTCATCTCGCCGCCCTGCATGACTTGATTGCATTCGCGTAACCATAATTGCGGCGTCGACTTGACTTAATCGCACCCTCGATTTGGCAAGCGGCTGACGCTCTCTGAAATTCGGGGCGGTGGCCAAAATTGGCGTCTTTGTAATCACTACTATATTAATCATAGCTATCAACACTGTATAAAGGCGTTGTAAAGCTACGACCAACAGGTCCTTTCTCCACTACCCCGTTTTCTTATGTTTCTTTCGTTTTTTGTTTTTGTTTTCTTCGCCGAGAATAACCAGTCTGCATAGTGCTGTGTAGCTGCACTGATGCTTTTTTTTTTTCGTGTTTTAGTTTCAAGATTGACGTTGTATGGCATCCATGCCGGACCGCCGTATATGAGACTGTTTTGTAGGTGTGTTAATTTTCTGCGTGCCTATACTGATACGTCCTAACAGAATATGCATTTTGTTCATCTGTTTCTTTTGTAGCGGGAACGTCTTAAACGTTTCACTGCAGTTTCATGAGTGTTGTGCCGCGCACTTAGATTTCTCTCTGGTTCCCTTTAATGTGTGTGGTTGCGCCTGCGGCAAGTGTTTATACGCTTTCCCAGCTCGTTCGGTGAAGTCTTAGTTACACTTTTCTTGTTATGATCTTCCTATGCTTTCTCACCTTAACAAAGCTCTCGTAGCACTTATGGGAGTTTTTATACGTTCATGTTGCTAAACCTTCCTTTGGGACAAACGGGATGTCTTGACTTTTTTGTTTCGTACTTGCATAAGGTACTTCACTTCCAGCATTTCTTGCAGCAAGCTCGCGTTTGACAGACAGGTCGTGATAAAGCAGGTCCATTCAAGATATCGCAGTACGCTCAGTGCGTTAATGCAAAAACTGCAGTCCATTCGGCGCGTGATGTATGTGCATGCGGCAGGCGTTCAGCCAGACGCGGATCCCTTTTCTCTATACCGAAACTAAGCTGTATATGCACTACTAAATGACCAGACCAAGGTCGCCGCGCCATACGCGCGTGGAAGACACCCTTAGGGAAAGCAGCGCTCAGCAATGTGATGGAGACGTGTGCCGAGGCCATTAATTTCGAAGCGGAATTCGCCTTTCTTTTATGTCTTTCTTCGGACATTCGTTTGCCCAGTGGACACCACTTGGTGTTTGTGTTGCCGAAGCTCCTCGACGGTCGCGGACCAAGAGACGTACGCGCAGAATGCTTCGCGGTGAATGATCGCCCTTTCGCGAGATCTCGCCACATCAGTTTTGCTGGATACGGCAGACACCTGTACGTGGAATTTCATAGAGAAGGGGGGGGGGGGGGGTGCGAAGAAGGGGAACGTCCTATGCCGTCTGCGCTCTCGACTGGATCACTAACCCGCGTTACGCAGAAAGGGACGTCGCTTAGCGGTTTTGCATAGACGACCTTGTCTAATAAAGTAATGCATATAGCCAGGCGCAACGATAAGAGCGAGAAACAAAACGACAAAATTATGAAAAAAAATTATAAACAAGCCTTTTTTTTTTCATTTACGCATCGCATGTCTGTCGTGCATGAACCCTGCGCGCCTTGCATTTAAGGCAAACGTTTAAGGACGAGGAACCTGCACGAAAAAGAAACTCGGCTCGGTGCAAGCGAACACATATGAAAAGACAAAAACAAGACAGAACGGAACGAAGAGAGAGAGAGAGAGAGAGAGAGAGACCGAATAGTCTCCGAGCGCCGCCGGCGCCACGTTAAAGATGCACGCGCTGCAAGAAATCCGGACCGCATGCATGCGTGCCCGCGGTGGGACGTCCCGTATAGGAACAACAACCCCTGAGAAATGCGAGGCCCCTGTGCTTGTGCTTGATTGTGCTCGCAGAGCCGTCAAGAGTTATGTAGCGCGGCATCAGGACGGAGCCCCGGAAAGGAATCCGCATTACGCAAAAGCCTTCCTGCGCGCTCGCCCCCAACTCTTTCCATTTCCTTCTTCCCAACATTGGCGTCTTTTGCGTTGCCTCTTCGCCTTCACGTTCTTGCCCCCCCTCTCTCTCTAGGGCGTATTCAATAAATGACTCTAGCATCTCTCCAGGATGCTTGCTTCTCGTACGTGAGGTCCAGCCATGCATCAAACCGCGGCGCCATGCGTGGACCTCGGGAGGCAGAGGAAGAGGCAGGCTCAAGCGGCGTGCGTGAGGCTGACTTCTCCTCTGGCTAAAGTATTATATAGCCGAGCCAAGCCCTGGGAACAGGCTGAATTGCTTAGGGCAGCGAGATATAGGTATAGTCTATGCAGAAGCGTTTGCGCGCGCACGCATTGGAGACGTGCTTTATATGCTGCGTGAGTACGCCCGGCCGAAACTCGGGGAGTATGCTGGCGCCGACCGACCGACCGACCCACACGTTACTCGCTGCTTTGCAAGCCTTTACGTGCATGCTCGTCCAGGCGTCTCCGTCTGAACGTCGTGTGCTAGCCTGTCGTCTGTGAGGCCACCTCCCTGACCCCCAGCATCACCACTCACATTTTCATGCGCGTCCAGGTGTATTTATCTGCACCGACACACTTTCTCCTTTCAGTCCTTTATTTTTCTTTTAAGCGTACCGTATTCGCTCGCGTAGGATACGCACTTCTTTTTTTCGTTTGGGCACTTTTGACGGGACATAGATCTTACGCGAGCCATGACTCTCTGCCGAGCTTTGTTAAGCTGCGTCTGCTGCACAGAATGTGCAACCCGTGATGATCCCACTAGGAGAATTTTTATTCATTGTCTTTCGTCCATTTAGTTGTCGCTTTCGCTCAACTGAGCGTGCCATGGTGCAGGCGTCGATGCGATGTGTCCTTTGACACGAACTTAGTTGCTTCTCTTTCTTCTTTATTTTCTTTATTCGCAAGCTCTTCGGCTGCAAACTGGGCAGGGGCCGGGGGCCTCACGCGAGCGTTGGCTTTACGCGAGGAAAGGCGGTAAATGTGGCTCGAAGTCTCCGCCTGCCGTGGTTGGCGGGAGCCCCGGTGAATGCGCTCGTAGGAAGTCCAGGCTGTGTTTGCGCCTGGTCAATAAATCTGTCCACCGGTCGCACGCGCCTCCGTGTGCCTAGCAGGCTATACGCCGTGGAAGCAGCAGCTATAGACTTTGCGCGAGGGAGGGCGAGGGGGCCGGCGAGCTGCCGAGTGTAAAGGTACAAGTGAAAGAAAAAAGGAAAGAAAATAAAAACGCGAAAGGGTCGCCGTAGGGGATTCAATGCGTTAGCTTCGGCTGCTGAGACTGCAGCGTCTTGGCCCACTCGGCTATTTACTTGGAATCGAGTCTGTCTTTGCTGACGGTGTGTTTGCACAAGCTCGCGAGTGTACGTCCTGTCCTAATGGCCGAGTGTCGTTGTAGCTGTAAATCACGCTTACTCGGAGACTGCGTGGGAGCCTTAAATCCTGAAGAAAAAGAAGACGTTAAAGAAACAAAGTGTGGAAAGCGATCTGCACCCGACGCGTGAGACCATCCCGAAATTACACACGCATAAGAACTATATATATTACGTGCCTATAACTCGAACGGAAGTGAAAGGAAGCGATTTATCGCGCCAGTTCAAAAGTGACTCGTTTCCCATCTTTATAGCTTGTTTCACCCTGTGTCGGCGCGTTCGTCTTCAACAGCATCCCACGGTGTCGTAACGTGTACGGGCTACACGTGAGGCGTGGCTCGTATGTCAATTCGCACGTCTGCAGCGAGCGAAGAGACCGAACCTCAAAGCGATATTTGAAGAAATACAGAAGAGGGAAATTTGCATGAAATATGCTTCCGGGCGTCTTCATATCTCATGACAGCAAACATATACTGGAGCAGACGACAAAGAAAAATTGAATAAAAAATATAAAGAAAGCATGGGAGAGAGAGAGACAGGACAAGCGCCTTGTCCTGTCTGCTTGATCGTCGTCTGCTCCGTTTTGTACGTTCCGTCCCTAACATCTACCAACTTATGCCTTATTCTTTGTTTTCTTTGTTTTGATATGTGCCGGCTTTTGATGCTGCCAGTGCGGATGGCTTTGTGTCCCACAATAGTGTTAATATACAGCATATCTTGAGAAAAGTAACGTGTTGCACTTGCTATTGCAAGATACTTCCAGGTGCATCCCTGATGCGCAAAACAAAAGCGGTGTGAGGCCACTCCTTCTCGCTTCCGATTTCCCTAGCTGTTGCGCTTGCGTGATGAATGCTGCAAGCAGACGCGGACCACCGACGACGGAAGTCGATTTCCACAACAAAGCGCGCCCTCAAGAGACAACTTCCTCGAGAAATGTCACGGCTGCTGATCCGTTCTGAACGAGCGGCTGTCGGTCACGACAATCGCGGCGCCTGCCACTGGTGGCACGACATCCCCGACTCGTCACTGAAACGTTACCAATCGCGGTTCGCTGTATTCTCGTATACGACTGAAGACGTTCTTCTCTGCGCTGTAACCGCGTCATATCGGTGATTATAACCTCGCGACTTCATGGAACCAGTTATGATTCCCGACGAGAACCAACTGTGTAAGACAAAGATGAAGAAATCGTCGAAAATCTTATCCTTCGCAGCTGATAACGTACAGTGCGCAGGAGAACGTGAGAGATGGGAACGCAAGCAATCTCAATTGTCTCAATCCGCGCTGTTCCTGTCGTGTCGATTTCACGAGGAAGCTATAGCAACAAACTTAATCCAAAGCGATTGAAGTGCTCGCCTTGTGTCTCGGCGGGAGAAGCCCCTATAGTCATTTCCGAACAACACGAAGAAGAAGAACACACATCTGCAATTTCGCATTATACTTCATCGGCTTCGCTACATCAAAGTCCAGCCCACGGTTTCGTCCCATCCCACTCCCCCTCCCCCTTTCTGATATATATATATATATATATATATATATATATATATATATATATATATATATATATATATATATATATATATATATATATATATATGTATATATTAACCGCAAGAGGCACTGCTAATCGCTCGACAGGTGAACGGGCCAATCTTCGCAATTTTCCTAATGTCCCAAAGCCCTCTCTCGCCGCCCGTACAAACAACGCTGGCTTTCCTCTTCGTCGCCAAGACACACACGCGCCCAGACGCTGGCACACCGAGCCTGCGACCGTGCCGAGGGCATCAACGACCAACGGGCAGGCGACGGTGTCTTTTGGTCGCACACCGCCGGGCGCTCCGATATATACGAGGCATAATGAGCTTCCTATCTTCCGCTGGGCGGGACCGAAGAGACACGACGCAGCTCAGCGCGCATTTGCGCGCCTTCGTGCTTCCTCTCCCTGCTCCCGAGAGAGGCGCGCACAGGAGCATGTGTTCCGCGCAGCAGCAGCAGCAGCAGCGTGTGTTTTGTAACCGGCCGGGCGGGCGTCGCCATTAACCCAGATACTGGCGCCGGCTTGCGGTGCAGGCAGGCAGCCCGCGAACCCACCCCTTGTACCCGCTTTGCTCGCTCGCATGCACTGCCGTCGGCGAGAGCTGCGGCCAATTAGGAGCGGAGAAAGTGGTCGAGCTGCGGATGCGGCTGCTACACATTTCGTTCCCGCGCTTGCCACCAGAAGGCGCGCCTTCTGCCCCCGCTTCAGGGCCGTCTGCACTCCACTCTTCTGCTGGTCTAGCGGTTTCGTGCGGAGGGGATCAGGCAGCAACGAATTCCACTCCAGTTCCCTCGGCAAAGCGAGTATAGGTATAGTGTTGCGTTTAATTGTGTGAACCTTTTGTTGCGTTCACAATGCTTTCTGCTTAAATGTGATCGAACGGCATTTGCAAGGTAAACGTTAATTTTCCGTCGACTCCGCCACCATTCGAACTTGAAGGGACTAGTAGAAACACTGACACAATTTACACCCGTGTATGACTGTTTCAAAACAGAACTGGCATTTCATTTTCTAGAAAAATAAATAAACTGCTAATTTTGAATGGAGAAATGTGTGGCGAAGCTTCTGCTCTTGAATTTCGTGATTTAAACGGGGCACCAATGACGTCACTTTAACTTCACGGATTTCATTATTTCCTTGGCATACGTCGCCACTTTTAGTTCAGGAGAAGTCCAAAGAAGCGTAGAGAATTGACTCACTTTGGAGTCAAATTTACTATTTGCAGTTTGTATTTGCAGTTAATGAAAAGAAGAACGAAAGTTCTTGTGCGCCAACACAACTGCAAGGGGCACACACAAGACGGAATGTACGAAATGAAAGAAGGGCTTCATTTTACCGCACTAAGGAGCAAAACATAAAAGAAATACTTACTGCGCTAGAAATGAGCCAGTAAACGAGCTATTTCCCTCGCAGCTGACGTCATTACGGTTTCGTCCTTGGCCGGCGTCCCAGCGCTTTGATCGCAAAGAATGTACGCGTTTACTTCAGGAATATGCTGCTTCTGCGCATCTTTATGTAATGTACAGCTGCTTTTTTGGTTCGTACAGTCACAAAATATAGCGAAACGCATATATAGCCTGGCGTATAGTGCGTATACCACGGCAACATTAAAAGCCACGCAAGGTCAATGCGAAGGTATACGGCGAAAGGAGGCATTTTAACGACCGATGAATTTCGTTGAATCACGAGATACCTTAAAAGGCGCCCAGCTTTGGCAGAGCTGCTCTGTCCGCCTGCAGGGGCGTGCTATAAGTGAACGACGAATGCAATCTGGTGGACGTCGTGCTGTAAGGCGTATAGAGCACAAGCGGTTCAAGTGACGAAGCATTAAGTGGCCTGTGTACGCTTTACCATCAGATACGAAGGGGAAAAAAAAGAAGTCCGAAACGAGGTTTTGCTGTACACATGTTGTGTAGGCGCCGTAACTATACCTCTACGTTAACTTCACGGTCGATAGTTCTTTATCAGAGACACGTCGAAAACAAAGAGAAAGAAAGAACAGAGAGAGAGAGAGAGTGCGTGTGTGAGGAAAGAAACAAGAAAAACAAAAGAGATAACGAGACATTTTTGACCGAAGCTCAAGACCTAATTATAGTGGGCAGAATTTGTTCGTAAACAGATCGCTGATCAAACGAGAATTACCTCGCCTTTTAGGGCAAATGTAATGGTGCGCCTTCCGTTCGAAGACCTTGCTAGAACTGCTCTTAAGGAAAAAGAAAATGAAAGAAAGAAAAACAAACAAGGAAAGAGAAGAAAGAGCACACGCTATAAAGCGAGAATTTCGGATCAAAGTTCAGGTATGTTTACGATCGCTAAATCATTCCGCCCGCTTAGGTTTGCCTCCAAACCAAATGTCCCATACATTTTTATTCTCGGCTCGCCCTATCTCCCTCTCACGGTCGGACTTGTTTTCATCACGAAAACCGAGCGCACGCGGCGCCTGATGAACCGGACGCTAATTTGCGCCGACCCGGCCTCACTTTCTCTTCCTTCATTCTCATCGTGATTGTTTTTTTTCTTTGCTCGTCGCATTTCAGCGCGGCAGATGCGCTGGGCTTGCGTGCAAGGTCGCGCGCGAGCGTTATGTAATGTAGAAGCAGCAGCAGCAGCGAAAGCGGAAGCCGAAAGCGCAAATTAAAAGAAGGGCACCACCACACACACACACACCGGCAGCGGGGCTGGCATTACGCTATAGTTGGGCGAACATCGCCTTCGCGGTCGCCGCGGCCTTGACACCGCGTGCGCGGACACCTTTCGCTTTCTATGCACTTACAAAAAGGCTCGCGCGCGTTGCGCCACCGCCAAGGGAGCCGAGCTCGATGAAAACACACGCACACGCACACACACGCCCCGGCGATGCCTGCCCGCTCGTCGCCTTCTGCCGGACGCGAGCACACCCACACCCACGCGGTGCATGTTTGCGCTGCGCCGCTGTCCACCCTATACACGGCTTCGTTGCAGAACTTCCGACGTCCTTTTTTCAAAATTGTTATTGAGTTTCTGACGTCATCGTAAGACATTGTTGCGTTGGTGCGGAGTTTCTGCCGACGTCAATTAACTACCCGACGTGTTTTTTTTTTATTATTATTTTTTATGCGTAAGCCTTTCGGTGCTTACGGAACGAGAAAAACCGTCCGTCCGTCCGTGCCGTAAGACGATCGCTTTCGAGATCAGGGCCCGCAGTCAACGAGATAATTGACCTTCGTGCTGCCTCTCGCTTCAGCGCGAACTGGGCGGCGAGAAAGCAGCGCGCACGAAGCTATCAGCGGTCGCCGCACTGTGCCCCCATCGCAGATCGCTTTCAAGATAAGACCCGCGCATATCTCGCTTCAACGCGAACTAAGCGGCGGGAACACAGGCCCGCGCGGCAGCGCCATACGCGGCCGCCGCCGGAGTACGGTTGGCGGCGGTTGATAATGGTTCGACGCGGATGGGTAAGACGATAAAGGGCGATAACGGCTTATAATGATCGGAAAGTCATCAGTGCACCTTGTGTCGCCGTGTGCAGCAGTTCGTATCGCTGCAACGCTGTCGTTTATGCTAGTTTATACTGGTCGAATCAAGTTTCGTAACATTGATAATGACACCGGGCTACGTGGAGGTGAGCAAGCGGCACAATGCTTACGCATGCTTCGACAACTACCAGAGGGATTTTCGCGTGAATTTATTTATTGGTTAAGTAGTAACCGTATTCGACTTCCTCTTGGTATATACTTGCGTTTCTTATTGTGTGTTCGGTATTTTTCAGTCGAAATCGTCTTCAGTACCACGGCACGGTTATTTTGCGAGGGTAGCTTCCCTTGGGAAGTTGAGCAGCGTTTTGAGTTAGGCCTGTTGCTTCTTCAGCAACCACAGGGGAAGAGCACAGGAATACGATGTTAAGGTGATGCCCCGAAGAAGACGCATGCAGCGTCACGTGTGTCTTCTTCGCGCCTCCCGCTGCCTTCGTCGTATTCCCCAGCTGTTTAGAATTTTTCAGACCGTGCGTATAAGGTTTATAGACGTATTCGATCGCGATGCTTATGTATTTCGATAGGCGGGCTGTTAACGTACGCCATGTGTACTTTCTGCAAGCGGGGACGCGCTCGGAAGTCTATGCAAGGCAATGGACCAAATGAAGTAGCCTCGCTCACAACATGGATTTGTAGACAGGACATATAGAATTGATTGAGTAAAGGTACTTTCTTGTAGGCGGGAGGAAGGGGCTTTTGTAGAGAGAGAAAGAAAGAAAGAAAGAAAGAAAGAAAGAAGTTGGGAGCGGGTGCAGCTCTTTCAAACTGTACTTGATTCGGCTATGCTTCACGTGGCAGAAAATGCATCATTACACCTACAGACCTCATCACCCATTGCAACCGCTTCCCACAATCTCCTCATCTTGATCATGAACAATTCGCTTTTCGAAACCTCGCCTGTAGAGACAGACGTCCCTTGTTCGACCACTTATCACTTCAAGTCTCCACTTTCCTGCGAGCCTGTGCATCACGTGGGTCCTTCTCCCTTTAGTGTTTTACTTCAGACAGAAAAGGAAAACATATTAAGTTCATCGATAAAAGCGTGCTTTGAGTGTAAGCGCCTTCCCAACAGCCTCAGAATCTTCGTTCTTGAAAGGAAGACACAATGTCTGTATATGTACAGACGGTCGCGAAGGTTTGGGGACATGGGTATTGCGAAAAAAAAGTGAATTCCGCTGAAGAGTGAGAACACAGGCTCGAATTAAGAGTTTCAGTAGTCTTTACGACATACGCAGTGATGAGAAGCGCCATGCCTTCTCAGTGCGAAAATTTGCACTCGCCGTGGAACCCGTTTCTCGTAAACCTTTGTGGCCAGCAGCACGTGCGCTTGAAAGGGAACACAACAAAAGAGGGGCTTACATTCGAATTAATGTGGCATATATCAATACAGTCACCGCGCCACCTACACGAGAACGGCGGCAACCCTTTTTTTCCGGGTGTCCGCAATGACGGTGTTTTTGCGGCCCTTGTTCATACCGCGCGACCTTGATTAGCCGCGTGAATTCGCCCTTTCATTCATCTTTCATTCAGCTGCGCCCTCTCGTCGCGCTCGTGAGGCATGCGTGTTCGAGCAAAGCAAAAGCGTCGTCGCTGCTTGTAGCTCTTCGATCTTGATGCGCGTGACCTCTAATAGGCATGCCCTGGCGATGCCCTTATATGCCAAGCCGCCCCGGCTTTAATTGGCCGCGCGTGCTTAAGCACACATGCGCGCGAGTGGCAACAACATCGCCCGCCGCGCCCCCTTGCGGAATATGCGCGCAACCCTTTCCCCATGGGGTGCTCGCGAATTCTATAGTGATGGGGGCGGCGTCTTGCCCTTGTTTGTTGCTCGCTGAGCGGCCTTCAGAGGTGACCTTCATTATCTGTCCAATTCATCATCTTGCGCGAGCTCTGCAGAACGGTGCTTCCTTGAGGCATCCGTCGGCTTCCGAGGCGCGCCGTCGCGCATGCGCTTTCGTGGGGCGGAGACGAGCCCAGCGTGAACGAAGGGGCGATTGCGTCGGCCGCGAATTATAATACAGCACGCGACATCGCTGTTCTCATTAGCCTAAGGAGCAGTTTATTTGGCGGAACTCGCAAGGAAATTACACGGGAGGGAGCGTCTCTGGCAGCGCAATTTTCAGTTTTTGATCTTATTTTGGGTTCGCTTCGAGGCACTGCTTGAAAACTGGCGGGCGTGTCCGTATGTCGCTGCGAAGCAAGTTACAGGCTGGAAGCCGGCGGCGACGTACCCTGGCGGCGATTTTAGCTTGTGACGAGGAGCACACTCATTTGCATTGAGAAAGCTGTATGAAGTGACTCAGCGTCTACATGCGGATCATAAGAGTCTTGTATCGGACAACAACGTTCAACGGGAGAGCTATACTTTGTAGCTTATTCATACGTGACGTTCAAATCGACATATTACAAGTAATATCGGTTTGGAAACAGACTGTACGATTATTTACGGCACAGCTCAAGTTGTATACGTGTGCCCTCTCCAGGCCGCTCATAAGTTTCCATTAGCCATAGTAGTAAGTTCTTTATCGCCAACCAAATCGACTGAGTGTAACGCCATTATTGCTTTTTTTAGCTTTCACTCCGATGGCGTCCTTCAGAATGACGGCTTGTGAAAGCGAAGTTAGAGAGTTCTCTCTTCCACGAATGCAGCGTTAGTTTTTCAGCGATGTGTTAGATATCAGGTCAATGTGCAAGGCCTTGCTTGTCATTTAGCCGAAACATCCACAGTTCAGCGAATTCACGAGTGTTTTCGTTCTGAAGTGCTTTCGTTAAAGTGCAACCGTCCAGTTGGGAATTATATGCCCAGCTTGACGGTTGGCTGTCATCTGTTCTTACGAACAACTCTATAGCGTTAAGAAGTTCATTGGGAATACGGGCACACGTGACCGTGTTGGCAAACCAGTTCGTACGTTCGAACTGCTCGTGATTCGATGCACAACGGTCAGTCATCGTATAAAACATATTAGCGAACGCGGTCATCCAGTGACAGACGCTATTCATGAACGAGAAATCGCTCGATTTGGCATCCATTTAGCGAAGTAGTGCAAAGGCAAGAATGCGCGTGCCTCTTGATTTGCTGACCACTACGCAAGCGCAGTGTTGGAAAGCCCGTGAGAACCAAGTGTATACCTCTTAAATCTCGAACTGTTCGCACGTGCGAACGACCGCCTGCGCAAATCCGGCCGGCCGCATGTGTCACCATGACCTTGCCTTTCCGAGTGTCTTTCACTTCGCCGTTACCGTCTTGCTTCTCGGGAGCATTTCCTAACAGCGCTGCTAATTAGGCACATGTACTGGCGGAATCGTGTCGGGTGCAGTTAACTCACGTATGCAAAGAAACCGTTTCTGTTTCTCTAACTCTCGATGTCTATCAATATCTTTCATCCATTGTTCGGTTATTGGTGAGTTCCTCTTTGCTTGCTTGTTGTCTGTCTGTCTGTCTGTCTGTCTGTCTGTCTGTCTGTCTGTCTGTCTGTCTGTCTGTCTGTCTGTCTGTCTGTCTGTCTGTCTGTCTGTCTGTCTGTCTGTCTGTCTGTCTGTCTGTCTGTCTGTCTGTCTGTCTGTCTGTCTGTCTGTCTGTCTGTCTGTCTGTCTGTCTGTCTGTCTCTCTCTCTCTCTTCTTACCAATCCTCGATTTGAGCATCCAGGGAGGAAACAGGAGACGTTTTCACGACATGTGCAAAGCGAGAAACAAAGCCCTCATATACAAATACAGAAACACGCATACACATGCTACATACATATACACGAATGCAAATACTATACAAGCACACATACACTAGGCACTCACTCACTCACTCACTCACTCACTCACTCACTCACTCACTCACTCACTCACTCACTCACTCACTCACTCACTCACTCACTCACTCACTCACTCACTCACTCACTCACTCACTCACTCACTCACTCACTCACTCACTCACGATGTTCGCACAAGCACATACACTACGCACACGCCGAGGAAGCGTGCATGCAATGAACGGAAGCGCCCCGTCGTGAGAACAAGGCCGCGGCAATAAACAGTACGCGCCATCTCCCGTATGCTGCCTTTGACCCGAAGAGGTTTTTAAGCAGGGAGATGCCAAACAGACGCCGCTCTCGGTGGTGCTGCCGTCGATGGCTTCGACGACGACAACAATGAGAAGGCGACAGCGCGGAGCCGAAGGAAGAATAAAGTACACGCTGCGTGCATCGAAGAAATAACAAGCCGAAAAAACAAAAACAAAAGAGAGATCCACAGATCTTTATTTTATTCTTGCCTTTCCTATCTTTCGCGATATCTGCTAGGCGCACTCTTCCCGCATGTGCGCGCACGCACACACACTCACTCCGTGTGACACGCATGCTGATGTGCGTAACGGGACTCAAGTTCTTAAGTTTCCCCGCAATTCGTCCTTTCTCTCTCTCTCTCTCAACACACACTCTCTCCCCGCGCGTCCGTTCCGCGGCGCCGCATTTCGCGCGGAACGCGAGGCGAAATCGCCCCAACGTGCCTTTCAAACTTCCAGCAGTCGAGGACACGGCAGCACACACACACACACACACACACACACACACACACACACACACACACACACACACACACACACACACACACACACACACACACACACACACACACACACACACACACACACACACACACACACACACACACACACACACACACACACACACACACACACACACACACACACACACACACACACACACACACACACACACATGCAAGCGGAGCGTGCCCGGAATCGCAACGCTCGGGTCACTACTCACATGGTCGCTTCCAGCAATCCCGCGCAAGCGCGTGTGATTAGGCTGTGCTATAGCCAACTCGCCACTTCTCGCAATCTTGTTTCTTTTGTATGCAGTCTACGTCCGAACGAGAGTCCCTCGCATTTTGGAAGAGAGGCGCGATTGCCTGTGTCGCTGCCGGCTGTCTTCAGGACGATCTCCGCGTATTCCGACGGGCCCTATGCAGGAACTGCGCATATAATTGAGTGAGCCGAGCGCGAATAGCGTATGAAGAAGAGCCCGAGTGCTGCCGCTGTGGGCTGGTGTATAGCTATTTCCCGATGGACGCCTCCGATAAGGACTTACGCTGGTGTCCTTTATAGAGACGCGGCGGATGTATTCCTTCTGGCGTCTATTCCTTTCTTGTTCTTTCGTTTTAAAGACAGTCGCAGTTCATTTGAACAGTTGCCCGTGAGTCTTGCGTCGGGAGATGTTGGCGTGGCTGGTTTGGCAGGCTCCTTTATTCAGGCATCCGCGGCGCACTGAAGTGAAAAATCCTGGCACTGCACGATATACTTTCACCGCGACGGCTGTGGATGCTGGATATAAAACCTGCCGAGCTGGTGGGAGTGCTCGCGCGACATCCGGCATTTCTATTTCCTTGTATAACTGTGTATTATATATGGTAAGGCGATGGGGTAGGTAATCTTTCGTGGTTTGAGCGTATTGGATGACATAACCAACGCCTCCTTCGCGCATTCTTACAAGTCGAACTTTCGAGACCTTGCTGAACGCTTTCTGTTGACGCACCCAAGCTACCGCGATGGAAGGGACGCTCTTCAAGAGGACGTGTAGAAGAGAGACCTGCATGCGTCCCTGCAGTACCCCGTGTTTCCACAGTTGTCTGTTATAACCCGCAAGGCAAACTTCATGTCCTCTTGTTGCAATCTTAAGAGACACTGATTCGCTGGACGTGTGGTGACACCTATACCCAGTGACACTGCGAGAGACGCTCAGGTGTAGAAATTGTCGGCCTTGATCGCGTGGCTAAACCCGCCTGCTGCTACAATCCACCGCCACCATCCACATCTTCAAACTTCATCGAAGTGTACATACGCTCGAGAATCATAGCAAAAAACTGGATTTCGCGATGACTCGCTTTCGCAAACGTCAAAGCAACCGAGCTTGCCCCCTCTTTTAGCTTCTTCGATCCCCCTTAAAAGCGATCGTCAGTGCGGCAGTTTCTCACTGCTGATAAAGGAAAGCATGTTCGCTAAGAAAAATGCGTGGCTTCCGCCCAGTGGCGTAGCTAGGTCGTCTGGCACCCGGGGCCCATAGGTCTTCTGTCACCCCCCCCCCCCCCCCGGTTGTAGCCGGCGGAAAGGGTGTCTTCAGACGTATATGACACCCCCCCCCCCCCCCCCGCCACTGGCCCCTTGCACCCGGGGCCCACGGCCCCCCGGCCCCCCCTGTTGCTACGCCACTGCTTCCGCCCCCGTTTGGTGTATGTGATGACCATATAGTTCACTTTCGACGATACTTCAAACTTTCCGGATTGTACACATTTACCGTCCGCATGCACAAATATTTGGCCTCCTGCACAACTTCCACAGTCGCGCTATACACTGAACCACTAAAGCAACTCAAGTCGATCATAGTGCTGCATTTAACTACGCATTTGCTTGAATGTAGCATATACCGGGCGGGGCTCAAGAGTCTCCTCGAGGGTGCGATTTGGCTGTATCTAAATTTGCACCGCTCTCCCAAATGACCATTTCCTCTGGAACCAGTTATCCTGCAGATGCAGATCAAGCTTGTGAAGTACAGCGGACGCTCTTGTTTTCTTTTCATACGCGTTCACGGAATAACTTCTCTTTTCATCTTCGTGGAGTAAGCACTGTGTCGACGCTCGTTAGCGACCGTATACTACAGGCAGTGATGTTCTTTTTTTCTATTGCTGTCTGATTCTGTTCTATATAGGTGGTCACTGTGGAGCACCGAGAAAGAGAACAGTGGTTCTTCCGCATTTTGCTGTTGCGGAGCCCCCGCTTGAAGCTCAAGACTACTGCGTTCGTTTAGCCCATTTAGCTGTATACCTATATGCCCTGTACACGCGGCTGTCTGCAGTCATCCCGTTTCTTTTTTCTATTCTTTCCGTGGCCTTATTGAAGTTTACTCTAAGTGATGCTAAAACGAAAACAAGTCTCTCCACTTCCCTGCACGAAGTGTTCATCTTCGTCCGCATCTTCGCGCTTTTTTTCTTTTTTCTTTTACACGTCACTCCAGAAGGCGTGAACTTTCGTCTCATCGCGTCTGTGTACAGCAGCGCGGCCGCTTATATATACCCTCGCGATCTGCGCGCCAGGCACCGCGGCGCTCGCTCTTCATCGCCCTCCTTGACTTACGGACCTGCCAGAAAAGACAAAGCCTTCTTTTTTTCTCCAGCTTGAAGGGCTGAACGCCCGCTCGCCGCCTATCTTCACGTCCGTCCCTTCGTTCCTCGGAACAATGAAAGAAGCGCTCGCGCCAGAGGCTGACCTGCGCGGAAGCACCGCTATGTGATGATGAAGAACTAGGTGGGCTCTCTTCAAAGCTCCGGTTGCTTGAACCGCTTAATTGCCAGCCCACGGCCGCCTCGCGGGCCACCGCCGTCCCGGTGAGCGGAGTTATAAGGCGTTTATAGTGCCGCCTGTAGCTGCTGCTCGCGTTGTACGTGTTTGTATAGCTCTCTCTCCAAGATGTGCTGCGCTTATGCGGAAGCGCTTCGCCGACTTTAATAACGCGGAGCCGAGGTGTACGAGTTCGGGCACTTTCGGTTCGGAAGGCACCGTAGCCCCGACCGCGTTCTCTTCGGGCCGGCCGAGAGAGCGTCGTTGAAGGGCTGTAGGCCGCTCGTTCCCAAGGTCACGGGTTGGCGTGCCGGCGCCGCGGCCTAACAAAGCCAGATGAGGTGCAGTTCGCCCCGGCTCTGTAGGGCAGTACGCGCGGCTCTGGAGGTGAGCAGGCCGAGTTCGCATGGAGGCGGTTATTATAAGCGTTAGTCGACTGTCAGTTCGCCGCGGACGTTTAGGGAAAGAAGGCTCGCGGTAATCGGCGCGCGGTGTTTCGGGGGGAGGAGGGGAAGGGGCGAGAAGCTGGCTCGAGCAACGTGCGGTCAAAGTAAATGAGTGCGTGTGCTTTGTGCCGTACGAGCAGGGCTTTCTTAGGCGGCTTCCTAGTTAGTATAGTTGCGTTGGAGTGTTTGTTTTTTGCTGGTGTTGACAAAACCTTAGACGCTCTTGCTGCTGAAACTGTGTAGCGCTTATACGCTTCACGAAATTATCTGTGTCCTATGCACTGGATATTCTGAGGCTTTAACCTACGCCGAAGAAGAGCGCTAAAGCAAAGATCGACTGGTAAAGCATTCTGTCAAAACTCGATTCTCATGCATCCGGCGAATAAAGGTTGATCACTAGATGCAGAGATCGAGTCACGACTCCTCCGGCCACGTTTCTTTTCTTAAATTTCGCGTCAAATGAAACCGACGTTGAGTTGGTATGACGTTGCGGATCCTAAAGTAGTAATCTTTCTTTTTTTTCGTATTTGGGCCGTTTTAGTCAGATGAGAAGTTCCAAGAAGTTGCTATTTGGTTCCATCACAATCCAATGTAATGTTTCTTTATCGGCATACGATTAATCAGATGCGAGCAGACCACGTCAAAATCATGATGCCACGAGGCGCTAGTGCGCTGACTTCGGGATGGCGTCGCCACCTGTCAACTTATTGCTGCGTCTTTTCTGCCTTACCAAGCATACTATTAAAAACGACATTTATGGTATCGCTGAAGCATAATTTAGTTATTGTAGCTTACCATACGTCCCTCTTAACCCCATTGGAAGTTCGACCACGAATCCCTTTTGCATTTCGGTTGTTCAGGACTATACACGGTGACCGCTGCGTAAGCAGGGTGAGGCAGCATTATTTATCGCGTTGTTACACCGTGCATTCAACTGCTAGCCGCCGACGAAGGTTACCTGTTTGGTATATTCCGAAGCCTAAAGCACTAACATATATCGATCCACAGTGTTCGAGTAACAGGTGTCGCTGGAGCCATGTCTCGAGCCAGCTGGAGCCAGTCAGGAGCCAAATCCTCTTCTCTAAGCGTTGGCATCAGCGACGTCCCTCGTCCGACCACTGCTCGTCACATCAAGTATCCGTCTTCCCGAGAACCGCTGTCTTGTTTGGATAACATATCCTACCACGTGACGATGTCACGTGGCGCGGATTATCGAACGCCACCACCGCTGCTGGCGGGACCTTACAGGAACGGGCTGCCACGCGGATCCCGTTCGACGGCGACTGCCCGGTTCCTCGTTGTTTTGGGTGTATACTCGCGCAGCTTGCAGCGCCGCAAGCGCTTATAGCGTTCGCCCTTGGAGCTTTCTTTATTTCTGTAGCGTTTCGTGTATAGCTCTCGCCAGGCCCCTTCGCGAGCGTGGGCCTCGCACAGAGGCTGCGCGCATAGCGGCGACGGGCCGGACCGCGCTCTCGGTGATCTCGAAACGAGATACCGAAGGCCCACTCGCACGCACGCACGCACCCTCCTCATTGCATAGCCCCTGCCGTGTAGCCACGTATACATACATATATGCAGCGTATACACACGCTCCTATGTGGCTACCATTTTGTGTGTTGTGCGCTTATGCGGCAGGAAGGAAGCGAAGGCCTTCTCGGCGCCCTGCATGCGCCGGGCCGATAATTAAAGGCAGCCCCGTTGTTACGCGCGCTCCCGTTATCTGTCGAGTGGCATTTTAAAGCGCGCCGTATTATGCTTCCTCTTTCTTTCTCATCTATTCTTCTTCTTCTTTTTTTTTCTATCTTCCATTCTTTTCGGTCTCGTGACGTTCGATAATATCGCCTTTCCCTCGCCAATGCCGGAAGAGAAAGTTAAGCTGGCAGGCTATGATTTGCCGCCGCAGTCTTTTATTACAACGTGTAATACAGTGTATGCGCCGGTAGCGCAATTATTCGGCGTTGCTTAATAACTTTTTAACCGTCATTTTCGCCTTCGTCGAGGATGTCTGGTTCTCCGTATACGCCCCTTTAATCCGCAGGTGCGTGTCTTCTTTTGCGTCTTGTTTTCTTACGGCAAACATATCTGTTAGGCCCAATATTTACGTCACGGAAGTTGTCCTTCCCAACGTTTATAGATACTTTTTTAGTTCCGGAACTGCGCCTTCCCAGGCGGGCGTGATTTCTTCCTAGGCGCTGAGAGGGCGCTGCGGTCGCGGGTTGCGCGGTGCCGGCGGCAGCATTGACGGCGTGTGCCGGTCGGCTGAACTAAAAGTTGCGGCACAGTTGCGTGTTTTCTGTGCACGATTCTTTTAGCCTGCGTTTGTCTTCACCCCTGTGCGAGAACCTTGACCTTGCAGTGCGCTCGGTTTGTGGGGCTATCGAACAGTGCGGCCGCGGACGGAAGCATTTCGTAACTCTGTCGATACGCTGTGTTTTCTCTGATGTGCTGGGCTTAGCGCAATGCCGACCTGCTACGCACCTGGCTGCACGAGCGGGTACAAAAGCAACACTCAGAAGCGTCACTTTTTTGCACCGCCATCGGATCCGGAACGTCTCAGCAAATGGAAAAGAGCTATTCCCCGCGCGGACAAAGAGCTGAGCAAAACGTGCAAGGTTTGTGACCTTCATTTTGACGAAGCGGACATTTCGAAGACGTTTAAGCATATTATCAACGGTGAAGTCGTCGAGATCGACCGGGCGTACTGGGCATTGAAGGAAGGTGCAGTCCCCGTTAACTTTCCCAACCTTCCCAGTTACTTGTCGAGAAAGCAGACTCGGCGGCGGTCTCCGAAAAAGAGAGCTGCAGCATCTACGCACGATGTGACCACAAACGAAGCACACTTGCCCACGGAGCGACGAGAGGAGCTGACTAAGCAAGAGGCGCCTGTTCCCCTGCAGTGCACCGATTTTGCTCAGATTGTCGAGAATAGTGCGACAGTTCGGCTCCCAGCCAACTGGACAACAGCAGTACTCGAAGAAGAACCAGGGCAGCGTCGGCAGATTGTTTTTTACGTGGCCGGAATGAAAGCGGGGGCGTACACAATCCTGAAGAGCGTCGTTGTGCGGGACGATATCACCTATGTTGTCCACGCAAACGTGGATCTCTGCGCGTATCATAAAGAAAAGAGTTGTTCCGCACGGCTGTGAGGAAATATCATACGTGCTGCAATAGATTCGCGCGATTGGCATGGGTAGCGAATTCGTGTGCACGCTTGACAGCCACTGATGCGCGAACGTTTATTTAAAACGCTGTTATTCTTGATATTTCCGCCACCGCTCAAAATACCTGGGCGTACACATTACTCCTTGCACAATACGGCCCGTTTCAAACAAATCGCGAACTGGAATAGCCGCAAAAAAATGCCGAGCAACTTCCCGAGAACAGTTATTTCTTCTGCAGTAGACTGCCAGAATTGGTGAGAACCTGAGATGCCGCAGCGGAACGCTGCCTGCTAGCAGACGACGCTCACTCTCCTAGCGCAACCCGTAACCGCAGCGCCACGGTGGCGAGAATCGCGACAGGCCGCTTTTTCTCTATGGGCGAGGCGGAGAGATACGGAACTAAAAAAGTATCTATAAACGTTGGTCCTTCCGTTGTCGCCACACATTCCAGTGACATTAAGACGTTCGTGATAACCACAAACCTTGGTGGTCAAGTGTAAGTTTACGTACCCATTACGCGCTAAAAACAATGACTCTCGGGAGTTACTAGACTCCATTAAAAAGTGCCGATATCTCGCTGTCGTCGCACCGATTTCAGCCGCGTACTTTTGAAATTAAGAAATTGGGAACGAGTTAAGGCAGCAGAATGACATTAAACAAGAGGCAATTAAAGATGTGTCAGCTTGTGCAATGCTTATGTAGACCAGAGGCCGAATTCACAAAGCTTTTCGTTCGTAAGTGCCTTCTGCCACTCTGCCATTGGCTGGTGGCCACCGCTAATGATATGTCCAGCGTCAGTATTGGCTGAAATTTTCTCTTACGAACAATTAAAGCGTAAGAGTGTTTTTTGCATGCGGACCCGGAGGGAACACGCTTACGCTAGAATCGTTCGTAAAATCAAACGCGAATAAATTATTCGCGAACACGCCTACGGTAAATAGCAAAACTGTACCAACGAAAGAAAGACTGTAAATTCGGGCCCTAATCTGAGAGGGGGAGTGGGGGGTGGGGGGAGGAGGTGCACCTTATCGCTCCAGGACAGCTCTGGCGGCGGGGATGTAAAGCGCATAGATTCGTCTAAGCTTTGTGTTCCTCGCCTCTGTCATGCCAGGTTTTTTTTTTCTTTTTTTTTTTTTACTCTTCCAGGAAACCCTGGTCGCCAGAGTCGCTAAGAGGACAAAGTTTAGGGGGCTAATCTATGCACCACGACCCCGTGAATGTCGCGTCGCTTCTATAGACGTATACCGGCGGCCCGACGCAGACGCCCTTTGGCTGGAGACTTTTTTTCCCCCTTCCAGTAATCCGCGTGTTGTCTTGCAGCGGTCTATACATGGAGCTATAGACGTCGTCGCGCGCTCCCCGCCGCACGACGCAACACAGTCAGCGTGGGCAAAGCGCCGGCGAGCGCATGTGTGATCTCGAGGCCTTCTCTCCCTGTGGCGTTGGCGCCAGCAGTGGAAGAGGGAGGGAGGGGGGGGGGGGTAGTCCGAGGTGTTCCCTGGCCGCATTTTCACTCCTACGCCGCCGTACAGCGTAGTATATAAGATAGGGAAAGAACAAAAAAAAGACCGGAGCAAGACGGGACACAGCTCGACCCCCCCTGCCACAGCTGCCCTTGGCGCCAGTTGCGAACGAGTTCAGTTCTGCTGCTGCTGCTGCTGCCACTGCGCGAGCGCCAGGAGGTCTCTCTCTCTCTCTCTCTCTCTCTCTCTCTCTCTCGGGCGCTCGCGTGGGACGTCCGAGGCCGGAAAGCAGTCTGACTACCTCCTTTCGTTGGCCGCGGTGGGCCGGCGCGCTCGCCAAGTGTCGCAGGGGGGGGGGGGGGGGGGGGGGTGCTCGAAGTGTGGTGCACTGCGGAAACTGGGGCCCCCGAGTGACGTGACGTGTGGTACACTGTGAATATCCTAACCCTTTAAATACTTTAAACCTTCAAAAACCCTTCAATACTTTAAACCTTAAACCGACTTGACTGGAGACCGTTCTCCGAGTCAAAGGTATACCCGGACCATGGCCGCGCCCGTCACTGGCACGAGAAGCCGGCTTGTAAGAGACCGTTTATAGTGTCCCCTTGTATCATCCCGCGTGCGCTCAGTGGTCCCTCTTTCTATTCCCTTTCCCACACCCCCAGTGTAGGGTAGCAAACCGGGAGCTCGGCTGCTTGACCTCCCTGCCTTTCCTGTCCTTGCTCTGTATCTCTGTCTTATCTCGGTTGCAACCTTTATACCACAGTGTGCTACTCCATCTGCCAGCCCCATTCTTGATTTGTGATGCACAGTATGTATGCAATGGTTGCCCTCAGAAGGGGGGGAAGGGGGCATCCGTGAACAGATATAGTGCGGCTTGGCTTAAGTCTTCAAGTTTACGAGCGTCGTTGCTGGAGTCGATTTGATTGATTTGGCGGTAAGTGGCCATCGCTATTAGTAAATGAAAAATGAAGGTCAAAATTTAGCTTCTCGAATTTTGTGACCGAACTGCAGCCGTTCGTGACGTTCGACCTATTACTAGCGAAGTGGTCAAACAAAAAAAAAAAACACTTATGAAACAAGCGCTTTGTGAACGCACCCCCAGGGCCCGTAGTCGCACACGGCTTTTACGCAAGAACTTTTCGAGAGAGAGCAATTGTCAGCCAATCCTGACTATGGGCATAACACGGGTTGCTCGTTTTTCAGTTTTCCGGAATTTTTAATGATCGCCTCTCGCAGATAGCGTAATTATTGTCCTTCAGCTGAATTATTCGAAGAGGAGTGGACGTTACTAGCGCGACAAATCGAGACACGTATTCAACAAATTAACAATAAAAATAAATAATTAACTTCCTAATTAATTACGTCAATACGGCACGTATTGCAATTTACGAATTCAAGTCAGTGAGCTTGCAAGACGTATCTGCGTGAAATTAATCTCTAGGATGACACCAGTGTCGAGATGTTCACAACGAGTTTCGGGAGAGAGCCCTGGCCAGCAACGGCTGATTGCGAGAGCCCGGGACGCGGCCCGAGCTCAAGGCACTTTGGAATGAGGACGTCTCTCCACAGCTTCGTTTGTGTAATAAACATTTTTATTCTCTCTCTCTCGCTCCCAGTGGGACGAAATACGTGGGGCGTTGCAATTGATAAATGTTCCACTTACTTTTGTGTTTCGATGCATGAAAGAGCGTTTTGTTAAGAGTGTAAGTGAAGCAAAAATGCATTCTTACGGGGCGCATATCTCCAACTTGGTGTGACTGTGGAAATTTATTCCAAGCTCACCGGCGATATGCAATATGTGCCGTGAATTAATTAATTAGGATAGAAATTAGTGATGTTTTAATTAGTGTTATATGCGTTTCGATTTCTCGCGCACGTGATGTGCGCCTCTCCGAGTAATCCAGCTTAAGGACTAGAATTATGTGATCTGCAACAGGCGATTTTCGAAAATTCCGCAAAACTTAAATGATGACCCCCCCCCCCCCCTCCATATATATACAGCGAAGTCAACGGGCCATTAGAAAAGAGCACTTAGGAACGGAAATCTCTGTGCATGCGGGCCCAGGTGAGTGAAAGGGTCTGCTCTCTCAACTACGGTATGGATGGGCGAGCAAGTATAACGTTGCCGGCTTTCGCAAATCGTCGATTTCGAGCGATTCGCTAATCCCGCGACTTATCGATTGCCACACGTCTTCACGACGAACATTTCACGCGTGGTTTCTTTCAAGACGTCTCAAGTTTCTCTTCTTTGTAGGCTCAACCTAGAAACCGGTTGCAGGAGGGACCACCGCTTTGTGCAGGACTATATATATAGGAAACAAATCTCTCAGACTGCACATATATGCCAAGCACATCCTCATAGTGTCGCAACGCTTTGCAAAGCTGCTTGCCCGCGAAGCCAACGGCAGGTAGTCACGCACTATTTTCAGCGGCGTATCGCAATCCAGCCGTGCGATGTCTCGGGCAAACTCAGCATGCGTCGCGGAAAGCGTGGACGTTTTGTATCCGCTCCTTATAGCACGCGCGGTCGCACTAACGAAAGGAAGCGCTATGTGCTTCGTCACTAAGAAACGAAAAAAGAAAAGATATTCCCTCGAAAGCTTATGTCAACCACGAAAGCAAACGGCGTTTAGAAACCGTTGGTAAGCGCTGACTCGACGATGGAAGGATCCGCGTTCCGTTCTCACAGCGTCTTCGTATGTACAGAGCCCACCCCAGCGTTTAGGAAAAACCGAGTATCGAAATAAGAAAGAAATGGAGAAGCGCTAACTGCAGCCATAGGTATATACGTAAACGATCCAATCTGCGTGGGATACGTGAGCGCGCGCCTCTCGCGTAACATTCGGCGCCAGCGTCGCAGCCTTTCTGCCCACGTAGGCTTCTTGTACACACGGCTGCCACGGTTTCCCAACCACCGTTGCGTCAGCGCACGCCGCACACTTAGCGCGGCCGCGTCAACATTGCTTCGCCGGTTTTCATCCCCGGCTTCCCGCATCCGCCTGTCTCTTTCATTAGCGAACGTTCGCAATGCCCGAGAAGGTTTCTTCGCGATGAGGAGAGAGCTTTTACGTAAGACGAGTAACATCTGTCTGTGTATAGAGGCGGCTATATGAGAATCTTTCGCGTCGTTTGTTGGCCGTCCAAACGATGGGAGTTGCTCAAGTTCGTACGTATCGCCGCCTCGCGAGTGGTTGCGGTTTAATCGAGGTATCGCGCCGCGGGTCCCCCCTCCCGAAACGTCCAGTCGCGATTCGTGGTGGACGCACGAGTGGCCTCAGCGTGTCGCGCAACCCCGCGGGGTCACCTCCTCGTGGCAGCGGGCCAACAGCTGTTTGTCGCGAGCACCACGCGGCGGGGCGTCACAGCTAAACTTAGAAACACGACTTTCGTGTGCCGCGTGCTCGTGTTTCTTCATAGAGGCCTGCTGTATAGCGCTCGCTGCACGGTTATAGTTTTCACTTTCGGACACTCGCGTATACTTCCGTGTGAGAAGCGGAAAACGAGAATGCGAGTTATAATGGACTTTATTTTCCCCCACACTCTCTATGTGTTTGTGTGTGAAGCTCGGGCTTATTCTACACAAATGAGCGCTTAGTTTTGGTGCCGTAGAGAGCGATTGGTGCCCGGTCGCGTCACGGTAACGCATCGCGATTCCTTATATATGATTAAGCATAAAAGTGTTCTATACTTCGTTTCTTCCATTTCGCTGTTTTTTATCCCGACGTGACGTTAGTGCGCGCACAAACACATGGACGCACGCGCGCAAACACACAAGCACGCACGCACGCACACGCATACACGCGCATAAACACATACACGAGTATAAACACACGCACGCGCGCACGCACGGACACTCACGCACGCACAGTCATCACCTGCATCATCATCATAAAAACTTTATCGCACAGACTGAAGAGTTTGGGGCACGCGCAAAACACCCTTATTGCGTCGTCGTTAAAACGCGCAGCGCCGATTGCGAACAAAACGAATTGCGCCCGAGCCAGCTGAATGAACGAAAAGCGGCGAACGTTGAAAGTGAAAAAGCGGCAAGGACGACGGACATCCCTCGCACAGGAAACGCGCGCTCTTTTGACAGCCGTTGGCGTCTCCGCGGTGCGCGGAGGATACGCCCCGGGCTCGGCACCTCCATGCTCGGACGTCGCGTCGCGTAGTCTCGCGGATCGCGGCGTTGAGCCGCGAATGCTCGAGCGAGGCGTGGCCCTCGCGCGTCTGTGTATACGTACGCCGTCGTGACGCTCACGTTTTTTGGCATGCCGTGGCGCATGCAGCAATAGCTCGACCCCTCCCCGTCGCCGACATGCCCGTTGACGTTTCTATTGCACGACAAACGCGTCGGACACCGATTGCGAGTGTCAGTTTTGGCAGCGAGCCGCTATACACTCTAAGCCAAAAAGGACTAAAACGGGTATGGCTGTTAGTCTCTTGAGGGACTAAATGACCTGCCACAGATTTTGAACCAATTTTGGACTAACTGCGGGAGCAAATGCAGCGGCCTAACTGGGAGAGCAACTACTGCAGACTAAAAGTGAGGGCAACTTTTAGACCCTCCCAGTTAGTCCCTAGAGGATCAACGGTTAGTCTGTTAAAGTTAGTCTACAGGAGTAACTGCAGGAGCAACTTTTAGTCCCTCCCAGTTGGTCCCTAGAGGACCATTAGTTAGTCTGTTATGGTTAGTCCACAGGGAGTAACTGCAGGAGCAACTTTTAGTCCTTCCCAGTTAGTCCCTAGAGGACCAACGGTTAGTCTGTTCAGGTTAGTCCACAGGGAGTAACTGCAGGAGCAACTTTTAGTCCTTCCCAGTTAGTCCCTAGAGGACCAACGGTTAGTCTGTTCAGGTTAGTCCACAGGGAGTAACTGCAGGAGCAACTTTTAAGCCAGGGAGGACCAATGGTTGGGCTGGTTAAATTAGCCCAGAGACTATCTGTTCGCCCTTCTCCGGAGAAATGTTCTTCCTTTCAAGTACTTCCACTAAACCAACAGTTGTTCCCCCAAGATTAAATGTTGCCCACCATAAAGGTAATGGTTATACCACCTTAATGTTCTTCTAAAGGCTAACGGTTCAAACAGGAATGATTAACATTCAATCCGAAACAATGTGTTTCTGATTGAATATAGTGTTTGGAATAAATCATACTTTTCAGTCATGCACCGAAATCACTTTTCCAATGATTCCAGGTTGCCATAGCTTTTCAAGCAAAAACAATGATCGAACTCAAGTAACCCATGTTTATTTTTGATTACATATTGCCACCGTCATCTTGAGCCACAATTCACAAAACAAAAAAAGGAATACTAGCATACAAATGCCAAGTCCTTGGTATACAGTAATGACATATAAATACAGGAGATAAAAAAAATGACTGAAAATATGCAGCAGTTCAAACAAAATAAAACAACTCCAAAGTATACAGCAGATGAAACGTGTCATAGCCAGAGTAAAATCATGAAAATAAAATTAAGTCAGGAGCAGTCACAGTCAAATATAAGTTAGAAGCACTCTACAATAATCCCCGAATGCAGAGATCTAACTTGGCTCGAACTTGACATCTGGCAGTCTCAAGACAGCTTCGCCGCGCGTCGTAAATCGTGCTTGATCTTGAGGACGACTTGGGAACGACTTGGCTCTGTCGAAGTCCGCTCAAGTTTGAAGTCTGCTCCCGGGCTAGCTTGAAACTGACTTCGTGTGTTATTCCAACATGGCAGCCTCCCGAACGGACGTCGCGCGGAGGTTAGCTGCTTTCGAGTTTGCTTGCTACGCCATGGATACAGCATTTTCAGAGGCGCAGCCCTTGCCGAAAATTCCGCGACCTACCCTACGTGACCGAGGGAATTCGATGGAGCTGTACGACGACAAACAATTCCTCGGTCGCTACAGATTCACGAAGAACGCCGTGCGACTTCTCGCTACGTTGCCTATCCGGGTAAGCGGGGACAATAGAGGACCGACTGTGTGCCTCCCATGCTGCAGTTGCTGATGGCTGTGATGTTTTACGGCGCTGGCACGTTTCAAACAGTCATCGGAGGTCCGGTCCGCATTCCTCAGTCAACAGTGTACCGCGCAGTAGGAAAGGTGACTCTGCTCATCGCGAAGCACCCGCGCCCGATGCTGGTGCGCTTCCCGCAGTCGCGGAAAGATTGATTGCGAGCGTATTTTCTCATCTCCTGTGGCTACACATAATAAAAAGTAGCCCAAATAAGTCAGTCATGCAGAACATGTGCGCTTACCAGTTTTGTGGCGCTTTCCCTTTTCTTCCGCAGCTTCCTCTTTCCGCTTTTGCTTCAGGTTGGTCCAGCATTTTTTCAGTTGCAGGTGATCGCGCCGCGTAATCCTATGGTTGGCATTCAAATGTTTTGCTATTTCTTTCCATGTCTGATTCTTCTTGGTCAACGACGCGACGCCAGTTTTCTTGCATTCCACAATATGCTTGTAGCCGTTCAGGAGTGTCGTCGGCAGGCTCTTTTCGTCTTCTTTAAAACGGGCTGCCGTCTTACGTTGCGGTGCATTCTCTTGGGAGGAGACCGTACGTGAGTGCGACATTTCAGCGTCAAAGCCTGTTGACAGAACAGCAATTTCGTACCAAATGCAGCGCGCGGCCGTCGCGCGAGCCCCACAACTTGTTTTCCTAACAGACGACACTTTCCTAGCAGACGACACGCACTGCCAATTTGCGATGTCTACGACGGTGCCGCACTCTCCCTCTCGTTGTTCTCGACAAACCCTCCATGCGAAGCAGACAAATCGTTTGCACGTGTCATTTTATTTATTTATTTTGTTTTTTATCGGGTGTTGTCACCCATATGGGTCCGGGCAGGGGACTCAACGGCGCTCGCTACTCTTCGTTCGCAGCACATGTTGCAGTTTTTTTCTTGTTTGTGACTCCGGCCTAGTGCGTTCGAATAGGTTGGCTTTTTCTTCAAAGGGCCACGTAGCCCGAGCAGAACACGGGCCGTCGCCTTCCTTCTGGAATGCCTATAGGCGAAAAGGGAGCGAGCTCCCTCAGAAACCGACCGTATGCCTCGTCTCGGCCTCTTGTATCCGGTTGCCGGCCCAGACGGCGCATGAACGCCTTGCGGCAATCGAGAACAAAAGCCGTTTAAAGACCACCATATGAACCAACCATTTCGTTCGCTTCTCTACGGCAACAAACATGCAACAAGACCTCTGAGTTAAAGATAAACTAAAACCAAAATATATGTGACGATAAAATTGATTTGCACTCAAATACACTGTCGCCTAAAAGTGTAGCGGCGACTTGAAAAGATGGTGAAACCTGCAACTCAAAAAGCGCGCCAAAACACCGAAACTTGAAGACCACTTAAATCCGCCGGGAACGCGCGCTTTCCGCAAGCAACACTACCCATCGCAGCGGCGGACGTAGCCAGATAGAATAAGTTTACGCAAACTATACTTCAGCACTTATGCCCTGGTGGAAATTTGGAAAGATACACACTTTTTTGCTGTACAACGTGCCTTACGCTAATAAATTTATTGTTAACCTCGAACACAGACGAGCAACCTGCTTTTGTATTGAAGCACAGTCTTGACTTGACGAAGCAAGTCAGCTTGAGCGTCTATGAAACGCGAAAGCCGACTTGGGCGTTTCGAAGTCCGCCTTTTGCTTCGGGCCGACTTCGTCAAGTCAAGTCCAAGCCCGATCCAAGTTAGATCTCTGCATTCGGGGATTAATATCCTGGTCAGATGGGCAAACTTAGGGCACCTTGAGTGAATTTAATTTACTTCGTTGAGTGTCACTTCAGCAGCAGGGTGCTAGGTGGCAAACCAAAGTGCTATTCAGGAATACTGAAAATGATGCTACAGTGAAATCTTAATATAGTAAACTTCAGGGGACTACAATAAATTGTTCGTTAATATGAAAGGTCATTATAGCAAAAGCCCCAGAATTAACAATTCCGTGCATCAAGCCATAAGTGTGTAAGTTTTGACTGTGTGAGCCATCCACAAAAACTTTATAGTTGGCCCTCTGCCTATTCTGTTGCTATTTTCCATTGACTCGGCCACCATATACCACCAAAGCACCGCGGCGCACATGAAAGAGACGCTGTCGACAAAACCACAGACAAGCTCCCAGACGCCTCCAAAGCACAATGTTCTTTTTTCTTCTTTTCTTTTTTGTCACTTTCATTGCCGCATGCGGTCACAAAACCTATTATGTCGTCACCTCCAGAAAGAACAAAAGAAAAATTTGTGGTCTCCTCGCTACGCTCACGGCGCGCACGCTCCGATTCCGCGCGCGCCGGACGACCACCGCGGGTTCGAGCACTCCGAGGCGCCATGCGTGCAGGGCACCGCGTCCGCGCCTGCTCCGGCCCGCTCCGTGTGCCGACGCGCAGCTGCGCGCGTACGCGCCCCGCCGGCCCCAGCTTAGGGGGAAGGCGAGACCGCGCGCGCAGCAAGGGAGACCCTAGGCAAAGCTCTCGAGAAGCCAGAAAGTACATTTATTAAAGTGGAAGTCAATACAAACATCAATTTTAACGTCCCGTCCGAATCTGAAGCTAGTTACACAAAACATGGCCGAATGGTCGCCGGTGGCCACTATCGGCGCACCGCGACAGAGAGAGAACAAAGAAACGAGGAACAAAGAAAAAAGAACCCCAGCAGTAAGAAGTTGCCTATCCTTCGGTGAGCGCCTGCCATCGCGCGCCCCACAGTAGAGAAAAGGGAAATAGAAAGAAACGACAGACGAACAGACGGGGGCACGATCGGCAGACGCTGCCTCAGGACATCGAGACGACGGAAGAGTGCGCGTGCGCCCGCCGAGGCCGGGACCCCGACGAGCCGAAGTAACCATCGGCCGGCGGCGGACAAAGGGGGCCGCCGCCGGCAGAGAGGAACACGTACGCACCTTCAGACGCCCCGATGTGGTCTCCCCGGGACCCGACTTGCGCGCGCTTACCCGGAGTGCACGCAAGCAGGGCCCGAATCCCGCCAAAATGCTAGCCAATGGCGAAAGCCTGTTGACCTTAGTGTGGGCGGGATGACAGCAGAGCGACAGTGTTTTATGACCCGCTGCCACCCCGTCCAGGCAGGGAGGAGAGGGACACGGAGCCCCCCTCTCTAAAGGGACTAAAGTCAAAGGACTAAATTGTGCCGTTGATCCCCACCGTCGACCGTTACCTTGCAAGGACGAACATTTAGTCCCACAAATTTGCGCACGACACTTCGCCTCTTCACACGGCACGCACGGTGGATTAACCGTTGATCCAAAGGTCCAACGGCTGCCGTTAGTCCCCTTTTCCCCGTTTTCGGCTTAGAGTGTAGCTTGCGAGCCGCTATAGCTTCCTTCCCGGCCTGTATAGAGCT